>NW_012104165.1:1536351-1618292 GCF_000951045.1 Mandrillus leucophaeus | reverse complement strand
CCCCCCTCCAACTAACCCCCCACCCTACCGCGTCTTGGCCTCCCAAAGTGTTGGGATTACGGGCGTGAGCCACAATGTGCAGCCTCTTTCTGCACTTTTTTTTTCTTTTAAAACTAATTCTTTCTCATCTTTTAGGTCTCAGAGTAAGTTTCGTTCCTAGGTGTTCACTGAACCCCTTCAGGCTGGGTTAAGAACAGATCCCTGCAAGCTGACACTTTGACCAGGTGGGTGAGAGAATCTGGGTGGTGCTTTCGTGGAGGGCAAGAGAAAGAGAGCACAGCCTCCTCAGGGTGCAGTTGCTGGATAGAACTTTTCAGTAAATAAATGTTTCTCCAGCCCTTCTGGAATGTGAAAAATCTGTGTAACAGACTTTGGGAGAGCCGGAAGCCAGGATGAAGAGGCAGGTCCCATAGAGGCTCTCCAAGAGTTCTCAGTAATGGGGGGAATGAGATCACCATATGCGCCCAGTTACTTTCACCACGCCCCCGGCACCCACAGGAAGGGGTCCACACAGGCGTAGTTCGTTCCGTGGCCAGGCCTCGCGTGCGCCTTTCCTTCCTGTGTGTTTCCCACCGGCACATCACTAGTGGGAGGTTAAAACCCTGCGAGTCAAGGATGGCTGGGTCAAACGAAGAATTGAAATGAAAATACACAACCACTAAGAAGTGGTTCGAACCTCAACTCTTCCGGGCCTGAAGCGCGGCTCCCGCTCCCTGAACCACACAGCGCCACCACCGGGTGGTTGCACAAGATGATAGGTCTTTTCTACATTATTCTCTAAGTGACCGCTAGACTCTTGGGCTTTTAACAAACGTCTCACTAGAGAGTATTCAGCAGGGTCTAGTTTTGATTACCAAGCGGAGCCAGGCCTAGGAAGATGTCTCTATTTAATGCTAATTGCAGCTGTTGCAGCTGAATTGGACGCCCAGCTGAGAAGGTCGCTTGAGGGGGGTCTTTCTCGTTCACCTGGTGATTTTCATTTACTTCCAGAGGGTTTCAATGCTGAATGCAAATTGATCATGTGTAGTAGTGATTATAGAGAGACATTCAATCCTTTTCCTTTTCCCTTTCTTTACAGCTTTTTGTCACTGGCTGAGAGAAGCAATGTGGTGCATGTGCAAAATTTGGTGTAACATTTGGTGTCAAGTTAAGGGTAGGAGTTTGGAGAAAATCGAAATACTCACTTTGCATTACCCTGTTATTGTGTGACACTGGAAAGTTATTTAGCTTTTGTATTATTACACTATCTTTGAAATTAGGTTAACAACAGAAATCATGTCATATAAGTAGAACCATACTATATATATAAAATCCAGGTTAATAGCCAAGACTTACAACATTTCTTACATTTTTTGCAGTTGGGAAGTCATAGGACCACGTGGCCTAATGGATAAGGCGTCTGACTTCGGATCAGAAGATTGAGGGTTCGAATCCCTTCGTGGTTGGTTCTCCCTTTTTCACTTTCCCGTCCCTAACTTTCAAGCAACACTGCGCAACCTCCCACACCCCAAAAATATAGCATTCAATTACTTTCGGAAAGTGAACGTGAATTCTCTGCAGTCCTTTCCCGAGGAAATGGGAAGTTGAATCACACACCTCTTTGGAGGTGCGAGTGATTCAGGTGGGGCCAGCACACCACCTTTCAGCTGTTTGCACTTTAGAGGAAGCACTTGGCCAGGCTGGAACACAGGTGCCTGGACTCCGGGGTGGGATAGGAAGAACGTGCGCCCTGGTCCAGACGCATCCTCCTCCCGCCTGCTGAGTGGGTTCAGTGAGCTCAGTTGAGTGCATGTTAAGGAGCTTTATTCACCTGGTCCCGCAGGGGGCGACCATCAAGTTTCCACTGGTCCCGGCGCTCGGTTACAAGCTTGACTCGCAGACAAACAAAAGAGTGTATCTTGAGAGCCTTGTATTTTTGAGGTCAGTTTAAATATCGCCCCCTTTCGAAAGGAAAGCTTCCCACATTTTAGAGGAGCTGAAGAAACACAAGCCTTAAAACCCGCTCCTGATTCAGGTGGATGTGGTCGTTGACCGGAAGCGTTCTTTCTCTGCCGGAGCCCGCTCCTAGGTTCTCCCTCACATTGCGGGGCGAATTAGACTGTCCGCAATATCTGAGGAACCAAGGTGTTAACAGAGACCGGAAAACAGGTGAAAACAGGAGGAGAGGCGAGCCAGGAAAAGATCTTGAAGAGGAAGCCGCTTCTCCAAAAGGCGAAAGAGATCCTTTGTAATGCCCTTTATAATAAACCAGTAAAAGTCAAAACAATTGCCTGGGCAGGAAGATATAAAAAAAATAGAACAACAAAAAAATTAAGCCAGTAAACGTTAAAACAAAACAAAAGGGGAAAGAATCTGGCCAAATACATTTGAATACTTATATGAAATGGACAAATTATTAGGACAGCGTGACTTATTAAGTATGATTAAAGAACGGAGAGCAATAATGAATAGTCAAACTACTAAATAAATTGAATTAGCTGTCAAACATCTTCCTAGTGAGAAAACCCCATGTCCCATCACTTATCCGGGGCTTAGGAGGTCAGGAGATCGAGACCAGATCGAGACCATCCTGGCCAACATGGTGAAACCCCGTCTCTACTAAAAAATATAAAAAATTAGCTAGCTGGACGTGGTGGCGGGCATCTGTAATCTCAACTACTGGGGAGGCTGAGGCAGGAGAATCTCTTGAACCCGGGAGGCGGAGGTTGCAGTGAGCCGAGATCGCACCACTGCACTCCAGCCTGGCGACAGAGCAAGACTCCATCTCAAAACAAAAAACAAACAAACAAAAAAATCCAACGAGACACGATCTCTTCCACAGTATAGAAAACAGAGAGGGAAAAGACCCACAACTATACTCGCAGAATGGCATAGACATATTTTTCCAGACAATGTACTCTAAACAGTTTTATTATGGCATAATTCCCATGCAATAAACTGCACAAGTTTAAACTATGTGTAAGTTTTACACATATATAATCATATATGTGTAATATGTGTAATCATGAAATGACCAGTACAATAAAGATAATGAACATAGACATCACCCCGAAAAGCTTCCTCCTGCAGTCTTGTAAGCCCTGTTCCCCTCTTACAACCAGGTATGCTTTCCGTTGTTATCCGTTCATAGCTTTCAGAATTTCATGGAGTGGGATCATACCGTATGTACTCTTAGAACAATTCTTTCATTCGTTATCATTATTTTGAGGTTCAAGCAATTCTCCTGCCTCAGCTCCCGAGTAGCTGGGACTACAGTCGCCCGCCACCATGCCCAGGTAATTTTTGTATTTTTAGTAGAGACAGGGTTTCACCATGCTGACCAGGCTGGCCTCGAACTCCTGACCTCGTGATCCACCCACCTCGGCCTCCCAAAGTGCTGGGATTACAGGCATGAACCACTATGCCTGGCACTTTGCCAGAGACTTTTAAATGGTTGATTTGAAAAAAATAATTTTTACCAGTTTCACTTGGGAGCAGGTCTGCAGGGCTCTTTTCACTTCATGTTGAAAGTCAATCTCCGGAGGTATCTCTCATACATTACTCATCCCTCCATATATATTTCTCCTCCCTCATCCTTCCTACTTAATTTCATCATAATTCTAAATTTAGAGTTTATTGGTTATAAAAAATTATTCACAGCTGTGCCATGTAGTACTATGATTATATTTTGTATCTTATGTGCCTTTTAGTTTTCTGCCAAGTTATTAACTGCCTTTTACTTTTTCTTTTATGATCATGTAACCAATTCATTCTCAATTGATTTTCCTTGAATTTAAGCAACTCTCAATATGGTGAAATACCTCAAGGAACCTATGAATTTTGATATTTTTATTAGTGGTCTCCTCTTTGGAGCCTTCATCCCCCTGCTTCAATCTAGACTGGTTGTTCTCTAGGCATGTTACACAGGTGTCTTCCTGGGGTTTTTCTTTCAACGACCTGGGATATACTTTGCCTTCTTCCTGTTTTTGACCCCTATGTTTTCCTTTTTTTTAGTGTTGTATCATTTTGATGGAGAGTAACCTCTAGGAATTTTCTGAGAGGGTGACTCTGTCTGTAAATGGCTTTATAACATACTCGGTTTGTTTGATTGATAGTTTTACTAATAAATTAGGAAATTCTGTCATAATTTATGACATTGTTCAATTGTCATTTTCAACTCTTCTATCAAATGCAACATTTCTAAATAAAACACACAGATGCTGCTTTCTGTTCAGATTTAGTTTAAAATCTAAAGCAAAAAAAAAAAAAAAAAGTTTTGCCTGATTCTAGTATCTTGCCTGGTGGGAAGGTACTCAGGAGTATCTGGAAAAAAGAACTGTACACCCTGCTTCTAGCCACCATGATGACAAGTATGTGACACATAAGAATTGTGTATTATGAAATTTTCTTGAAAGAATATTAGGCAAACTGGAAACAAGCTACCAAGTATGACTATCTGGCATCTCTAAACTACTACAATTATTTAAAATTAAATATTCAAATATTTCTCAATATGGATATCAAACCCTTTTCTCCTTGTCATGGGTGACAAGGCAAATCAGCACACCTACCAAAAGAACAGCCAGCACTAGGAAAATGCAGCTAGAAATAACTGTGGACTATGCAGGTTAGTTTACAAAATCAGGCAAGGACTGTGGGACACCCCTATCCAGTCATACCTCAACTCACTCTAGAGATATGGAAGCTCTGGGTCTTTCAGAGCAGGAACCCTGAGCTTGGTGCAAGAATCAGAAGCTTACTCCAAGGATCAATTTGAACAGCCCAGGATTCCGAATGATTCTGGAGTTTCCATGTTGTGGCAAGAGGAGAGAAGACCAACTTCTTGGGGCAATGAGAAGATCCCCCAAAATCATAACTCCTAACTTACCCTAGGCGCTTACTTTGTGCTCAGAAATATGCTTACTGCTTATACCCATCATTTATATCTATGTAACAAATCTTACTCAAATTTAGTGGCTTAAAACAACAATTGTTTCTTCTGTTTACAATTCTTCAGGTCAATGATTTGAGCTATCTTTAGCTGGGCAATTCTTTTGTTGGTTTTGTCTCGTATCGCTCGTTTGATTGTGGTCACCTGGCAGCTTGACTGAGAATGGATGGTCCGTGATGGTCCCACTAACATGTGTGGGGTGTCAGCTGGACTGCCTGGGATGGCTGAGATGGCTGAGACTCTTCTCTCCATGTGGTCTTCCACCTCAGATGTTCCATGAGGTTTCCATACACAGTGGTATCAAGGTTCTAAGAGGTAAGTGACAAGGTTTCTTGAGGCCTAATCTTAGAACTCCTACACCACCATTTCTACACCATTTCACAGAATTCTATTAGTCAAAGCAAATCACAAAGTCAACTCACATACAACAGGGAAGGAAACAGACTTGGCCTCTTGATGAAAGCTGCTGCAAAATCGCATTACAGACCTGGTGTGGTGGCTCATGTCTGTAACCACAGCACTTTGGGAGGCAGAGGCAGGCGGACCACTTGAGCTCAGGGGTTTGAGAACAGCCTGGGCAATAGAGCGAAACCCTGACTCTACTACTATAAAAATACAAACATTAGCCAGGCATGGTGGCGCATGCTTGTAATCCCAGCTACTTGAGCAGCTGAGGCATGAGAATCGCTTGAACCCAGGAGGTGGCGTTGCAATGAGCCAAGATCGCACCACTGCACTCCAGCCTGGGGGACAGAGCCAAACCCTGTCTCAAAAAAACAAAACAAACCAAACACACATGCACACACACATTACAGAGGGATATGCATACAGAGATGGGAGGAACTTGCGGCCATTAATCGTTAATTTATTATCAAACAACACGGTGAATAGCCCTCCTATTGATATGTTCATTAAACATCTTGGTTAAGTAAATTATCCACTATCACTTTTTTTTTTTTAAACCAAGTGTTAATTCAAGTTGGTCTGTAGGTGTTGTTTTGAACCCACTTTTACCTTGTGGGCAGCTCAGGATGGGACTAGGGCAAATGTAAACACTTCAAAATGCAGCAGCAGCTAGAAAAGAACGGGTAGTGCTGAGCATTTGCAAATGGGCAGTCATAAATCTGTGAAGAGGGAGAGCTGTATTGTGTCTCCAGGATGTCTCAGATGTTTAAGATCCAGAAGGTGAGATTGGTGGCCCACATGTAGGCTTCCTGCTCAGCTCCGAGGCTGTACTGGGTCGGTTTATTTTTTGAGACTCAATACCCGTGTCTCTGTCATAACTACAGACATCATAGACTCATTAAGAATCCCAGAGGAATGAAGAAACTGAGGTAGGGAAAGCAGATTCAGAGACAAGAAAAGTCCCACTTATACAATGATTTTAAAACCTAAGATCGTCCTTGTTTCACAGAGTTGAAACGTCACACAGAAATACTTGTCATGAAATTTTATATATGCCTAATCTATCTGGGCCTGAGACTGTGAAGGTCCGGTTTCTTTGAGACAGGGTCTCACTCTGTCACCCAGGAACCACAGGCGCGCGCCACCACACCTGGCTAAATTGTATTTTTTGTAGAGACGGGGTTTCATCACGTTGCCCATGCCTGGTCTTGACCTCCTGGGCTCAAGAGACCAGCTCTCCTCTGCCTCTCAAAGTGCTGTGATTACAGGCGTAAGCCACCATGCCCGGTCAGTTTCTTATTGAAATGAATACTGTGAAGAGCTGTTTTAGCGACTGTCATATACTTGTTCCCGAAGTATTGGACAAAGGCAAGCATCAAAAAGGACCGTGTGACGACATTTATCACGCATGACCTTAAGCAGGGAATTTTAAATCAAATCACACGGGGGTTCTCAGTACAGTCTAAATCACAACGGTACATACATCGCTGAAAGGAATCGCAGATGCAATAAGCGATCCCCATTTTCGGATTTCTACAGGTCAAAGAATAGTAAAACTGCTGCTCCAGGTGAGGCTTGAACTCACAACCTCGGCATAGCTCACAGGTGCACTGTCTTATAAGTACCGCGCGCTAACCGATTGCGCCACTGGAGCCACGGAGATAATAAGGATTTGGAAAGATATAAGAGAAGACGCTGTTACAGATTGAAGATGAACTCTTTAAATATTGTTTTTTAAGGCATTAAATAATATGAGTTTTAGGCACCTTCTAATACGGGACTTCCACGAATGGGATTAAAAGCAACAATCAAGGGAACCCCGGAATTAGCTGATCCGGAGCCCTTTTCCTCCCAACTCAGAGATGCCCTGGGGACTCAGGGTTGCCTTCACCGGTACCTTGAATTTCTGCTCAGATTTTCCCACAGCTTCTCTAAAGTCAGACAATAATTTAAAAACATTTGAATGAAAGTCACATCGGTTCACCAAAAGCAGCAGGAAGCTAAGATGGCTGCATGTAAAATAGACGTGTCAATCACTACCTTCCGAGCGAAGTTTCCACCAAAAAGTACGTATTCCGCCTGCACAAAACCAGAGAGCGCATTTTCTATTGTTTCGGAATCCCGCGGGCTATCCACCTTCCACATTCTAGTTCCTGTCTTTAGTTCCTGTCTCTGCGTTCGGCTACACTATTTGCTACTTGAAATGAAATGCCAGCCTCCCACTCCCATCCAGACACTCACTGATTTTAAATCTAATGTTAAAATGCTTTGCTACTGGGAAACACTCAGAGAGCGAGTATTTCCTTTACAAAATCACTGTTTTCGACGTATAGATGCAACGCAGGCTAAGTAAATACAGAAAAACAGTAATATAATTATTTAAAAATTTGCCAAAGTCTCATATCTTGAGAAATCCATTGTTTACATTTGTTATATTTCATGTCAGGCTTTTTCTATGAAGGTTCAACAGAGAAAGATTAAATATGTTTAAAATTTTTGTTAAAGTAATTGAACAACATAACAAAATGGCCCCTCTCACCAGCACATTCCTTTTTTGTTTTTTCAAACTGAATGTCCTTTGGCCTTCCGGTGATGTACATTTATCTAGTGGGATTCCCAGCACTGCATGGTAAATCACTTGAACCCACCCACTTTTCTGAACTTTTGATCGCCTATTTCTACCACCTGCTGAAACAGTTCTGGTGTTTCCAACACATTGAGAGAGAGACATTTTTCCTTTTTTCCGAGTAGGAGCCATCCGAACAGTGTGTTGGGTTCTTGACAGAGGGTAAAAATTCTGTATTCAGGGAGAGCGCCCCCATATCAGTGAAGTCTCCTTATCTAACTTGATGTTGCACTCCCCTTCTTCAGGTACTCTGAGAACCTAGTTCGATATAAGGCAGATTCTGAGTGGGAGCAGAGGCACATAATATTTGGCCAGAGTCATCTGCATTGTTTTCAAGCGAGAAGGATATGCTAACCCTCAATAAGAAGGGGTGGGCCACTTCTAAAAGTTTTGAGGGTCCTGGAAATTTTGGGGATTTGGATATTCTAATACCTCAAACCAGAGGTCTCCATGTTGAGCCTCAGCTCACTGCAGCAGCCTTGACTTCTAGGCCCAAGTGGTCTTCCTACCTCAGCCTCCCTAGCAGCTGGGATCATGGATGTGTGCCGCTATGCCTGGCTATGTTTTTTATTTTGCAGAGATGGGCTTTCCCTATGTTACCCAGGCTGATTTTGAACTGCTGGACCCAAGAGATCCTCCTGCCTCTGCCTCCGAAAGTGCTGGGATTACAGACGTGAACCACTATGCCTAGCTGGAAGCTAACTTCTTTTAGAGTTTTACATACTATTCCTATGATTAAGTCTTGAGCCTGAACTTTAGATTTTGGTGCTCTTAAGTTGCAGATAGGAGAGGTCCTTTATACTTCCCATGGAGACACACTTTCACAATTAGCCTTAATTTAATAATATATCATCCTCAGTCTTTAATTATCGCTCTCCAAAACATCTATTTCCTCTGGCAACGACCATCCAATTCTATTGTTATAATTACCATTCCCCTCATGTTTCTTAAGCACCTGAAACTTCATGTCTGCTAGTGCGTATTCTTCCGCCAGTTTACCATACAAGTTCAGGTTTGGCAAAAGTTTTGACAACTGCACTGCTACTTGTGCCGGTGGTTGGTTGTGCTCCACCCATCTCCTCATTGTCAACCAGACGGCGAATAATTCAACTTCAAAAACCTCCTCTCAGCATCTTCTTTCTCAGATCATATTTGGTAACAACAACTACTGGTTGGATTTCCTAGAAAGTAGACTCTAAGATGGATATTTGCATTCAGAAAGTTTACTAGGGCACTAACTGAGAATCAGCATGGAGGGCTGGGAGGGTGGCAAAAAAGAGAAGCAGAATTTGTCAGAGGGAAAAATCAGGGTGCAGTGCAAGCACAAAATGCCACCGGCCTACCCCTTGTGCATGTCTAGAGCTAGTACGGCCCTTCAAAGTTGTGCTAAGTTGAGCAGTCAGGGTTTGGCCTCTATGCCTCTCGGGGACCAGTAACTGGATACAGGCTGCCCTGGAAAGGGGACAGACTTAGGTTGAGGCAATTTCTGAAGAGGAATGACAACTGAGAGGTATCGGGAGACAACCTTCCAAATGTAAATCTTTCTGTCTGGGGGGGGCTCAGGTCATGTGGGCAATACATCATTTGTGACAGAGTAAGAAGGAGGAGGGAGATAAAATGAGTTCAAGGACCAGACGGGATTTTAAAACCACCATAGAGATCGTCGATGCTGCAGAAAACATTTTATTGGAGACAGTGGCAGGGCTCATTCTGAAGCTGAGGAATCCGGGGTTGAGATGGGAAATCCTATCCTTCAAAAGATAAAGGGCATTCCTGTCCAGGTGCCGTAACCTGAATGCATTAAAGATCAGACAATAAGGAAAACTTTTTTAGGGCCAGAGACAGGTTCTGGGTCCCACCAGCATGGAGATGCCCTCTCTTCTTGTGAAGCAATGTTCTTGCTCCCACAGGAGAATGGCTGGTGGGGGGAGGTGTCATGGATGAAAACTGAGCCCAAACAGTTGGAAACTGATGATACATGTTTGTCCTAGGAGACAAAAAATGTTATGAAGTGGAACCTAAACTGTGTGACTATGACCCCGTTGCTATTTCTACACCTCTAGGGTGGAGAGAGATGGAAGCGTCAGAACGTCTAGGAATGTTCTTCTTCAGGATGTGATGGCCGACTGAACCATTGTCGTGGAAGGATGATTTCCCTCTGGTGGATACGAATGATTCAAGCTGTAACAGAGGTCTGGGGATTTTAGGTTTCCATTTTTTTCAGTCTTCACCCACATACTCTTGAGAGGCAAAAGAGCAGTATCCTTCCAAATATAAATCTAGTTTGTGGAGAGTGGGAATTCTGGCAGTATGTGGAGGTGATTTGCTCAGGTGGAGCCCATGCAGGAAAAGAGTGTGATGAGAAGATGGATATTCCTTTTTTGCGGGGAGAGGGGGAGCAAGTCATTAGGTGAGAAGTAGAAGTAGGATTGCTCCTGCCCTTAACTCCACCTTCCTATTTGGTTTTGAATTGCTTCAAGTACGCCAGGATGTCTGTCTTGACTGAGCTGACCGTAGCCCGGTGGGACCAGCGCATGACAGGGATTCCATCAGGCCCCACCAGGAACTTTTCAAAGTTCCAGCGGATGTCATGGACTTTTACAGGGTCCCAGGATATAGATTTGAATGTGCCCAAAATCTCAGAGGGATGAGGACAGGAGTGCTAAAGCAGAGAGATGGAAAAGAGAAACAATGTTATTTCTGCTCCTGGATGATTCAGGCTATTTTTACCCACGGGTAACCCACCCCCTCCTATACCTAGATATTTTAACTTCCTGTTATTCCTAAAAATCTCCATAGATTCTTGAATCACCACTATGCCAACTACCAAGAATATTATAGATATTATAGCAAAATCTGCTCTCTTTCAGTTTCTCCCCATAACCCTATCACAAAATTTTGCTGCCACGGATAAGCCATGTTACCTTTTATGCTTTTGGTTTCCTTTTCTTCAAAGTAAATAGCTTGGATTGGAATGTGGTTTTCCAGGTCTTAGGGTTCCATGGGCCACTAATATTTCAATAATTATCTTTTGGGACCAACGCTGAATTACTAATATTTTGTCAAAAAACAAAAATTTTTAAAACACCATCATTTATCACTTAATTTAAAAAGACCATTGGAAAAATAAACTACATGTGGGTCATAATTTGTGAATAAAGGGAAGCCCTATAAGTTAGACGAGTTGAGTTCATAAAAAAGCTTCTTACACTGTTCCTTTTTTTCCTTTTCTTTTTTTTTTTTTTTTTTTTTTTGTGAGACAAAGTCTTGCCGTGTCCCCCAGGCTGGGGTGCAGAGGCATGATACACTGTTCTATTGTCTTCAACTTATTGAGGATATATAAAGTCTTAACATGGACTAGTCTTGGTTCACAGTCCAGCATTTAGGAACAATTCACTTTGGTAATCTTTAGGGTTCTTTCAGCTCTGGCATTCTCTATGTCTAAAAATCAGTGTTTCATAAAAGGTATCTACTACCCTGTATTATACCTGTTGGTTTGTTATTTTTTTTGTTTTTGTTTTTTTGAGACAGTGTCTTGCTTGGTTGCCTAGTGTGGAATGCAGTGGCACAATCATAGCTCACTTCTGCCTCTAGCTCCTGAGCTCAAGCAATCCTCTGGCTTCAGCCTCCTGAGTAGCTGAGACTACAGGTACATGCCACCACACCCAGGAATTTTTGTATTTGTTTTGTAGAGACAGAGTCTCACTATGTTGCTCAGGCTGGTCTTGAACTTCTGGACTCAAGCAATTCTCCTGTCCTGCCTTAGTCTTCCAAAGTGCTGGGATTACAAACATGAACCACCACAACCAGCTAGATAGCTAATGGTTTCTAACTCTCTCTCCACTATAAACTCATCAAAGGTAGAGACTGTGCCTTATTCATCTTTATATCCTTATTATTCAGATTGCTTTATAAATAGCAGGCATTCATCAAGTGTACCTGGAATGAATGAATGAATGTCAACGAGCAAAAGAGGGTGGTCCTAGTAAAAGTTGCCATTCCACACAACTCTCTTCACCACACAAATTAGAGCCCCACAGATACTCACAGATTAATCTCCAGATCAGCATGTGGAATGTGGAATGCTGATCTGGAGATTTTCTCCAAAAAGACCAATCCCACCTCTAGGCCAGAGCCCATGGATCCATTTCTGCCGCACCAACTCTATGCTAGGAATATTAGAAAAGAGGAGGCGGCTTATGCCAGGAATTTACTCACCTTCAAGAAGCTGAAGACTTTCTGTTCTTTTTCACCATTCACATCCCCTTTCTCAAAAAGCTGGAAATTAGGTACAAATCCTCCCCCTGGACGGACATACCTGCAACAAGTCATAATGTTCCCAGGAAGCTCCAGGATATGCAAGTAAAGGTTATAATGGGATACTAGGATTCGAAATCATGAAAAAGGGGAGAAAGAGGAAAGTATCATCGTGCATAGGGAGGAATACGGCCATGTTTTGGCTTTGGGCTCTCTGACTCACTTTATTCTCTCTCTATCCCATGACCCGTCTCTTTTCCTCCATCCCTTCTGTCTTCCATAGTCCAAGTCTCAGCCAGGGATGGAGAAAGAGTCTCTGGAAACTGCCAGACGCTTATCAGGGTAGGCCGAAGTTAAATGCTGCTTGCAATGCCCCTGAGCCTATTAATCCAAACCTCCCCAGAAGTTCCTGAGCTGGAAGGGCCTCTGGAGACTGAGGAAAGGTACACAGGCACCTCCTATTGGATTTAAAGAAGACACTTACTTGAGCCCAGGAAGAATCTCTTTGTTATCTCCTGGTTCTTGCTTTCCAAATTGGTTGCAGGGAAAGCCCAGCACAACTAGACCATAGGGCTTCAGCTCCTCCTGGAGTGCATTTAGTTCTGCGGTTAGAGGAGGGACAACATATTGGTCTGGGTGGAGATTCTGCCTTGTGCAGGGATCTTTCCCTGGGGTTACCCATTTTACAGAGAAGGAAACAGAGGCCCAGGGAGGGAAACAGCTGTACATCAGAAGGGTTGTTAGTGGCATAGCTGAAGTTAGAGGGCGGATCTTCAGACGTGCACTCAAAAGCCTTTTGTTATGGTGCAGTGTTTCCCATACCTGCAGCGCATCAGAATCAGCTGAACGCCCTTCCCTAAAAATAGGGATGCCCAGGTCCCATTTCAGAGAGTTTTCTGTTCCTTTGAAATGCGGCTTAGTCATTTTTATTACTCAAAAGCTCAACAGGTGATTTTGTTTGTTTGTTTGTTTTGAGATGGAGTCTCATTCTGTCGCCGGGGCTGGAGTGCAGTGGCGCGATCTCGGCTCACTGCAACCTCCGTCTCCTGGGTTCAAGCGATTCTCCTGCCTTAGATTCCCGAGTAGCTGGGACTACAGGTGCGTGCCACAATGATCAGCTAATTTTTTTTGTATTTTCAGTAGAGACGGGGTTTCATCATGTTAGCCAGGATGGTCTTGATCTCCTGACCTCGTGATCTGCCCGCCTCGACCTCCCAAAGTGCTGGGATTACAGGCGGGAGCCACAGCGCCCGACCTGAATCTTTCTTTTTTAAAGGAAAAGACAAGATAATGAGGACTGAGCTCCTCTCCTCTGTGCAGCCTGGCTCACCCTGAGTGGAGTGGAAGTAAAATTGACAAAGGCAAAGAGAACCAGAGAAATTTGAAGTCAACTATCCTAACATTTTTCAACAATCCTCATGATGCTGAAGATGCATTCTTCCTAAAAATCCTCAGTGATATGCTGAAACACAGGCTTCAGCTGCCTTCGTCCACTACCAGGAAATTTTCCAACTTGTCTGCTCAGACTTTTATAATCAGCTTCTTTGTTAACCCTTTCTGAGCCAGATGCCTTTAGTCCCTTGACAAACACTAACCAGTCCCACTCAGATTCAGCTCAGCCAACTGGCACCTCCTCTAGTCCTTTTAAAAAAAAAACGACAGAGATTGCCTTCCTGTTTTCACAGGATTCCTCAGTACCCCTCCCTATATCCTTCCATTGTCTGTTATTTGCAGGGTGGAAACTGAATAAATCGATTCTTAAAGTCCCTATAAACTGGGAAAATAAATTATGTTCCAATAAATATTATTCAGTCTTAAGAAAGAATGAGGAAATGATCTGAACTCAAATGTATTTTATTAATTAAAAAATCAAGGCAGCAAATAGTATTTATAGTGTGTTATCAGCTTGGGAGGGAGAAGCAGAAAAAAGAATATCTATGTATTCTGTAAACATGATAATATTGGTCTACTGAAGGGAGGGGAAGAAGGTGGAAACCTTTGGTTCAAATTTTTTTTCCTTTTGAACTTTGAGACTTGTGAATATAATACTTATTCGAAACATAATTAAAAACAAAAAATGAAGGTCTTATTACTTCAAATATAAGAAGTACATTTGTCTCTGGTATAATCCATCCTGTTTGTTTTCACTGATTTTTAAACAACGTGCCCTAAAATATGAGAAAATTCTTCCCTGAATAATGTACAAAAAGGGAGGAAAAACTACATCCTAAAAAGGGGTTGAGGTTAGAGAGGGAGTATTTGCTTCTATTACAGCCTCATCTGCCAGACCTCACTCTAATCAAATGCAGTTCTAGGTATAAAACTCCTTTTTCTTGTCATTGTAAGTTACCTGTAAAACCTTGCAAAAGTCTCAAAAACATGGGTCTTCTGTCCTGTATTTATCAAGAAGACTTCTGGAGTCTTCTGAGAGGCTCCTAGTTCTCAAGTACATATTGATTCCCCTGCAAATCTCAGGGAAAAGCAGAGGCAGGGCATGGGGAAGGGGTTAGCACATTTTTTCTGTAAAGGGCCAGATAGGAAATACTTCAGACTTTGTGGGCCATATGGTTTCCGTCACCACTACTCCTACAACTACTGACCTCTATTTTACAACATGAAAGCAGCCATAGGTGATGTATAAATGAACGGGGATGGCTGCATTCCAATAAAACTTTGTTAACAAAGCCAGGCTGACCAAATTTGGCCTGTATGCCAGAACTTGCTGACTTCTGATATGGGGGATGAAGTCACTTGATTTATGAGTATTTATTTTGGTACATAATTAGAATTAAACTATAATTCCAAGTATAATTTAGAATATAATCAGCTGGAAAATTTAGTCCCAAAGAGCTATGAATTCTTACCAGGATATTGCGCTGTCAGACCACAGTAGGTGGCCACGTTGACGAAGAGGATGTGCTTGCCCACATACTGCTTGAAGGGAACATATTCGTTTTTATTAAGTGCGATGGCCTCATAGTCATAGACGGTGCCTTTCTCATCTTTGTGACAATCCATCTGGAAGATTTTTTTTTTAAAGTGATAATATTGGTAACAACAATTCCTAGCATCTGTGTAATCTTTCAAAGAAGTCAAAGAATAGGTACATTCTGACCAAGACCTAGAAAACAAGAGTTGTCTAAAGTATCAATGACGAGACTGAAACTTGGTTCTTGTAACTTGGAAATAAAAAACCAAGTCTCATAAGCCAGGCAGAGAAAGACAAGCATTGCATTTTCTCACTTATTTGTGGGATCTAAAAATGAAAACAATTGAACTCATGGAGATAGAGAGTAAAAGGGTGGTTCCCAGAGGCTG
Source organism: Mandrillus leucophaeus (assembly GCF_000951045.1). Lineage (NCBI taxonomy): Eukaryota > Metazoa > Chordata > Mammalia > Primates > Cercopithecidae > Mandrillus > Mandrillus leucophaeus. The sequence goes on along the minus strand of NW_012104165.1, from coordinate 1,602,756 downwards.
GGAAAGATACTAGGAGGGTGGGAGGGAGGTTGGGATGATTAATGGATACAAAATAAGATAGTTAGAAAGAATGAATAAGACCCAGTATTTGATAGCACAACAGGGTGACTATAGTCAATAATAACTTAATTGTGCATTTTTAAATAACTGAAAGCATATAATTGGATTGTTTATAGCACAAAGGATAAACGCTTGAGGGGAGGGATACCCTATTTTCCATAATGTGATTATAACATATTGCATGTCCGTATCAAAACATCTCCTGTACCCTATACATATACACACTTATTATGTACCCTTTCTGCACCACACACACATAAGAATCAAGTTTCCTATTATTTTGAAAGATGTGAGATACCAGGAAATGCATGGATAATGGAAAAGGGTGTTGATTCATAAGCTGGGATGGTAGGAGCTGGAAGTAAGTGGGGCTGAAGAGAAAAGCACGCTTGCCTTACATGCTTCTGTAAAAGAGGCTACTCCTTGGCTCTGGATTGAAGGCCTCCTGCCTGGACTCTCTGAGAAGGGCGTGTTTTAAATTGCTGAACTATTTTTAGGATAACTTAGTTACTTCTCTTTCCCCAGGTCTTCTGACCTCTTACTCCACTCATCAGCACATAGAGTAGAAAGAACACTGTCCTGGGAATCAGAAGCCAGCTCCGTTGTTAAATTCCTCTGTGAATCTGGGCAATTCCCATCCCAGGCCTTCAGTTTCCCCATGAGTAAAATGAAGATATTTACCTAGATTCTTACTAGAACTCCAAGTGAGCTTCGATGTTTAACATTCTAGATTCTAATATTATCTTCACCTCGAATAACTTTCTCGTCACTCTCCTACTAATATGGTGGTCGTGTAAGCCAATACTGTGAAATCCCAGGTTTTGGTAGCTCTCAAGAAAAGAGATGGAGAACCCTAAAGTCCATCTGCAGGTAAGTCCCTGAAATCTGTCCAGCAACATCCAACCCATGACTCATCCAGCTCTTCAGCCCATTGTGCTCCAGGTGTCTAATATCCACCTTCATCCTCCGTTCCGCCTATCCCCTTCCTTCTCAAATCTCATGAACATATTCATATTTGAGCAGACTTCCACGCAACATTTGTTAAGTTCCACATAACATAAATTAGTCCTGCCTGAAATTCTCATCACATGTTCTTTTATTAAATTCCTCTACAAGGCAGGTCTCATCTTATTCCACCTTTGTCTCTACCCTTACAGGGTTCATGCAGTACCCAAAGTGTACTGATGCCACAGTACTCACCAGCACATGCTGATCCCTTTTCTTATACTGGGGAAGCTGCCACAAACTGCTCATGGAATACAAAACATATATGACAGGAATATGAAAAGGAAGCTATATGTCCAAACCATCCAGTGAGAAGAAGGTGGAAAGGAACTGGCTGAAGAAAAGAAAGAAGGGCATTATCTGATAAGGAATGTCCAGACTTAAACTACGATTAAACTAGACTTCCTGGAAATGCAGTAGTCTAGTAAGGATTTTGGTTGAACACCATCTGCCCCCATTCAGAGAAGGAGTAATGCAAAACAAAACACAACTTTTCAAATCCTGTAATCCCACTGATTTTATCACTAGCATACTAGGTTGTAGCTACTCACTTCTTACTCTTGAGGAAAAAGATATTTTTCTATGCAGGTTTTTACGCCTTTCCCTAAATTTATACACATATATGTGCACTAGCAAAATTGAGGGATCTATAAAGAGAATATTGTGTGAAAGTATCCATTCTTATCTTCATGTTGCCTAGTATCAAGTTAAACATTTGCAAGAATTTGCCTTTTTGTTTCTTTTGCTACTGCAATGACAATTACTCACAGTCGTGTTGGGTACCAGGATGCAAGAGCTTAGAGAGACTCTCAGTTCGAAGACTCCTTTTAGTCCAGTTTACTTCTGATATTGACTGCTGTTTCAAATTTATTGAAGTCTATATGCCATGTCTCAATTATCTCTAAATGCAGCTTTTATTAAGCAAATTCTGTAGCCCAGAGTCTCCATACTCAATTAAGCACCACAGGTAACATAAAAACCATATCAATTCTCAAAATAGAAGTTCACCCAGGAAATTATCTAGTTAATTTTAGAGGCGAGGGATGGGGAGATCTTATTAGAACTGCATTTTGTAGAATGTATTATACACATAAAATTGTTGTTCACCCGCCCACAAGGTAGTTATTGTTACCCATAAATTTACAATGAGAAAACAGAGGTTAATTTGTCCAAAGCCAAAAGTGGTAACCCATTATGTAAATGAAAGTTTGCCTTTACCTAACTTCATGATTATTTTTTGCCTCCAAGTTAATCGCATTCATTATTATGCTTTCCTGAACTGCCCCTTCTGCTGCCAGACACATGTGTCTTATCAAGAAGGTAACGAGCCATTAATTGCGCATAGAACAGAGGCCAGAATCCAAGATGCCTGACCCCAAATCCAGTTGTTTTAGGGCTCTGATTCTTTTTTTTTCATGTTTTATGCTTCTCTGATAACTCAGGCTTTATCCATCCTTAAAACTTCCACATTTGTTTTTTCCTCCTCTTCAAGGGGTTCTTGCTGAGTTGTGTCTGAGACGAGTCCACTCAGCTTCTCCTTCAAACCCCAGTCCCCACCTACTGTAAGGCCCATTGCTGTCCCAGCCGCAGACCCAGCTCTGAAGCAGAGACTGATGTGGCCGGAGAGGTCTCCAGGGGGCCTCCACCTGAAGAAAGGGAGAAAGGACTACAGTATAGAGACCCTTTCTTCCCTAGTCATATTCAACGCAAGGAACACCCATCCATAGGAGTGAAGAAGATTCAAGGAGAAAAAAAGCGAGATTTAGGGGAACAGGCAAAGAAGAAGAAAGCAGGAGTTGGAGTCTTACAAGAAGGACTGGAGGGCAGGGTCTAGAAGTAAGACAGAAGAGTAACTACCATGCCCTCTCTGGAGCTCACTCACCTTCATCGTCTCCTGCTTGGGACTTGTTTGCACAAAGCAGGCTAGGAGAAGGGGAAGCAGATGGACGACCCTTAACTGTGTAGTCATGACTAGTGTTTGTAGATTGCTAGTCTGGGGGCCTGAGGTCCTTGCCCACCTCCGCAGTCTTTTGGTATCTTGGCAGGGACTTAGCCCAAGCCCCCACAGGCCAATCACAGGGCTGCAAGGATTCTGGGTGCATGAGGTCGGGGTGAGGATCACAGAACTCAAACCACATCCTGTCCCACACACACCCCCGTGAGCACTCAGCGCTCACCAGTGCAATGAGGACCTGGGACTCACAAGTTCTGGGAAAATTATAAATGGGTGATGGCAAGCCCTCTGAGGTCCTTAAACACTGCAGTCTGTTTTTCCTCAATGTATGGAAGTGTCTAGATGCTGATGCAACCTCCCAGTAAAGTCACTGCAAAAGGGTTGGTCTAGACATTTCAAATGTTATTTCTTATATTATTTGAGATTGAAAAAAATCAAAGGATGGGCCGGCCATCTAGTATCTCTCAAAAAGAGTTAGGAGGAAACTGGCCCGAGGAGGGGAAATAGTCACAATGTATGTGAAGGACAGCAAATTAATACAAATGCTTGGAAATGATTTCAAGTGCTTATACAGCAGTAAGAAAAAACTACTAGACCAACAGAAAAAAATGGGCATGAGACAGAAAATCAAATGGCATCTATGTTAGGATACAATGTTCTCTCTCACCAATAATCAAAGAAGTATAAATATGAAAAGACACATTCCGCACTTATCAGATTGGCAAAAGTTAAAAGGAATAGTGGTTCCCAGCCTGGGCTCAGTCTGGTATAGGAGGCTCTTACACGATGGGTGGGGGAATGGGGAATACTAATGTTGCCAACTTTCTGGACAATAATCTGACATTCTGAATGCAGTGCTTTAAAAAAGTAAATAACTTTAAAAAATAATTATATAATTACAAAAAATGCAAGCATTCCTCTTTTTTTCTATTTTTTTAAAACTTATTTTAAGTTCAGGGGTACATGTGCAGGTTTGCTATATAGGCAAACTTGTGTCATGGGGGTTTGTTATACAAATTATTTCATCGCCCAGGTATTAAGCCTAGTACCCACTAGTTATTTTTCCTGATCCTCTCCCTCCTCCCACCCTCCACCCTCTAATAAGCCCCAGTGTGTATTGTTTCCCTCTATGTGTCCATGTGTTCTCATCATTTATCTCCCACTTATAAGTGAGAACATGTGATATTTGGTTTTCTGTTCCTGTATTAGTTTGCTAAGAATAATGGACTCTAGCTCCATCTATGTCCCTGCAAAGGACATGATCTTGTTTTTTTTTATGGCTGCATAGTAGTCCATGGTGCATATGTACCACGTTTTCTTTTCTTTTTTTTTTTTTTGAGATGGAGTCTCGCTCTGTTGCCCAGGCTGGAGTGCAGTGGCGTGATCTCGGCTCACTGCAACCTCCGCCTCACAGGTTCACGCCATTCTGCCTCAGTCTCCCTGGTAGCTGGGAATACAGGCACCCACTACCACGCCCAGCTAATTTTTTGTATTTTTAGCAGAGATGGGGTTTTACCGCATTAGCCGGGATGGTCTTGATCTCCTGACCTCATGATCGGCCCGCCTCAGCCTCCCAAAGTGCTAGGACTACAGGCATGAGCCACTGTGCCTGGCCACCACATTTTCTTTATCTAGTCTATTATTGATGGGCATTTAGGTTGATTCCATGTCTTTACTATTGTGAATAGTGGCAAACACTCTTCTTAATAGCCTGGAAGCCCAGAGCCGAAGAAGAATCATGGAAATGAGACAGAAGTCCCTTCAAGAATAAAGTTGCTTTGCCTTTCAACTGGCATACAAGCCCCATTCATTCAGCAACAGTTCCCAATGACCTCTCAGTAGTCTTGGCTAAAATTTTAGAATGTGTGAATTGAGGAATGCAGGCCTGGAGCCCCTGGAATTGCTGGGTTTCTCACATAAATGACATAGTTAATCCCTGCTGACTTCACAGGAGATGGACCAAGACATTCTTCCCTTTTGGCTACCATACAGTTTTGATGTTTGGACCCCTAGCAAACATTAATTAATGTTTAATTAATCATGCTCCTAAGTTCATAATCGTTTGTCCTTGCAAGGCCCCTGTCTTGTTTTATTTATTATTTATATCCTTTGATTCCCAAACTCCACTCTCCTTCCCCTCACTATCATAAGTATATTTAATATGTTTAATATGCATATTATTTGTATTCTTGAACAATTTATATATTCCTTATTAGATTATTAGCTCTTTAAAGTTTAAAAAATTAGTTACTCATTTTTTTCCCCCCATATGGACCTCAGTTTCAAAGGGTTGAGTTAAACTCTTAAATTTATGGCATCTCTCATCATTAGGCTGTGCAGGGATTCTCTCGTATTAATTTAAACTTTTTTTTTGTCCCCAGTCCACTGCCATTTTCCTACCTTTTGGAGAGAAGGAGTGGCTAAGGAACAGATATTACAGACTGGAAAGTGTTGGTGCGTTGGCTGTTTCTAATGCTTTGAAACTACAAGAAAGGAGTGAATTCAGGAACAAATGGGCTCTAATGAGATAAAGAGATGCTGAAAAATCTGTGGATTAGTGAAGAGGCTCAGTGTGGTTTCCCTTACCGCTCTTCCCACACATCTCCCGTCCTCCCATAGGATTGGCACTGCCAGCCCAACTTTGCTGAACTTTCATGTTTAGGAAATGATAAGTTCTTCCTCTCCAGTTCTAAGTTTGTCTCCAACCAGCCCCCTCCACCAGCCCTGCCTCTTCCAGGTTCACACAAAATCCTGCCTCTGCCTCCCTGTAACTGAAGTCTGAGTGAGGTTTAATTCTTGAAGTCTTACTGGGTTTAATTTTCCACCAGTCTGGGGGAGTCTGGGCATTTAAGAGCTCTCTTGAAAAACAGAAATTTTTTGTTATCTCAGATGTCTCATCTCTTCTTAGAGCCCTCTAATCTAAGGGAAGGAGCCCATGCAATGCCTGACCTAGCCACAAAACACCCAAAGCCCTTCAGGTTTCCTGCTTTGTGGCACCTCCTGACCCCAGATGCTGACTTCCTGCCCTCCTCCCCTCTATCACAGTTCAAAGAACTGTGGAGATTAAAATATCAAACCTCATTCCTTCCCAAGTTATGTGACTTAATCTGCTCTCTGTGCCTCTGGCCCTCATCTGTAAAACTGGTAGAACAATATGAACTTCACAGGGCTAATTTTAGGGGGAAAAAAAGAGATTAGTTTAAACTTAGCACTGGACCCAGCCCAAGAAAAACACCCAGTGTTAATTCAACAGGTGAACAAACTGGTGCTCGAATAGAAAATCCGACTTACCCAAAGCCTGTGTTTAGTGATGGCTGCTCCCCCCTTGCTGTTATAAATGCCTTACCTTCCTCACCACTTTATCTTTGCTTGTCACATGATACCTTACTTCTAGAGCAGAAGAGAAACTTTCATCATGAACTATGCCTCAATGGTCAGATCGAATGGCCTTCTCAAGCCCCTTGTTCCATTGTTTCAATTTCCCTGCAGGCAAGAACTCTGTTCAGGGAGCTCATGCTCAGCAGGAGGCCACATGGAGGGACTTGTCATCTTCCCCTGACTGTCTCACATAGCAGCTGCCTCCCAGCCAGAGCCCATATCAAATCCCTGTTGCCTCTTTTCTGGAATGCTGAAATCATCTCCTCCCTGTCTTCTGTCTTCCAGACTCTTCCTTTCTATACTTTTTCCTTTACCTTATGGCCACTGGAAACTCTAAACACCTATCTGATGACATCTCTTCCCTTAAAAAGAGCCAGCGTTGCTAACCAGTTTATTACAGCATCAAATCCAGAATCTCCAGCAAGGTATTCGAAGCTCTCCTGACGTGCTCTTAACCTCCTTCTAGTCTTCACTCCTACTAGCTCCCTATGTGAATCTCTCAGACAGCTATATTCTTTCCATTCTTCAAAACACACCTCTTTGGATTTAAATTTTTAACCTTGGGGGTCAATTGTGCTGAGAACATTGAGATCCCACCTCCCCTGGCCCAAATTATATACATTATGCAAATTATACATACATATATGGAATCTGACAGGAGAAGGAATTCCCACTGAAAGACAGGAAATACAATTTTATCAAATTTTACCTATCTTTTTTTTTTTGAGACACAATTTCACTCTTCTTACCCAGGCTGAAGTGCAAAGGTATGATCTCAGCTCACTGCAACCTCTGCCTCCCGGGTTCAAGAGATTCTCCTGCCTCAGCCTCCTGGTTAGCTGGAATTACAGGTGTCCACCACCATACCTGGCTAATTTTTTGTATTTTTAGTAGAGACGGGGTTTCACCATGTTGGCCAGGCTGGTCTCGAACTCCTGACCTGAGGTGATCCACTCGCCTCGGCCTCCCAGAGTGCTGGGGATTACAGGCATGAGCCACTGCACCTGGCCTACCTATCAAGATTTTAGGTGGAAATGTTTATAACCTGAGTCATAGATTAAAGCTAAAAAGCCAATCCAGGCCTAAATTAAGCTATAAGATCTGTCACTTCCTGACTTTAACAATCTTGTAATTACAAGCAGTTCATGATCTTAAACGTGGTGGGACACCTGGGTGGGAAAAACCAGTGTCTCAATCGCTGCCTAATTTTCCCAACCGGACTCTAATTTTTCCTTGAGAATTTTTCCTTATTCTTATGAGAATAAGTTTCTTGCCCAAGGTCACGTAGTTAGTGAGTGGCAGTTTACAAATTGAAATGAGGCCTTTCAGACTCCCTGTCCTAGTTTCTGGTAATGACTTAATCCTACCTGAAAGTCAATATCGGATTTTTTGTTTTTAGTTCCTTTGATTATAAAGGAAATAGGTTTGATTCCTTCTCAGGGACAGTACACCTCTTTATTCAGATTCAAACCACAACCTCTGAAACCACCCAAATCTGACTTAGAGATCTCTGTCCACCCTTTGGTTTTACTTGACTATTTTCCATGAATTAGAAAATCTCCCTTGGCATCTGGCATCTCCATTCAGGCCTCCAGGATTTTCCTTACTCTAGTTTTGTAAGCATGAAGCATAGGATCTACTCCAAGTCTGCCATTTTAAGTTACTCTCACTTATGTTTATACAGAATTTATAGTTTACGAGCCTCTTTCACATCAAGAATTTCATTTAGCCCTTACAATCAGCCAGTTACAGAGGTAGGATGGGCATCTTCAGCTCGAATTTGCAATGGAAAAATAAGTTCAGAAAGGAAAGGCGACTTGGCCAAAGATTCACAATAGTGTAAATGGACCATAAACTTGAGTTTCAATTTCAAATCCACTTGCAGCTTCACCCTCAAGGCTCAATTACTCATAATGTATGTGTTTGGAAATGGAAGCAAATTCTAGAGAGATCACGGAATGTCCTTTGGAATTTAATCTTCATTCTCACATGTTCTTAATTTTCTGATCTTCTTCCCCAAACATGATGAAGTTTGGGACTCATCTATGGTTGAAGCTGGCTGTGGCCCTAAACCTCATCTTTCACTGAGGCAGCTGGCCCTGACACGCAAACTTCCTGAGGGGTCTGTTACTAATGCCAAGCTTTCCTCCTCCAACCTGCTCCAGGAAGAACTCTGCTTCTTGGAGGTTGGAGTGGGGAGGTGGTGAGAGAAATAATGTGCACTCCCCTAGACAGTGTTCCTATTACTCCTGCTTTAACGGACTGGGAAGGACGTGGGGGAGAGAGCACTGTGTCCTTGCCCACACACAGGAATTTGAGTGACCCACACCATTCAAAAGCAGATGCCCTCCCACCTGGAAATTCTGCAGTCTATGACTCAGATCCTTACTGCTCCCCAGGAAAGAATAAATATGCCTCACATCACCAGCACACACTGCAGACTATCACAGTTCTCAGTAGAACTGTGGAACATGGAGAACGCCGCTCCTCTACAGGCCTGAATTTACGTATTTGCACAAAGCAGGAGTTGGATCAGAAAAACCACCAAAGTCCCTTTTAAGGCAGACAGTTTAGTTTCTCAGCTTTTCAGAGATTCTCATCATTGGCACTTATCTGACCAATTCTTACTCCTAGAAGACTGGGAAACACGAGTAACAATCAATACATTTTGAGTTCAAACATATGTCTTATAGGTCATGTTTTTCAGGCCACAACAATATTCATAAGAAGCAGATGCTCAGTAAAGTTTAGAGATTGTCTCATCCAAGTCACAAGGCCTAGGTTAGATAAATCTACAACTGTGCCCCCACAACAGTTGCAATCAGAATCTGATTTAGAACAAATTAAAGGCTGAGACAGTTTGGCTTCTCCTTTCCCGTTCTGCAATCCCTCAGCCTGTGGCAACTTGTGAAAGGCATCAAAGCCAGTCAGAAAACACCAGGTTTTGATATAGAAACACCCTGTAGACATCCCAGAGATATCCCAGGGACAAATATTGGCTGTTTTCCTGGCTATGATCAGAAAGGGCAGACAATATTTGCAGGTGAAGTGATATGTCATTTGGAATTTACTTCCAAATAATTCAGTGAGGATGGGTATGTGTGCAAGGGTGGGGGCTGTGGTAACAAGCTTTTTCAGATGTAAGTAAAATGAAATTGGTGGTGAGTTGTGTTGATCATAGATCATAGACGCAGTGGGCAACAGGTATGTGAGTCTAATTATACTCCTCTCTACTTTTTATATATGTTTGAAATTTTCCTTAATAAAAAAGCTGAATTAAAATGTAATAAGCTGGAGATACTCAAGGTTGGGAGCTTCTTTAACTGATGAATAGAAAAGGAATAGAGCAGATAAGAAGATAAATAAGAGATAAATGGAGCAGGAAGGAAAATGAAAAAAGAAAGAAGAAAAAGAAATAATGGGAACTTATATCAGCATTTATTGAGTTGTTACTGTATGTGCCAGGCATTTCCAGATATAAATTCTTACTTAATCTTTATTTTAGAAGTCATTACTGTTATGTTCTTTTACAAAAGAACAAGAACTTGATACACTGAAAAATTAAATAACTTGCCCAAAATTGTGTAGCGAGAAACAACTTAAAGCCAGGATTGTTTAAATCCTGAATCCTAACTTTTTTTCTTGTACACAATAAGGAGAGAGAAAAGGATAAAGTAATGAGAGATGGCAATGGGTAAAAAGTGTAGAAATGAAAAAAAAAAAAAAAGAAAAAGAAAAAAGTGAGATTCAGTGAATTCAGAATCAGGGAAGCAGTTAAGAAGCCTTCCAAAGCTATCACTGGAATAGGAGGTAACTAGGGCTGGCATTGCTCAAACCTTGACCCTTCTAAGGGATGATTAATCTTTCATAGAAGGCAAGTTAATAGAAAATTCATTACATGCCTTCTGCCGCACTTGCTGCTGGGAAAGAAGAAATTTTATAGTGCCTATCTTCAAACAGAGGCAACAAGCAGGAGGATCCATGATCTCCCAAACATTTGTGCCTCCCCTCTGATGGCTCTGCACTGGCTTCTTGTGAGTGTCTCTCTCTGTGTGTGTGGGGGTGTGTGTGTGTGTGCGCTCAAGCTAAATTATAACAGAACAGGAATAAGGAAGAGGTAATACATAATTTGAGTAAAATTGTAGAGTGTTACACCTTGACAGTGATAAAAAGCTATGTTTTTAACATATCCTTTGCTTCTTTCTTCTCCAGTAAGAAAAACACATTTTTTAAATTTAAAAGAAGAAAAAAATGTAGAACAAAAAGGAAATTTAAAGTTAAACCTGAGATATTAATAAAAGTCATCTACTTGTTCTATGTGAATTTGTTGACACAGCACAGCACAGACAAGCAGATCTCAAGATAAAAAATTAAAACCTTATGTTGCCTGTATTGGTTCTGCAATCAAAGCTGACATTAAAATATTTAGCAGGGCTGGGTGGGATGGCTTACGCCTGTAATCCCAGCACTTTGGGATGCCTAGGTGGGTGGATCATTTGAGATCACCACTTCAAGACCATCCTGGGAAACATGGCAAAATCCTATCTTTACTAAAAATACAAAAATTAGCTGGGTTTGGTGGCATGCGACTCTAGTCCCAGCTACTCAGGGGGCTGAGGTGGGAGGATGGCCTGAGCCTTGGAGTCAAAGGTTACAAGTGAGCCGAGATCATACCACTGCACTCCAGCCTGGCTGATAGAGCCAGACCTTGTCCCAAAATGTATGTGTGTGTGTATATATATATTTAGAAGTATGCCATGGGCACAACCAATCAGAACAAATCCTGGGCTCCAACAACTGCCGTGCATATTCCTGTGTATACACACTGAGGACCATCCCTGCCTGCAAGCACGAATGCTACATGTCTTGGTAGACATGCAAATGTTTTGACTGTCCAAAGTAAGGGAAATAAACTTCAGAACCTAAGAAAAAGCTCCACTTGGGGCTTCTACTACCTTTTAAGACATATTTTAAACAAGTGACTTATGAACATATGTGAGTACTGATCACTAAATGGGAACATAGCTTAACCAAAAATCAACCACAAGCATCTTGAATAAGAAGGAGTAAGTTAAACTCTAGTCCTGGGCGGAAACTTCTGCATTTGGCTTCTTTCTATCCTATAAACTTTAATGTATTTAGTGGAAGATGCAAAACGTATGCTAATCAAATGTGTAGATCATTAATAGATGATAAATACAGCTAGTCTGATAGATGACAGAATTCAGATTTAAAAGATCAATTGCTTGGGTGGATAGACAATAATAGGCACCAACATTGCAGTGGCAATTCATATAAACTTTGATGTTTATTTGACCTTAAGTTAAAAGTGAACTAATAAAAATTAAAAACTAAAATAAGTGAACCAATAATGTTTCAATGATACTAGAGAAAATAATGCCATTGTGGACTCTGCTGATTAGTATCCAAAGAGTATGCTCTTGATTGATGAAATCAGACCTGAAATAATGTTTCTATCTGTGGACAGAATAGGTTTTAAAATGTAAATTAATAAATTAAGTCAAATTCTAAGGAGGAGGGTGAGGATGTGAACTGGCTCCTAATATATATTAAGGCCTGGTCAAGCTCACCAGAACCCTGATTTGTGACTCAAGTCTCAGAAAGTTACCTCGGAAGTCTTCTTCAATAAAGCCGTATCCATCATTTTGAATAAAAATATGTAATTTGTATATCATAAAATCTCTCAGGAATGATCCCCAAAGTAATTGCCAAGATTTGATCTAGAGTCAACCCCAGATAGGTGAACTCTGATGATGAAGACAGTTCTATCTGCCACAATCAGAACATTTCTGGAGGGAAGGTTACATCAGGGAAATCTGGCTGATGTCAAATCAGACAGGACCTTGAGTGCTTCACGGGATAATTTCAAACTAAAAGTGTAAGAATTCAGGAGGAATTGGGGCACTTTAACATGAGCGAGATCAACAAACCTGACCTTTAGAAAAGTCATAGAGGCAGAGTGTGAAGGAAATAGGGACTGGAGAAGATCCTGGAAGTGAGGAGACAGCTAAGGGATGAAAGCAAAATTCCTGGAAGGAGATAACATAGAACCAAGGCTCTGAAGGAGGATGGGTGAAGGGCAATTGCAGCCCCATGATACCTTTGGGTGGACCAGGGATATGAAATGTTCTTTGTTTCCTCCTGTTCAGTGTGTGCTCCTGTACCTTCACTTCTCATTGCTGGAGGCAAGTACCCAAGGTACTCAAAAGTCTATCAAGAATGTGGGAACACCAAAACCTATGAAGTTGCGGTTTTAGGCCATTTGACCTACTGATGGGGTCTATAACGAAATGTCTCCTTACCTCTCAAGGGCTCATTACTACAAGGTGAGCAGATGTAAATTGTCTCAGATAGTAAAGATTTCATCACAATAATTATGATCCAAATGGAACCAGAGCAAGAGATGTGGAGTAGGAAGCAGAAGTTGCCCTCATTTCACTGTTACCCACTCTGTGACTTTTTATATGTTATCTCTGTCTCTCTCTGAGCTTCAGTTTTCTCATACATAAAACTGTGTGAATACAGTTCTAGTTGTTTACCATTGTCAGGCCATGTGGTAAGTGCTTTATAGTTATTATCACATTTAATTGTCACAGCAGCCCTATAAGGTAGATAATATTATTATGCTGATTTCACAGATGAGAAAACTGGGGACAGACACGTTAACTTTTATTTCAGAGTCAAGGAGCTAGTCAGTTGCACCGATAGGTATTGATTTCAATAGTCTTTATAGCCTCGTAGTCAAAGCTTCAGCCATTTTTTTTGAGCTAAAAGCAGAAGGGTAAAGAGCTTGGGAATGTGTGTAGGTCTGTTCCATAAGAGGATAGCATCTGACCTGCTGCCCTAAGGAGCTGCATAGCTGGATCAGGTATCAGTGATTAGGACATAGATTGTAGGCTTTTGAAAAGAGCTCAGAAATCTGAGATAACTAAAAGCTTGTATTTCAAGAGAGTTCACAAGAACTCAACCTCACCCAGACTTTAGTTTCAAGAGGCAGAGAATGCCTTTTGTGTGAAGCTGGCAGAGGCAAGGCAGGTGGAGCAAGCTCAATGGTGAGGGGTTTACAACTGAAGAAGAAGGGGGTGTGTGTAGGGAGTGGAGGTGGGTGTGTATGAATGCCACTCTGCTATTGGAGGGTGCTTCTTCAAACTAGTCCCTGCCAAGAGTTCAAAAGGGGCTGAAATCCTGGGGACCTCAGAGTCGACTAAAACTCCTAGCCATGATCCGGCAGTTTCAGGCCTGCTGTCTTGTCCTGCTGTTCCTGGTTGGCTTTGCTCAGCAGACCCTAAAGCCTCAAAATAGGAAGGTGAGCATGGGGCAGGAGATCCAAGCTGATTCTAGCACATAATGACCAACTGGGCTGCCAGAGTTGTGAGGAGTTCTCTCCTCTCTCCTTTCGAAGGACAAGATCTGCATTCCCAGCAGATCTTCACAAATCCTGACATTGCTATCCTTAGCGGGCTCTCCCTAAATCCACTGTCTCTTACTTGCATCTTTTCCTCTGCACCTAGTGGCTCTTTGAACTGAATGTATGTGGAGTGGGGTTGGGGGCTGCCTCAGCACATTCCCCTTTGCCACTTCCCCCTGGTGGCCCCTTGATAGCCTAGAGCCTGTCCCCTTCATGCTTGTCTGTAACTTGGGGTAGTGTTGTGGATCCCAACAAATGAGGCATGAAGTAGCAAATGGATTGGCAGGGAGGCTGCCCTTGCTACTCCTGGAGAGCCTGCTCAGCCAGAAACCCAGAGGGAGAGGTGAGAGAATCTGGTGTTGGGATCTGCACCAGGAGTTTCAAGGTCACGGAAAGAGGAGCTCCCCCTATTCCCACACCCCTAGAAAAATAAAACACACAAGGCCAATATGGTTGTCCACCAATATTAATTTTAGGGAGGATCATGAGGTGAGGTAGAGACAAAGCTCAGCTCAGAGTAGGCTTTGTTCTCAGATCTTGGTGTTGCTCCCAAATCTCCTGATGCCATTTAGAAAAGTTCTCCCACTGGATGTCAATAGCCACCCCTGTAAAAGATGTGTATATATGTCTTAGGATGCAGACTGAGCAGATCACTTGAGGCACCTGCAAAGTTTAACTTTATAATCAGATGAATTTATTCAAAAGCTGCCTCAGTGGTGGCCGTATGCCAATTATATATCTTTTGTTAGTTCCTTTTTCTCCTCTATAAAAGGTGGGGAACAATGCCCATCATATAATGCAGTGATTCCCAGACTTGAGCTTACCTCAGAGAGAGCTGCTTAAAGCACAATTGCTGGGCCCCACCCAAGAGTTTCTGATTCAGTAAGTTTTAGGGGGAGCCTAGGAACTTGCTTTTCTAAAATGCTTCCAGTTGATACTCATGCAGGTCTACAAACCTGAAGCTTTGAGCTTTAATCTCTGTTATTGGGTTCATATGAAGTGTAAGATAGTGTCTATTAAATGCCGTAAGACAGCTTACTTACTTACTTTCAAGAAAGGTAACAGATTACTTGAAGGGACAATCTCCGAGGGTCATCCAGATCTATGTCAGCCACTGCTGCCTGGTTGGATGTGGAATTTTCTATGTAAAATATCATCTTGTGAATTAAGAGCTGTGTTCTAGGGTATTCTGTCTTCTTCAAATAGATGTAAGCAAACTAGAGCAGAACTGGAAGCTGGTTAGGAAAGATTGAGCTCTTTGAGGCTGCAATTTTCTTGGGATTCTGCATCTCATTTCACAGAGTGACATCCACATGAGAAGCAAACCTTTGGAAGGTGTCACACTCAGAGCTAAGGTAGCACAAAGGCAAGAAAATGGAGGCATACAAATGACAGCTCACATGGTGATTTCCGTGTGACTTTTTATTATAGTAGCAAGAAAGACAAATGCTGGAAATTATTTAGCTCAGAGGTAAGGTGTCATGAAGGCAAAGAGAATGCAGGCACATAGATGACAACCCCACCATAGTGGATTTCTTAGGCTAATGTTCCCAAATATTGTGACTGATGTATATGCGCAGATGTGTACAGAAGTATGGACTCAGAAGGAAAGGGCTTGTCCCTAGGTCAAGCCTCCTTCTCTCCAAGGATAATGAAGGAGAAGCTATGGTCTTGTGTCCTGGTGACAGACTCCGAAGATGGTAAAGAATTTCTTGCCCCACTTTCCCCACAGTAGCTCACCCATAGGCAATTCCTTCACTGCATGGGGTATGCCTTTAAGGGCTGAGATCCTGTGAAGCCCAGTTTAAATTACTCTAAAATTCTATGACTTTTCGTCATACGGCCAGGAATATAGCCTCTCTTACCAGATAACATCTTAGCCTTTTGTTCCGGGTTCTGCATGCCTTTTATTCTTGGCATGCTTGTGGGTAGAAAGTTTTTCCGCTCTGTACTTTCTATTTTATGAACTTTAATTCATGAGCAGTCCAGGATGTTTCACAATATAAAGATGAGAAGTGGGTGTCAAGAATGAGTTTTGAAGGTAGCAGTGAAACCAGAAAAGTTCCCTTGTCCCTCTCAGAGGGCATGCGATGGCAGCTGTGGCTCGCTTCCTCAGTGCCTCACTGCTCAAACCTCTAGGGGAGCAGAGAGGGAACATACAGAGAGGCAGGTTGTGGGGCTCCTACCCCAAGGCAGTGTCTAGGGGTGAATGTTTACAGCTGAAGCCCTAGTGGGCGTGTGTTACTGGGTGCTCTTAGTTCAGCCATCCATAGGCAACTTGTGTTAGCTCAATTAGATCCCTGCCTTATCACAAAGACAGAGGGCTTTCTATATCCCAGGGATCTTGCCGTGGGGTACAGGAAGAATCGGATCACACGTGGGCTTGGAGAATGAGTGCAAGGTTTTATTGAGTTGAAGTGGCCCTCGGCAGATGGGGGAGCCAAAAGATGGATGGTTTTTCCCTGGAGTCCGGGCTCTTTTCCTACCTCTCGGCCAACCTCCTTGTCCTTCCGCCGTCAATGGCCTTCCGGTGTGCTCCTACCCTGGTGCTCCCTCTCCGCGTCCGGCCAGTCGAGTGTGTTCCTCCGCAGATGTGGTCCTCTGTACGTCCAGCGTCTGTGTGTCTGCCTGGTAGGGTCTCAGGGTTTTTATAGTCACGGGATGGGGGCGGGGCAGGCAACATTTGGGTGAGAGGCAGGAGTGCCTGTCCTCACCTAGGTCCGTGGGCACAAGCCTCAGGGTGGAGCCCTGGTCAGGGACCCACCTTTCTCTATCCAGCACTTTCCCGCTGCCCCTCCCTGCCATCACCAGTGAATACCCCACTGGGAAGCCTGGAAAGGCCCTTCAATGGCATCTGGAGAAGTTATGGGCCTGATTTTGGGGGATAGGAATTATAATATAAGAACATATAGATGAGAAGTTTGTGCAAAACTTACTTGTGAGAAATCCTGCAAAAAATCTGTTAAGAGTATCTGAGAGAGGACGGCATGACTTGAATGGGGTGTTAGGATGTCGGGGAAGAATGCAATGTCAGGGAACAGAAATAAATGGTATTAACCTTCTAGAAACAGGAACAATATTATGAAATGTTTCTCTTGCCACCCTCACACAAAAAATGGATTATAAGTTAGAAGACATAAATTCTAGCTATGGCATCAGCTCTAACTAAAAATTTTACTTGGAAATGTCCCTTCAGTTCTTAGAATTTCAAGATGTTACATGAAGGGTCTTTGAGTGTTTTGAAAAAGTCCACAAATGTTGGAAATTATTGTTTATCTTATATCGTTATGGTTATTTTTGTAACATTCCAGGTGGATTGCAACAAAGGAGTGACAGGCACCATCTATGAGTATGGAGCCCTCACCCTGAACGGTGAGGAGTACATCCAGTTCAAGCAGTTTGCAGGCAAGCACGTCCTGTTTGTCAATGTAGCCACCTATTGAGGCTTGGCAGCTCAGTATCCTGGTAAGAACTCACGTTTCAACTCTTTTGGAAGCAGCATTGCCAGATAACCATATTCTAATTCCAGAAGGTTTTACCAATGTGTTGTTAGAGGATGCAGTGGGAGAAGTGATCAGGTGACTCTGCCTCCCTAAATGCTGCTCCTGCTCGGCTCCTTAGAATATCAAGATAATTATTTCCAGATTTGAGAACTAAGACTTTCCCAAAGACTTAAAGACCACCAGGAGCACACTTGTAGTTGAACAAGTTGAGTGTGTTACTCAGTGCCCTGAAGGAGAACATGTTCTGTAGAGAACCATGGGGCTTCTTAACATGAAAGTATTAGAAAGTACTTACTATAGAATCTGAGCTTTTGTTAGGTGATTTGGAGACGAGTTCAAGGAATTGAAGTTCTGTTCTGAATTGGATACCATCAAGAACTGGGAGCAATTATATGATTTGGTATCTTAATCAATTATATCTACATGGGGAGAGAAACTAAGGCTAAAGTTGTACCTGGTAAAGAAGCACCAGTCATTCATATTGGCAAGAATAGGGTGGTACCTGGTCATTGCTGTGATTTGGACAATGTTCGTGCTTTGTCTATGTTCAGTTACAATTATGCAGTGACCTTGTTTTTGTCTTGATTCATCATGATCACATGTTATGTGATATTGAAGTTCTATGAAATTGTTTATGTTTTCTAGGAGAGTGCTAAAGCCTAGCTGTGACTCCCAGGCCAGATACCTGGCTTTCAAGCACTGATTTTATGCTTCTCAGCGGTTACTTCTGATAAAAACAGGAGAGATGAGTGATCTTTGACATTCTGGAAAATGCCCTTGGGTTCTGTAGGCAACTCCAAATGACAAAGAGGGAAATGAAGTTTTCTGTCTGGGCAGCCTTTGATTAGTGCAAGGGCTGTGTAATGTGACTGGCAATGTAGAAGAATGCTCCATCTTGCCAACCTTGGCCTAACCTTCTGTGGTAGCTGAGGTGTGTTTCCATTTTCTTTGTGCCCTTAACAGAGAAGAGTTTGGTATTGCTATTGATCCAAAAAAGATTATTTAAAATTCTAGATCAATTATACTAGAGATAGATACAACTTTGGGCAGGCCAAGAACTTTATTTTATGCTTTAAAAAAAAACGGTTCAAGATAAATTTAAAATATTTATTGCACCAAATGCCACAGGGAAATGGATCAAAATAATATAGGAACAAATTTTGTTTTGTTTTGAGACAGTCTCGCTCTGTTGCCCAGGCTGGAGTGCAGTGGTGTGATCTCAGCTCACTGCAACCTCCGCCTCCCAGGTTCAAGTGATTCTTGTGCTTCAGCCTCCCAAGTAGCTGGGATTACAGGCATGCACCACTATATCTAGCTAATTTTTTTTTTTTCTTTTTGCATTTTTAGCAGAGACAGGGTTTTGCCATGTTGGCCAGGCTGGACTCAAACTCCTGACCTCAAGTGATCCACAAGCCTTGGCCTCCCAAAGTGCTGGGATTACAGGCATAAGCCACCGCACCTGGCCTATACATAAACAAGTTTTAAGAAAAATTTTCCACATGTTGACACTGTTATCTATTCAACTGATCAAAAATATATAAACCCTATCAATTTTTCTTAATGGATTTTCAATAATAAAAATCCCAGAATTGTATCCCTTTTAAATAACACTTAAAGTCAAGCATATTATAATCTCATGTCTAAAAGATCGGGCTCACCAAATTTTGGCATTTTAAAATTAACATTCAGAGGATGCTTTATGATTTAAGCAAAAATTCTAATAAAATGCCTGCTCCTCTGGAGAAGCTAAATATTTTTCCAATTTAATGGTAAAATTATGCATAAAAAGATACTCTCAAAAGTACATATTAGGATAAGAATCACACTTTTAAAATAATTTTGGGTCACTTTATTATTATCATTATTTTTGAGACAGGGTCTTGCTCTGTTGCCCAGGCTGGAGTGCAGGGGTGCGATCTTGGCTCACTGTAACCTCTGCCTCCGGGATTCAAGCTATTCTGTTGTCTCAGCCTCAAATAGCTGGGACTACAGGTGTGTATCTTCTCGCCCAGCTAATTTTATTTTATTTTATTTTATTTTATTTTATTTTATTTTTTTTAGTAGAGACTGGGTTTTGCCATGTTGGTCAGGCTGGTGTCAAACTTCTGGCCTCAAGTGATCCACCTGCTTCAGTCTCCCAAAGTGCTGGGATTACAGGCATGCGCCACCACATCTGGCCTCAGTTTTTTTTATTTTTATGTACAATCAAGTCTAGGGAAAACCTGAAAAGCTACAGACTAAATTTTTATTATAAGAGCCCAAACAATGATTTAGTATCATTTAGTAAGTGAGAAAGTTAAAAGAACTTGCCAAAGGAATAGAATCAAGGTCCGCTAAGTGTATCTACTATAGGACCTCAGGACCTAGGTATTAGAGCCCAAACAACAGTTTTGTATCATTTAGCAAGCAAGAATTCTCCTCCCTTCAAAAAGTTAAATTTGAAAAATATGGTAAATTTTAAAAGTTGTGATGTGTAAACAGCAGTTCCATGGAATATGAAGCTGCTCTTAAATTTGTTTTAATTTAATTTAATTTAATTTAATTTTAACTTAAATTTGCTACATATCGAATAGGCAATATACTTGCAACATTCAAAATTCAAGAGATATAAAGGTTTAACAGTGGCACTTGCCATGCTCCCTTCTCTTTAGGCAACCAGTATTATCAGTTTATGGTGTATATTTCCAGAAATCTGTTATGCATATACAAGCAAACATTTTCCCTCTCACTTTCTTTCTCTCAAGCACATACACATACACAAACATACACATGGAAATGATTATGCACCTT
Source organism: Mandrillus leucophaeus (assembly GCF_000951045.1). NCBI lineage: Eukaryota > Metazoa > Chordata > Mammalia > Primates > Cercopithecidae > Mandrillus > Mandrillus leucophaeus. The sequence continues at coordinate 1,582,637 of NW_012104165.1, read as the reverse complement.
GCTTTTTCACATATATCACATACCTTGGGGACAGGAGTGGTGGCTCACACCTGTAATCCTAGCACTATGGGAGGCCAGGGTGGCCAGATCACTCTTGAATATCAGAAGTTTGAGACCAGCCTTGCCAACATGGTGAAACCCTGTCTCTACTAAAAATACAAAAAATTAGCTGGGCATGGTGGCACATGCCTGTAATCCCAACTACTCAGGAGGCTAAAGCATGAGAATCTCTTGAACCCGGGAGGCAGGGGTTGCAGTGAGCTGAAATCCTGCCACTGCACTCCAGCCTGGGTGACAGAGAGAGACTCTGTCTAAAAACAAAAGAAAAAAACATGGTGAGTTTCCTTATTCATTTTAAGGCATAGTATTCCATTGTGTTGCTGTGATATAATTTATTAAATTAGTTCATGAGAATTTAAAAGAGCATCTCATTCAAATTTTACTCCAGATGAGGAAATTGAGAGAATTAAAGAAACTTACCAAAGGAATAGAATCAGGGTCTGTTAAGTGTGTCTGCTATAGAAAGGAAATACTCTTGATGGCCAAAGATAAGAGAGGGATGAGTATTGATAGTAACCAAAGAACTGTAGAAAAATAGGAAGACACTCTCTATTTAAGAAGAGGTTCTTAGGGGACATTCCAGCAGGCAGAGCTGAATCTGAATAAGAACAGCCAATAGAGGTTCTGAGGTCTGAATAAATCTGACCTGAAAATAGCTGAATATGGAAATTATTGTTCAAGTCTAAACACACAAGTTGGAAGGTTCCTGACAGTGGTAAAGAGCAGTTTGGAGTTTGTGGCCTGGAGTCCCAGGGAGTGTTCCAGGGCATATTCCAGCATCAGTTAGGTCACTGGAATTGAGGAGAGGGTACAGAATACTGTAGAGATAGCCTTGGAATTTCCCTTTCTCTACCACTCTCAGGGTGGAGCACCAAGGAGTACTCCTGGGAATGTAACTGGCACTGGAGTGTCTGGTTGTGTCACCATGGGACATTGTATGAGTGGGGCTGGGGGGATGCGGGGATAGGTGGGTAGTATTTCCATTTTGTTTACTTTTTCCTTACAAATTTTTTTGATCAGTTCACCAACTAAGGAAGACAGTGGCACTCAAATCTGACTTCTCTTTAGAATCAAACAGGACTCCCACACAAGGCTACCAATGTGTGTGTGTGTTTGTGTTTTTTTTTTTAAAAATAAGAGTTCTCATTGGATGGTAAAGTATAGCCAGGCATGGCTTACTGTACAAGAAAAACAGCAGCCATTTAGATGCATTTCTGGAAACATGTGCTCTAGTCTTTTTTTTTTTTTTCTTCTTCTCTCTACTCCTTTGATCTCTGTAATCTTGAATCTTTCCCTTCATAGTCCTTGGTTTATTCATGGCATAAATGGATACATTCAGTGATCTTTCACTGCTTGAGGTAGGCCTCCTGACCAAGCCACCAGTGCTATTCATTCTCCACTTACAGAACTGAATGCACTACAGGAGGAGCTGAAGAATTTTGGTGTCGTTGTGTTGGCCTTTCCCTGCAACCAGTTTGGAAAACAAGAACCAGGAACAAACTCAGAAATACTTCTTGGACTCAAGTGAGTGCTTGCATGGGACTCTGCAGGTGCCCTGTCAGGATTTCCACTCCTCATTCCACCTAGATGCCTGCCTATTCTGGAAACTTCTGGGATAGGACATAGATACATGGGTTGAAGCATATCCTTATGATGTTTTGAATTCAATCTATTCTATTTGCAGGGCTCAAATATTCTCTATACTTTTGAATTATTCAATGATGAGGCTAAGGGAAGATTGAATGGAAAAGAAGCATAGAGGAAAGAAGGGATTATAAGAAATGGAAATGAAGCAGGAAACCTAAGCTCAAGATATTGCCTTCCAATTTTCTTAGAATTCTCTATTGGCTCCATAAAGCCTATTGCATGAAGTCCTGCTTCCCACAGACTATCTTTTCTTATCTTCCCTATGCACAGCCTCTTCCCTTTATCTTTAATTTCCTGTGAATTGGTGGTGGTCATTATTTTCCATCCATGTCTTAATTTGGATCTTTCTGGGAACATTTTGATTCACTGCAGGTATGTGCGTCCAGGTAGTGGCTTTGTCCCTAATTTCCAGCTCTTTGAGAAAGGGGATGTGAATGGAGAAAAAGAACAGAAGGTCTTTACTTTCCTGAAGGTGAGTGAGTATAAACCTGGCATGGATTGGTTAGCTAGAAATGCTCTGAAAGCAGTGGGGCTCATGTCTAGGGTTGTGGTTGGACCCCTTGGAAAACAGATGCTCAGGTAAGTTCAAGGCTCATGGCAATATCTGCTGTGAGGCTTTAGCTTTAAGTAGAGGAAGCCCATGATGGACAACAGCTCTGACATGGACTAGCCTCCTGTATTGAATGGTAATGATTCATTCATTCAGCAATCATTTATCAGATCTCAGTATGTGCCATATAATGAGTTAACAAACATTAATAGGGCATAGTCTCTTCCCTGAAGGAACTCACATTTAATCAGGAGACAGACATGGATGATCCAGAATACCATGTGCTAAATGCCTTTAGAGTCACAGAGTGTTAGAACTACAGAATACCAGGATAGAAGGACCCCCGAGGATCTCTTTGTCTACTCAGCCTCAAATACTGGTCTGCAGAACAAGGCTGGTCCTGCTGAAATTTTCACTCATCCACAGCAAACAAGGGAAAGAAGACAATGCAGAATTTTTCATACAGCTCAACTTATTGAATATAAGACTGACGTTTATTCTGACATTAAATTACTATTATGTTTACCCATATAAATTGCCCTTTACTTACTCAAAAATGGCACTATAACCAATTTTATGTGGTTTAACATGGTATTAAAAATCCTTTAATTTTTAGATTTATGCTTATAGTAGACTTTTAATTTTTCTTATTGGCAAAATGAATATTAGTGATTGTACGTTAATCTCCAAGGAAACAGTTATTGAAATTTTACTGGCTTATGAAGCCTAGGAAACCCCAAATTCTGGGAGCCACTACTCTAAATCAACCTATCTTTTTTTTCTGCTAAGGAAACAAACTGTAGAAATGATATGACTCGCCCAAGGAAACAGAAAATAGTCTTTTACTGAATTGCCGTGATAAAATAATGGGAATAGAGGAAAGACAGGGGAAGGAGGAATGCTTTCTATTTACCATTATACTCTCTAGCTCTCGGTTGTTTAGTAGTTGGTGTATTGGTATTGATACATTGCAGTGTCTGTGATTGATTGGAAGCATGCAAAGTAGTTAATACATTAAAATACATAATGGTGAGTAGACTCTGTAGTCTGGAGATAAGACTGTACCACACAGAAGTAGAAATAAAGTAGAAATAAATGTATGTTTCCACTTTCCATGTCTCCGCTCCAGAACTCCTGCCCTCCAACCTCTGATCTTTTGGGCTCATCAAGCCAGCTCTTCTGGGAGCCCATGAAAGTCCATGACATCCGCTGGAACTTTGAGAAATTTCTGGTGGGGCCCGATGGAGTCCCTGTCATGCGCTGGTTCCACCGGGCTCCAGTCAGCACAGTCAAATCAGACATCCTGGAGTACCTACAGCAGTTCAATGCCCACTAGGAAGGGTTAGCGACTGGCAGAAGTAACTACCGTTTCCCACCTGCAGGAATGTCTAACAAAGTGTCCATCTTTCTCCATCTTTGCTCCACACTCCTGCCTACCCAGCCTCCTGATGACCAAACCATCTTGTACTACCCAAGCAGCTGCTTAGCATGTGTGTGTAGCTGTGTGTGTGTGTGTGTGTATGGATATGTAGAATTGTATTTGTTGGTATATGTGTAGGTGTTTGTATGTACGGTGTGTGTGTGTGCGCATGTGTGTGTGTTTGAAGATTAAGGAAAAGAACACCTATCTCCCCAACTCTCTGATCCTGAAATATCTATTCCAAAGGAAAATCATGTTTTAGGGTAGATGAATCATACTATCTTGTGTCTCTAACAAAGCAATCCCCAGAAGTTGTGACGTCTATCCTTTCCCCCTCCTGAAAGTTTAAAGAAAGCAGGAGCTGGCCGCAAGACTCTAGGCCTCCTTCATAGCCTCTCTCCTCTAAGATAGGCATGCATTGGTAAACTCTTCTCTCCTTAATTCTCCTTTATTCCCCTGCCACCCAGTAGTTCTCATGTAGGACCTCTAAAGGCAGAGTGAGAGCAGAAACCCCACCTCACATGAAGGGAGGGGCATCTCCATGACGGTGGGTCCCAAAACCTCTCGGGGTCGGACCCTGCCAGAGCCTTCCTTGGTGCCTGTCCCTTAGTGCATTCAGGTCATGGCACCTGGGCTGGATGTTCCTGTATTCTGAATGATGGGCTTTCTCCTCACCCTGAGGCTCTTCAACCTTAAACTTATTCTGATCACTGTCTCAAATTAAAAAATTCTGCAGCAACCTGGCTCTGTGTGGTGTTTTCCCAGTCCCATATTATGTCCAGAGTCATACTTCTTCTTTCTCTGTCACTTTGTCCCTGCTTTCTTGATTCCCTTGCCTTGTTCTTCAGTATTTTGTTTTTCTCAAAAATGCTCTAGAACTTTCCTCGGCACATATAAAAGAACCGGCTGGAACTGGTTGCTCAGAGCTGCTGTGACCGTGAGCACAGATCAGGTCCCTCTGTACCCTCCCGTTCAGGTCTCTTGACCAGGCCCCTACATGACAGGAATTCTTGCCTCTCAAAGAATCTTCTCTCTCTCTACAACAAATATGCATACATTTCTGTTTATAAAATTAATTCATGCTCAGTGTTAAAATCTGAAAGCACATAAAAGTAAAAAAGCATAACAAAACAAAATGGAACAAAACCCACTTCTAATCAGAGGTGCAAAGGACCTGCTAGGAAGCCCTATCTGCCCTGTGCCGTTTTATAATTAAAATACAGTGTTTTATAATAGAAGTAGATTTCAGAAAACCAGATATTAAGGAAAGAAATTAGATAAGGAAGTAAAATAAAATCACTGTTTTTCTTTTCCTTTTCATAAATTACTTGGAACATAGGTAGTAGCACTTAAAAATATTTTTTTGCATAAAAAATGCAGGAAATTTACATTATCAGTGAGTAATTTCAAACATTGTAGGGATCATAATCCTGCTGTGTACCTAACAGAAATGTAGGCTGGGCACAGTGGTGCACACCTGTAATCCCAGCACTTTGGGAGGCCAAGGAAGGTGGATCACCTGAGGTCAGGAGTTCGCGACCAGCCTGATTAACATGGTGAAACCCCGTCTCTACTAAATACAAAAAAATTAGCCAGGTGTGGTGGCGCGTGCCTGTAATCCGAGCTACTTGGGAGGCCGAGATATGAGAATCGTTTGTTCCCTGGAGGTGGAGGGTGCAGTGAGCCAAGATCGCACCATTGCTCTGCAGCTTGGATATCAAGAGTGAAACTCCATCTCAAAAAAAAAAGGAAGAAAGAAAAAGAAATGTGATCCATGATTTAATCTTTATTCAGTAACATGAAAACTGACTAAACTAAAAACTATTAGGAAAATGATTCTTAAGACCTTAAAATTCATAAGTGGTGGATATTTAATACATGAAAAATGGGAAATATTATCAAAATATTTGGATGTTTTCTTTTCTTAAACTTAACATCTAGTAAGAAAAAATGAATTTTAAAAAATCTGGCTTTCCTTGGCTGTAAACCATAGGATTTGAGATTTCCATAAATCTTTTACTAACCACTATGGCGGTTGTGAGGGCAGTGAGGAGATTACAGAACCAGCTACCAGTGGTGTTAAGAAACACGTTTCATTTTTTAGCTTCTTTTAAATCTCTGAAGAGGTTGAGTACCTCTGGGACTGTAATAGTCTTCAGAAGGGTTCCAGACCTGGTAAGATCTGGATAACCAAGGTCCAGAAAGTAGGTGGAGGAGGATGAGCTGACACAATATAAAATTCTCTCCAGTTACCAGTTCAGCCTAACCCAGGAACCTGCGGTTGCTTCAGGTGACCAACATTCCTATAGTAATGAAGAAAGAGGACTGCAGCCTTCAGCCTGAATGCATTGTGCCTGAGTATCCAGGAAAGTCTTCATCCTGCCACTGCTCTGAAAATCCAGGTTCCATACTCCTAATGCCTTCCAGTGGCTGTCCCTGAAGAGAAAATAAACATTGTTCTGGAGAGAGCCAAGACCACAGAAATGAGAAACAGAAATGTCCTTGCAGTGGGAGGTGGGCATAGGTGAGGGGTAGGTTTGGGGGTAGCAGTCCAGATCAAAGTGTCACAAATGATGATGATGATGATGGCAATAATAATAATGTAAAATATCATAATCATGTAAAATGTCTTTATAAAGAGAGGATCAAGACATAAAGTTTTCCACTTCTCTCCTCCTCAACCAATCCCTATAGCGGAACTTAGTCCCCAAGGAAAGTTACACTTAGAACCTTCTGGAAGTAGGTGGACTTCCCAGTAGTGCCTCAGGAGCTCCAGTCTATCATAGCAGTTAAAAGTTTACTATCAGGTGATTATCATCATTACCATCACAGGCACCATTATTGCTGTGGAATTTTTTTCTTCTAACCAGAAGTTCCCACAACTTATTATGCAAATCAGGTACACTAGAGCTAATTGGGTCCATAAATCCACTACCCCACAAACAACCTACCAGGCATCTAGAATCATTAAGGCTCTGCTGATCACAAAACTTTTGGAAAGAGTATCAGGCAGGACAGGAAGATTCTAAGGTCCCAGAAAACCAGGACTTAGACCCTCTCTAATCACCCTATTCCCAGATTTGCAAAGCAGCCCATAGCAGGAGGTAATACACCACTGTGGTCTCCCCTGTGGCAGTTAATCTGTGGATGTAATATCTTTTTTCTGTGGACTGTGTGGACACAGGTGGCTCTTAGCCTTGGAGAGTGCCCGTGTCAATTCTGGGAGGTGAAGTCTCAAAATACGAGAAGTAGGACACAGTCTATCCCAGAGCACATAAAATCTTGCTTCTGTGGTCTTATGAACACCTCTTGACTTGGCTTCTGTTCTCTGTAAACAGAATCTGAGACAAGAATTGAGGCACATATAACTTATTGAAAGAATGGTCTCAGAAGAAAGGGAATCTGTGAAGCAGGACAGGGCCAGGAAAAGAGAGAATTAAAATGCAATTTCTGCTGGAGTTTAACTTCAGAAAAAATCACGCTATAATCAGTCCCATCTTGAATGATGAGACATAGCCTACAAGGTAGCCCACGTGAGTCAGTCATTGGCTTATGGACCCACCCTTGAACTCTAGAGGCATACACTCCCAGGTGAGGTGGCTCCCTTTGGCTGAAGAAAATTCTCTGGAGAAGGTGGCCACTGAGAGTAATACTCTAAAGGGGCAGCTCTGAGCCATTAGCAGCCAAAACTCAGAGCAAGTGGAGATGCAGGCACTAGCCCAGTAAAGCCCATCTGGGTAAGGCTGTGGAGACCACCTATCACCTTCCTCAAATGAGACACTATTGAGGGAAATCTCGAGTAGAGGCCCTGAGAAAAGGACATTGGCAATCCTTCAATCAATCATCATTTTCCCTTTCTTGACTTCTATCTCTAGGAAATTGGTTCTCAAAGCATAGTCCTCTGGCCAGTAGCAGTAGCATCACTTGAGAACTTAGAAATGCAGTTTTCAGATCTCTCCTGGGCTCACTGACCCAGAAGCCCTAGGGTGGGCCCAGAAGTCTGTTTTCAAAAGGCTTCCAGTTGATCCTAATACATGCTAAAGTTTGAGGACTGTTGCTCTAAGGAATGGAGAATTTGCAAAAAATATTGTCATTTTGACATAGGATGAGTAAGGAGAACTCTTGTACTTCATGTGGCTACTGACTCCTCTGCACAGTCAAGCCACACTGCCTCCCACTCAGCCCTTAGGGGTCCCCAGGGTTAACATGGACAATTCAGCCATGCCCTTGGTTTATTAGTTTCCTCAGTCTCTGATCCACATCATCTTCATTTAGGTCCAAATTCAAGATGTGTTATCTGACAAAGACTCCCTCCTTGACCCAGCTTTAATCAGGGTTCTCTGAGCCTTTGTGACATCATAAGAAATATATATTTGGTCTTTCCTCCCAACTCCTGGCACAGAGCTTCTAAAATCCTTATAACTTCCTGACTGATAGGGATGATAAGAGGTTCTTTTGTTACATTTGGTCTTAGTCCCTGGTTCCCAGCACAAGAGCTTTTAAGACCCTTGGAATCTCCTAAATAATAACTGTCTTTGTGTATGTTAATGAGATGACTGGTGGCTGAAAGTCTCCAGATAGCTTCAGAGTGAGGTCTGGTTGCCAGAGAAACCATCCATGGCGATTAAAGATTTGGAACTTTCAACACCCCAGCCCACTTCTGAGGAAGGCAGAGGAGCTGATAATTGACCCAGTCATCAAAAGCCAATGATTTAATCAATCATGTTTGTGTAATGAAATCTCCATAAAACTCCTAAACAACAGAACTCATAGAGCTTCTGGGTTGGTGAACACATGGAGTTATTGGGAGTGTGGTGCCCCCGAAGAAGACACAAAAGCTCTATATTCTTCCCCATACCTTGCCAAGTGTATCTCTTCATCTATATCCTTTGTCATATCCTTTATAATAAACCGATGAACATACGTAAATGCTTCCCTGAGTCTTGTGAGTTGTTATAACAAATTATCAAACTTCAGGAGGAAGTTGTAGGAACCCTCAATTTACAACAGTTGGTTAGAAATATGAATGACAACCTGGGACTTATGATTGACATGTGAAGTGGGGGGCAGTCTTGTGGAACTGAGCCCTTCACCTGTAGGGTCTGCACTAATTACAGGTGGTTAGTATCAGAATTGAGTTGCAGTGTCAACACCCAGTTTGTGATTGCAGAGTTGGAGAATTGCTTGGAGTGGAAAACCCACACATATGGTGTCATAAGTATTGTGAGAGTATAGAAAAACAGTCTTTTCTTTTAGCCTTCTCATGTAGGCCTTGGCTTTTGACTGCCTTCAGCAAGACTCTTATCAGTTTATTGAGAATCTCCCCAAGTCTGGTATCTGCACAGATTATTAATCCTCTACCCTTAATTTCTAAGTCCTTAGCCTACCATTAGCAAGAATCCTGTTAGGCCAGTTTAGCAAGAATCTTCCTCCCTTTGATATCTGTGCTTAGTAATTTTCCATCATCTACCATGCCTTCATTCTGCCTGTTGGCTGTAAATCTCCACTTGTTCCGATTGTATTCAGAGTTGAGTTCAGTCTCTTTCTCTAATTGCAATAGTCTTAAATAAAGTCTTTACTAGCACTTTACCAGGTGCCAAAATAATCTTTCTTTAATATGTATTTTCAAATACTTTGTGATTTGGAGTAAAATAAAAAGTGCTCATTTTCTCTTCTTTCTTTATCCCTTCCCCTCCTGACCACCACCTGGCATTGCTCTGATTGCAAGTTTTCTCTTGCTCTTTCAAGTGTTAGGTTACAAACTTTCTCTTCTTTGAATCTCTGTGAAGTTCCTGGATAGGGATTCCATGTCCCTCTAAAATTTTCTTTATAAAACCATATTGACTGTCTACCTTTTCTTGATTCCTTGTAAAGGGAAGAGCAAACTAGTTTTAATTCTTTCAGACTCCTTTTGGCCTTTAAAATACAGTGGGGTCAGGAGTGGTGGCTCATGCCTGTTATCCCAACAGTTTGGGAGGCTGAGGCAGGAGTTTGAGACTGGACAACATAGTGAGACCCCATTCCTACAAAAAATAAAATTAGCCAGGTGAGGTGACACACACCTATGGTCCCAGCTACTAAGGAGGCTGACGTGGGAGGATTACTTGAGCTCAGGAGGTCGAGACGCCAGTGAACAGAGATTGCACCATGTACTCCAGACTGGGTGACAGAGTGAAACTCTGTCTCAATAAAATAAAATAAAATAAAATAAAATAAAATAAAATAAAATAAAACACAGTGGCCATTTAATAAAACCATTTTATAACCTCAGAGTGCCACCTAGAGTGTATGTAGAGCTTATACCAATTTTTAGATTATAACTTCAGAGGAACTAAGGCAAAGATAACTCAAGGATCTTCCCTTTTTCCAGGTCTTTATTCTTTTCTCTTTTTCCAATTTCCTCTGTATTTCTTTGCCTCCAGCCAGACAAGTTAATAGAAATGGAATTATCACCTAATAAGTTATGTTTGAAGACACTCTACACCTGAGAAAGATAGCTTTATCTTTATCTGTAGAACCTCAGAGTCATTTCTATTCAGAATACTGACTTTCTAGGGCTCCCGTTCCAGAAACAAAGACTTCTAAGTTCAGTGGCTCCTGAAATATGAGTTTGCTGTATGATTTTATTATATTCAGATATAGGAAACAGGAAAACAAATTGGATGGATAAAACCAATAGAGATAGTACATAAACTAATAACTTACAAGATAAGGCAAAATTCACAAGATGTGTTAACTACAGATAAATTAGTAAGTAGCTTGTGATACAGAGGCAGAATTCGTAAGTTGTGTTAAATGCACATACAAGTACATTAGTAACATGGAAGATATGTTACAGACAGCATAAATAGAATATATAATGGAACAAACAATAGTGTTATTTGGAAAGGAGCAGAAAGATGAATGGTAATCAAAACTAAATGACATTCAATTTTTCTATTCTCTTATTAGAGAAAAATTGAGTCCTCGAATTGTAACTTCCTACCAAAGGAGGAGAGGAATTATTAATGGCTTTAATAATCTATTTTAGAAGCTTAATATAAAGTTTAAAAAATTGGCCAGGTGTGGCGGCTCACACCTGTAATCCCAGCGCTTTAGGAGGCCGAAGCGGGCGTATCACTCGAGGTCAGGGGTTCGAGACAAGCCTGGCCAACATGGTGAAACCCTGTCTCCACTAAAAAATACAAAAATTAGCCAGGTGTGTTGATGGGTGTCTGTAATCCCTGCTACTTGGGAGGCTGAGGCAGGAGACTCTCTTGAACCTAGGAGGTAGAGGTTGCAGTGAGCCAAGATGGCGCCACTGCACTCCAACCTGGCTGACAGAGCGAGACTCTGTAAAAAAAAAAAAAGTTAAAAAGTTAATTTGCATCAGTCACTGTGAGTTCTAAGGGTACATGGGTACCTTCTGGCTTCAGTCTATATTCATAATTTGCAACATTATGTAAAAGTCAAGCTCTCAATGTCTGCTATCAAGGACTTCTGAAACCAGCCACTTTATGCCTTCCTAAACCAGCACTGCATTTTCACAGAGCCTATCTAAGTCCCAAATACAAACAAACTTTAAACTCCTTATTCCAACTTGTCTTCTCTCAATTTAAGAGTGAACGGACAATTGATGTGGACTCTGCGTTATATGCATAGGATATAAGGCCCGGGGGGAGAAAAAGACTTCCAGATCCTCCATAACTGGGTCCCTTGTCAAGAACCAAAGCTCAAACTTATCCTACATTTTAAGGGGCCCCATCAGTTGGGGGACAGAAGGGACAGAAAACAGCGTTAATGTGGGGATGAAAAGCTTGTTTCAGGATTTGGAGGTGCTGTGGAGATTACGGTTCAACTCTGCTCTTGATGGTCCAAACTAATCAGGTCAACGTTCACAATTCCCTTCATGCAAAAAAGAATAAATTTGGCATAATATATTCCATCATTTGTGATTATGTCTCATAAGTTTTTTTTTTGGCAAATTTAACTGTCTCTTTATGTCAAACTTGATTCAGATTTTTAAATGTGTGCATCAAAACATCAGGTTTGTATCTCTCTGTTGAGAATAAAAGCTTCTCTAGAGACAAAACAAATATCAAATTAAAAATAGAATTTTACATTTGGCATATTTGACTGAATAGCAAATAGTTAAAAAGAGTTTAACTGAATAGCAAAAACTCTCAATTCCATGAAATCATGTTTTCACAATAGCAGGTTCTTCTTAGAATATCATACTAATTGCCGTGGCTAGTTAGGGAAGGATCACTATTTGAATCTAAAGAGCAGTGACATCATATTCACTTGAGGAAAAAAATGCATGAGGGGACAAAGAGAGTCATTTACAGTAATCACATAGTTTTCAGTTTAACAGAATAGGTTGTGGTGCTATTCAAAAGGAAAAGCAATAATAGGAGGAACTTGATGAGTCCAGAGTGTCTATGAGATACTAAGGTGGAAATGTCTTATAGGCAGTGGCTATAATCATACGGTATTCTAAAAACGTCTATGTAACATATTTGGAAGTTATCAGTATTCCAAATATGCAAGATATTTGAAAGTATTTTGGAAGGTTCAAATATATGAGTGTATGGAATATTCCTTTGAATACCGTCTCAGAAAAAAGGGCAACCAAACATGGAACCTAGAAAACATCAACATTAAAAGGTTGAATCTTCCACTTGCACTAGATTTTCAGGTTGGAAACATATTTTACTCAAGCCGCTGGGAAGTTCTTGGCTAGAATCAGAGATTCCATTCCCACAATTTCTCTATAGAGCTACACATTTGACATATTCAATATCCAATTACAATGCTCACTATGACCACATAAACCAGTGGAAGATTAAGTATTTCTTAATTAGGGTTTTAAAATGCTATGAAAATAAAAAACTAGTCTTTCTGAGCTCTTTGTTCCCTGCATATACCTCGTCACATAGCCTCCCTACAGCTTGCCACTTACACACAGGCTTGGAAACAATCCGGAAGTTTGAAAACAAAGAAGAGACAAAAATATCAGGCAAACTCACAAAAAGAAAGAACTCAAGGACTTAAAATCATGTGAGGTGGGATTTTGGACAACACTTATTAAAAAAAAACAAAGAAGGGTACTGCAAAATGCTAAAAATTACAGTTTAAGTGGAGATAAAGATTTTTGTTTTTTTGATATTCATCCTCAAAATAAAGCAGCAACTTTCATTCAGCAGAAATTCAGCGGGGACCCAAGTGGAAAGGCAGACACTATTTAGTAATTGACTTCAATTTATTGCACTCAGTTCAAGAAATATCAGTGGAAAAAGAAATAAGTGATATTATAAGAGACAAATAAGAATAAAACACTGACCTGATAGATATCATAACATTCTTTATAGCGAATTTTTAACTGCCCTATTTTAAACTTCCCAAGAAATTCATGAATTGACTATACAATGGTCCAGTAAGAAAATATCAAAATATTTTTTAATTTAGAAAATTCATACTGTACTAGAAAATAAAGATGGAAATCAGCATCAAAATATAATCAGAAAAGTATAAAATGTTATACTTTAAAAATGTCAAATGCTTCTAAAATATCTTGGCTCAAAGAGAAAATCAAAACTAAAATTACAGGTTAGGTAGAATAGAATGTCAATAAGACAACATATATCACTACCTGCGGAATGCTACAAAAGCAGGTCAGAGGAGAACATTTGTAACTTAAGTGTATCTTTTAAGTAAATTAGAAAGATTTTAAATGACTGAAATACTGGTGAGTATTTCACTTCAGAAACAACTAGAAGACCAACAAAACACACCAAATGAAAGCAGAAGAAAGGAATTCACAGGGAAAATCTGTTTACATGCTAGGAGAGCTAAGAAAGTATTTTTGTAAATAAAACTGAAATACAAATCTGTGGAATGTCTAATCAAGGGAAAATATAAAATCAGAATTCAAAATTAGTGATGAGAGAGGAGACATTTATAAATAGAGAAGAGATAGGTGTCTTAAGGGAAAAGCAAATATTATTTACAACTTTATATCTCTATGTCTGATAATCCCTGATAATCTAAGCATAGTGAATGAGATAGGATTTAGGACAATATAAATTACCAATATTGATGTGACAATAAGAATAACATTGATTGAAAGCTTGAATGGCCCCGGCATCATGCTAGAATGTTATAAGCAATAAGTCATTTAATCTTCAGTATCATTATCCCTCAACAAATAAGAAACTGAGAATCAGAGACACTCTATGATATACTCAAGTGACACATCCTCATAGAATAAGAACCACAGAAATAGATGAAGAGGCTGTCAAAAGTCTTTCCATTTCTAAGCCCCATGAAAGGTCCTCATTCTCTTAGGCAAGTGCTGTCAAATTGTCAAGGATCAGGTAATTCTTGTGGGTTGAGTAGTTTCAGGACATAAAAAGGGGATGACTGCCGAATCCATTCATTAAGGTTACCAAAACCAGACATAAATAGAACCCAAAATAAAAACAAAACATATCAAATGAGAACAATCCAATTCATACATCTAAAGGTCAACATATCAAATAAAATATTAATAAGTAGAATCTGGCTGGTGTGTGTAAGAATAATGAATTCAACAGAAACAAACAAAATTCACTCCAATAATTCTATTTTAAGTATCAAAACTCATTATTTAAAAAATACCACATAGTGGTTTCATGACTTCTGTGGCTAAACAGGCTAGAATCTCCATACCCCAAGAGATTAGAGCCTTCATCCAGCGCTTTGGACTGCTTAGCCACTTTGCCTCGATGAAAAGCAATTCTTTTAGAACGTTGTGTATATTGCCTTCTGTATTCCCTTTTAACATACACTCACTGGGAATTTCATGTCCTCCAAACTGGCAAAAGTAGAGTTAAAACTGTGTGCACAGATCTCAAAGATTCCCACTTGCCAAACATCCATTCTGATTATCTACCCTGTAATGAGTCCTCCCAGATACTGAGAAAAGACAGAATTATTTTCGGGGAGTTCACTGCCCCTCTCTCCAGCCAACCAGAACCCAGGAGACACGAGTTTCGGTCCCATCGCTGTCTTTTATGCTATCCGGGTGTGAAGCAGGCGGTAGCCTTAGCCTTTACATCTGGGAGAATAAAATCCATTAGCTTCTAGAAAAATCAGTCCTTAAGAAAACGCTTGAAAATCCCCATGGCCGACCTGGCTCTGGGGCTGAGACAGCGCTTAGTTGACGTCTCATTTTTGCTGGCTGTGTTTAGGAGTAGGTGGCGGAGAGTCATTTTTAGTGTGCACAACCAGAAAACAGAGGACGTCCCCTCCCCAGTCCCAGCCTCCCATCTACCCACCTAGGATTCGAGTCCCTGCTTTTTAATAAAGCCCTTACTATGAAAGACGTGGAAAGAAACGTCTGTACAGACAGATCTACTTTTTGCTGACTGCGTTCAGGGCCTTAATTCCCAAAGTCCAGGACGGTAATCCGTTTGCATTTGATGCGTGTCTTCGGATCCTAACGGGCCGGAAGAGGCTGTGTCCTGCCCTCTCCAACCCCACGAAAGCATTCTGGGCGGATCCCGGGTCTCCCCTCCCCAGTCCCAGCCTCCTTGTCCCTCACTCCTCAGTCGTCTCAGTCCCCGCCTGCCCTGGGGGCCTTGGGCCCCGCAGAAGCACCTGAATTCCCACGGCCCCTCCCCGGCCCTACGCGGGGCCTGCTCCTGGACGCTGAGCAGCAAGCGGTTCAAACCCCACGGGCGGAGCTCCTCGCAGGTCCCCGGAGGGATGAGAACCGGGACCCCCGCGGGGAGTGCAAGGACGGGTTACAGAGGAGAACGCGTTATCTGCTCTGGGAGGTGATTTTCAGAACTGAGGGGGAAAAAAAAAGAAAAAGAAAAGAGAAAAAAACCGAAAAACAAACAAACAAACAAACAAAAAGCAAGCCCAGGAGGAGCAGAAGTAAACAAAGGGTGGGAGAAAACTGAGCCAAATGACTTTTTCTTGGTCAGTCTTAAAGTGTCGACCAAATTCCTTCAGGGCGAAGCTGCAGAGAGTCCTGACGCCCCGCCCCTCCCCCACCTCCGTACCCTTCCTGAGAGGCCCCACATGACACAGAACTTTACTCTCCTCTTGAGAATGACATCACAAGACCTGAAGAGGAGCTAAACGGGCTGACACCTGTAGCTGAAGAGTGCCTTAACGCCGAGTCCCACGGCTCCATGCGAGAGATGCCTGTTCCTCCTCTTTGGCAGCTTCACGTACCCTAAGTGAGTGACTTTCAAGATTCGAAGGTTTTTTAAAATTATGTATAGATATATTCCTTTTAATGGTCTCCACGTATTGTATAGCTTTCTGTAATGCTCTTTCTTGGATTAATAGAAAAATCCCTTGACACTGTAAACTGGCGAATACGTTTCCCCGTGTATTCGTATGTCTTCAAAAGAGACTGAGGAAATGAAGTATCTCTCGAGTTGGCATATTTTTTGAAGACAGCAGTTAACTCAATAAACTCATTTTGTCAAAGTAAAATGAGATAGATTCACTTTTAAATGGCGCTTCCGCGTGGCTCTATGGCTTAGCTGGTTAAAGCGCCTGTCTCGTAAACAGGAGATCCTGGGTTCGACTCCCAGTGGGGCCTGATGTTTTTCCCGAGAAAATCAGCTGTTTCTGAAAACTGTTTTCTTGATGAGGAAAGAAATTGTCAAACAGCAGTAGAACACAATTGGATAAATTCCAAGTTCTTTAACTGCATCCTGCTCAGATTCCTTACTTTTAAAAAGTAAATGCTTAGGAGGAAGACAACGCAAATGCAAAGCACTGCCAAAGAATAACGCATGTGACCCACCTCTATCAATTTCATATGTCTTGCTTTAAACTGTGGTAAAATGTTTTTGAGCACTTACAACGTGTTACAGTTTAAAGCATGTCGATAACTGTTGTAGGCTTGCAGGTAAATAAAATCTTTCTAGATTCTAAAAATCTCCAGCTCTATAAGATAAGAAATTAATGAGCAACGAACCCATTAGTAGATACAAACAAAAATTAGGACATTTACAGGGGCACGCTTGCCATTTTTTTTTTTTTTTTTTTTGAGATGGAGTCTCACTCTGTCGCCCAGGCTCCAGTGCAGTAGATATTCTCATGCCTCAGCCTCCAGAGTTGCTGGGATTACAGGCGTGTGCCACCATGCCCAGCTAATTTTTGTATTTTTATTAGAGACGGGGTTTCACCATGTTGGCCAGGCTGGTCTCCAGTTCCTGCCTCAAGTGATCCACCTGCCTCGGCTTCCCAAAGTGCTGGGATTACAGGCGTGAGCCACTGCGCTTGGCCTGTTTTTTACTTTTTAATGAGAAATGTTTTTACAATGTGGCTACTATGTTACTCTAAGTATCGTAAGTAGCAAGGTAAAATAATTGGAAAATGGTCCCTTATGTCTGGACCTCACTGCTGTACATTTTCATTGGGACCTTGTTGAATTAGGTCACATCGCCTGTATTCAAACCTCAGCTGCTCCACTTGATGCCTAAGGGACCTTTAGCAAATTGCTCTAGCTCCGTGAGCATCACTTTCCTCACATGTGGAACTGAAATAGTAATAAGCCTATCTAATATGGTTGATGGGAGGGCTTGTTGAGTAAGTACACACAACATAGTTTAGAAGGATATTTGGCACCTAAACAAGAAATAAATTTCACTATATTGCTGCTTTTTTTTTTTAAATCATTTTTCTTATTTATTGAACAATTAGGGCCAAGTGTTTAATCCTTTTACTCTGAAACTGCCTTTGCAAAACTATGGCAGTGAGAGAAATCTGAGATGGCTGTGGCTGACTCCATCTTGCTTCTAGCCTCACAGGCTGGCTGCCTTTGCTCATTTCTGGGCATGGACCAAGTTAACTGTGGAGTCCTAATTAGGGAAAAGGAGTCAGGCTGGCAGGACCAAGGGAAAGCAAGAACAGAAAGCAGATAAGCTATAAGTCTGCCTTTCTTCATGATCCAGGACACATAGCCCTCTTGTACAAACAACTCACAATCTTCCTGTGCTCAACCACCACCACACACCTGCAAGGTAGCTCATTTCAACTCATTTCAACTGAAAAGCACAAAGTCCTTTTCAGTTTACAGCATAAACACTATTCTATAAAATCTCCAGCAAGCCTTTGTTTCTTTGCAGTCAGCTTCTCTCATGCTGATTTGGCCACTGCGTTCTTGCAATCTGTTTTTATACTTTCTCTAATAAATCGCCTTTCTAGGGTCTTTGCAGAAGTAATCAAGTTATGATGAGGTCATTCTGGATTAGAGTGGGGCATAATCCAGTGACTTGGATCTTTATTCGAAGAAAGAGAGGGAGGTTTGGACACAGAGACACAGACACACTGGGAAGACGGCCCTGTGAAGATGGAGGCAGAGATTGCAGTTACTAGCCACAAGCCAAGGAATGACACTGCCATTGCAAAATTATAACTGAGAAAATTATTACAGTAAAAAAGATCTGACCTAACTGACTCCATCTTGCTTCTAACCTCCAGGCTGTCCTTGTTCATTCCTGGGCGTACGCTGAAGTAACTTTGGGAAGAACTTAGTTTATAGTTTAACTTTGAAACAAGGATGATAACAGCCCTTTCCCAAAACAAACCCCCTTCCTGCCTAGGGACTAGACTGCTTTTGTAGGACTAACAAATTAGCCACAAGATTAGAAATTATGGTTTAGAAGTCATGCGGCTGGAGGTTACAAGATTCTGACACTCCCCAAATTGCTACTAGTGATAATATCACTATTCTATTGTAAAACCTAACAGATGCTACACTCAGTGGATCAGCCATACCACCCAGGTCAATAAACTGGCTCATCTGATCTCGTGGTCCCCACCTAGGAACTGACTCAGCACAAGAAGACAGCTTCAACTCACTATGCGTTCATCTCTGACCCAACCAATCAGCACTCCCAACTCACTGAACGCTACCCACCAAATTATCCTTAAAAACCCCAATCCCCATGTTTTGGGGAGACTGATTTAAGGGATAATAAAACTCCAGTCTTCTGTACAGCCACCTCTGCATGAATTAAACTCTTTCTCTATTGCAATTCCCCTGTCTTGATAAGTTGGCTCTGTCTAGGCAGCAGGCAAGGAGAACATGTTAGGTGGTTACAGGAACACCAAGGATCTCTGGCAATCATCACAGTTGAAAGAGGCAAGGAAGGGTTCTTCCCAAGAGCTTTTAAAGGAGCATGACCCTGTCCACACCTTAATTTTAGACTTCTGGCTTCCAGAACTGTGAGAAAGTAACTTTCTATCACTTTAGGCCACCCAGTTTGTGGTAATTTGTTATGACATCCCTAGGAAACTAACGCAAAACATTAAAACAAAATTAGTGATTTATACTAGCAAGTAAATGAAATCTATTATTTTTCCTAAATAACAGACGACATCTGGGACAGTCACACCTCAGCTTAAAATTACAAATGTAGAGTATTCCACTTACCTGGTTGTTTTACACTAGCACAGAATCTTGGAAACCCTCTCAATTCTTTTTCTTCTTCCTAGTTTGTTTTTTACAGGCCACTACACCTGAAACAGCCATTGCAAAATTATGACAGTAAGAGAAATCTGGCATGCTGACTTCATCTTGTTTCCAGCCTCACTGGTTGGTTGTCTTTGCTCATTCCTGGGCAT
The DNA here is from genome assembly GCF_000951045.1 of Mandrillus leucophaeus. NCBI lineage: Eukaryota > Metazoa > Chordata > Mammalia > Primates > Cercopithecidae > Mandrillus > Mandrillus leucophaeus. The sequence continues at coordinate 1,563,345 of NW_012104165.1, read as the reverse complement.
GGGCCAAACTAATTTTTGGAGAAATTTAGTTTATAATTTAAATGGTAATGCCCCTTCCCAAAGACTAAACTGTTCTTATAAAACTAATAAAAGGCCACCAAGTTAGAGGATAAGAAGGTCTGAATTCTAAATACTTACCAGCCATTACTGTGGAAGTAATATGATTTGCAACTTCCCCAATTACTCTGGCAGATAACATCACTATTGTACAACCTACAACATGGTGATGTCTTTTCAGGTTTTTGCATTTCTGACAACCACATGTCCTCACCTGGACCCGCCAACCCCTCCTGTGGCCTCCACCCAGGAATTGACTCAGCATGAGAGGACAGCCTCAATTCCCTATGATTTCATCTCCAACCCAACCAATCAGCTTGCCCCCTACCCTGGTCCCCTGCCTACCAAACTCTCTTTGAAAAGCCCATAACCTCCATGCCTTCAGGGAGATGATTTGAGTACTAATGCCATCTCCCATGTGGTGTGGCTGAGCTTGTGTCTATTAAACGCTTTCTTTACTGCAATGTTGTGATCTTTCTGGGTGCAGTGGACAGGAAGGACCCCTTGGGAAGTTACACACCCATCCCCACAATGGTGTAACTCTGTGAAGTTCTCCCATGAATTGCCCTTGGCTGTTTGGAGACATCTAGTAGATTACACCACCATTCCATTCCCAGCAGCTGATAACTGACGGATTGGGGGAAGGAGTATAAAAGTCAAGTCCCTTGACTCAGTGACCACTCTGCTATGCAATTTATATTCCAGAGCCCCTGTCTCATGGGTCAGGCCAAGGCTAGACTTTATGTGAGACCACATCTTTGCTTTGTTACTTTTCCTTCCCCATCCAGAGGATCATTTTCTCAGTAAGTCACATACTCAGTAAGGCACATCCCTTGTCTTGGGGTATGCTTTAGAGAGTCTGGCTTTGTTTCCCAGGCAGGAGTGCAGTGGCGTGATCTCAGCTCACAGCAACTTCTACCCCCTAGCCTCAAGCAATCCTCGCACCTCAGCCTCCCAAGTAACTAGGACTATGGACGCAGGACACCACGCCCAGCTAACAAGTCTGGCCTAAAAAGACTTTCAAAGTAAATTTTTGGCCAGCCATAGTGGCTCATGCCTGAGATTTCAGCACTTCAGGAGACTGAGGCAGGCAGATCACTTGAACCCTGGATTTCAAGACCAGCTTAGGCAACATGGCAAAAACCCCTCTCTATCAAAAATACAAAAGTTAGCCAGGCATGGTGATGCATGCCTGTGGTCTCAGGTACTGGGGAGGCTGAGGTGGGAGGATCGCTTGAACCTGGGTGGGTGAAGGTTGCAGTGAGCCAACATCGCACTGCACTACAGCCTAGGTGACAGAGTGAGACTCTGTCTCAAATGATAATAATTTAATAAATTCCTTTTACTAATTCTCCATATTCAATCAATTGAACAAAGTTTTCACATGGAAAAGTTCAGACCAAGAGCTTTACACATGAGGAAGGCATTCACACTGTGCATCAGATCCTGAAAATGAAAACTTTGAACATCCAGTGTGGAGAATGTGAGAGGTACCAAACAAATTGGTGGCTGATTGACCTTTCTGTTTTCTTTCAGTGTCTTTTTTGCTTTGAATCAGAAAAGCAAATTCCATTTGAAAGTCATTACTCAGGATTTATCTTCATTATTGAAATTTACAAGGTGCAAGACCCTGTAAGGTATTCAGTAAAGTACCTATACATTATAACTGAGTATGAGCCCTCAAGTTATGACCATCTAGTGCATGAGATAACAGCTTTAAAAAAATGAGACCTACAATGTAAGTCTTGTAAGTCTTTAAATTATTAGTTCCGTGGGTATGATGTAGCAAATAGAAATATTCTTCAAATAAAAAGACATATAATACAGTATTTCTATGAAATTATCCTTCAAAAATGAAGGAGAAATAAAGACTTTCTCAGAGAAACAAAAATTGAGGGAATTTGTACTCAGAAGATCTGCCTTGTGAGAAATGATAAAAATTCTTGAGAAAGAAGGAAATGATACAGGTCAGAAACTTGGATCTACATAAAGAAAGGAAGAGTGTTAAAGGAGAATTAGAGAAAGTAAAATCATTTTAGTTTTCTTATTCTTAATTGACCTAACAGGTAACAGTTTGTTCAAAATAATATCAACAATGTTTCAATGATATAGCTTACAGATGCTGTGAAATGAATGACAATAATGTCATAAGGGGCCAGAGGGAGGAACTGGGAAGACTTATTAATACCTGTGTAGTGGTGTAGGATAATTCGAAAACGGAGTTGAATTAGTTGTAAGTGTATATAGCAAATACGAAAACAACCACTAAAAATGACAAAACTAGAAATATAGGCTGGGCACAGTGGCTCATACCTGTAATCCCAGCACTTTGGAAGTCTACCTTGGGAGAATCACTTGAGGCCAGGCACCACTGAACTCCAGTCTGGATGACACAGCGAGACTGCCAAAACAAAACAAAACAAAACAAAACAAAACAAAACAAGCCTGGCGCAGTGGCTCACGCTTGTAATTCCAGCACTTTGGGAGGCCGAGGCGGGTGGATCACGAGACCAGGAGATGGAGACCACCCTAGCTAACACGGTGAAACCCCATCTCTACTAAAAATACAAAAAGTTAGCCAGGCGTGGTGGCGGGAGCCTGTAGTCCCAGCTACTCCGGAGGCCTCGACAGGACAATCGCTTGAACCCGGGAGGCGGAAGTTGCAGTGAGCAGAGATCGCGCCACTGCACTGCAGTCTGGGACAGAGCTAGACTCCGTCTCAAAAAAATAACCAAAAAAAAAAAAAGAGAGAGAGAGAGAAAGAGAGATGAATCGACTATTAGAGCTGGAAAGACTTCAACAACCCTCAATCAGTAATTGACAGACCCAGCAGGCAGAAAATCAGTAAGGACACAGTTCAACAGAAGAGCACCACCAATCAACTGTAAATAATTGACATCTATAAAATACTTCATCCAACAACATCAGAATACACATTCTTCTCAAGCTCACATTCACCAAGGTGGACTACATTCTGGACCATAAAACACATTTTAGCAAATTTAAAAGAAAAGAAATCATACAAAATATGCTACCAAACAACAATTGAATTAAACTAGAAATCAGTAATGAAAAGATAACTAGAAAAGTACAAAATACTTACAGATTAAACAATATACTTCTAAATAACAGATAGGTTAAAGAAGTTTCAAGATAAATTTTAAAAACATTTCTTAATTAAAATGAAAACACAACTTATCAATCATTTGTGAGATGAAGTAAAAGCAGTGTTTGGAGGGAAATTTATAGCATTGGATGCACATATTAGAAAAGAAGAAAGATCTAGAATCAGTAATTTAAGGTTGCATGTTAAGCTACCAGAAAAAGAAGAATAAATTAAACTCAAAGTAAACAGAAGAAAAGAAATAAATATTAGAGCAGAAATCAATGAAATAAAAAACAGAATTAATAGAGAAAATTCACAATACTGCAAGCTGGTTACTTACAAAAATTCAGAAAAATTGATCAACCTCTAGCCAGGTAACTAATAAAAACAAACAAGAAGGCACAAATTACTAATATCAGAAGTGAAGGAGAGGCCACTATGAGTCTGTGAACATTAAGACAATAATAAAATAATTTTATGAACAACTCTGTGCCCACAAATTTGATAACCTAGTTGAAATAGACCAATTCCTTGAAAGATATGGTCTACCAAAACTAACATGAGAAGAAATAAATAATCCAGTTAGGTTTATATCTACTAAAGAAACTAAAGCAATAGAAGAAACAACTCAGCTTTCACTGATGAAATCTACCAAATATTAAAGAAAGAAATTATACCAATATTCTAATATATCTTCCAGAAAATAAAAGCAGAGAAAATACTTCCTAACTCTTTCTATGAGGCCAGAATTACCCTAACACCAAAACCAGATGAAGACATTACAAGAAAGGAAAACTACTGACCAATATCTCTCATCAATATAGAAGCAAAATTTCTCAACAAAACATTAGCAAATCTAATCCAACAAGGCATAAAAAGAATGATACACCAGAACCAATTGGGATTCATTCCAGGTATGCAAGGCTGGTTCAACCTTCAAAAATCAAGGCAATTTATTACATCAAAAGGCTAAAGAAGAAAAATCATATGATTATATCAATAGGTGCAGAAAAAGCATTTGACAAAATTCAATGCCAATTCATAACAAAAACTCTACTAAACTAGGAATAGAGGGGAACTTCCTCAACTTAATAAAGCACATCTACAAAAAATGCCACAACCAACAACATACTTAATAGTGAGAAACTAGTTTCTTTCCTGCTAAGATTAGGAACAATGTGAGAGTCTTCACTCTCACTATTCCTATTTAACATTGTACTAGAAGTTTTAGCTAATGCAATAAGACAAGAAAACAACATCAAAGATATACAGATTGGGAAGGAAGAAATAAACTATCTTTATTCACAGATAACATGATTATCTATGTAGAAAATCCGAGTTAACAAAAACTCCTGAAAGTAATATGAGTCTATAGCAAGGCTGCAGGATACAAGGTTAATATACAAAAGTCCATTATTTTCATATATGCCAGCAATGAACAACTGGAATATGAAATTTAATACACAATACCATTTATGTTAGCACCAGAAAAGAAATACTTAGATATAAATCTAACAAAATATATGCCATACCTGCATGTGGTAATCTACAAAACTCCAGATGAATGAAATCAACATGGCAAAACCGCATCTCTCCTAAAAATAAAAAAATTAGTTGGGCCTGGTGGCACACCCCATCTCTACTAAACATGAAAATATTAGTCAGGCCTGGTGACACACACTTGTAATCCCAGCTACTCGGAAGGCTGAGACAGGAGAATTGCTTGAACCTGGTAGGCGGCGGTTGCAGTGAGTCGAGATTGTGCCACTGCACTCCAGCCTGGATAACAGAGCGAGACTCTGTCTCAAAAAATAAATAAATAAATAAAGACGGTGTGATATTAGTCAAAGAAAAGATACATAAATCAATGGACTAGAATATAGAGAGTCCAGAAATAGGCCCACACAAATATAGTCAACTGATCTTTGACAAAGGAGCACAGGCAATTCAATGGAGAAAGGATAGTACTTTCAACAAATGGGGCTGGAACAACTGGACATCTACACACAAAAAATGAATCTAGACACAGACTTTACATCTTTCACAAAACTCAAAGAAGATCACAGACCTAAATATAAAATGCAAAACTATAAAACTTATAGAAGATAACATAGAAGAAAATCAAGGTAACTTTGAGTTTGGCAACAGCTTCTTACATACAATGTCAAAAACATCTTCAATAAAGAAAAAAATTGATAAGTTGAGCTTCATTAAAATTCAAAACATCTGCTCTGCAGAAGACAAGTAAGAAAAAGAAAAGGCAAGCCACAGACTGTGAGAAAATATTAGCAAGACACATATCAGATAAAGGACGGGTATGCAAATTACACAAAGAATTTTTAAAGCTCAACAATAAGAAAACAACTCAATGTAAGAAATAGGCAGATGTAAACAGATATAAGATATACAGATAGCCACTAAGCATATGAAAATATGCCCCAAATCACATGTAATTATGGAATTGCAAATTAAAGCAACAATGTGATACCATTACACACCTACTAAAATAACTAAAATTCAAGACATTGACAACACCAAATGCTGCCAAGGATGTGGAACAACAAGATGGTAGCTGATGGCTGAAGACTGCTGGTGCAAGTGCCCCAAGAGAAAATGGTAGATGCTGCAAAACCTTTTCTAACCTAGACTTTAAAAGTTGCATAGCACTGTGTTTGCTCATTCTATTAATGGAGGCAGCCACCAAAGTCCATGTAGTTGTAAGGAAAACTGACATAAAATATAATTTGATGGGAGGAGTTGCAAAAAAGAAAAAGTTCAGACATGTTTTAAAGCTATGAAGTCCATATCTTTATCTGCATGATTGCACAAATCCATATATATATATATATATATTCTTTCACTGTCTGTGTGTGTATATATGTATATATATAGATGTATAATCATTGAAAGGATTAAAATCACAGAGAGTTTTTTTCTTGTACACAGCTGAGCATCAATAACATTTGGAGATATTTGAGAAAGCCACACATATCTGGAGATTAAACCACGGAGTTCTAATAACCCACAAGTCGAAGAAGAAATCACAGAGAGATTAGAAAATACTTTAAACTGAATAAAACTGAAAATGCAGCATATCAAAATTTGTGGGATGCAGCAAAAACCATGCTTAGTGGGATAATTTTAGCATTAAACATATTAGAAAGGAAGAAATATTTCTAATCAATGTTCTCATCTTCTATCTTAGAAACTTAGTAAAAAAGATGAGCAAATTAAATCCAAAGCAGGCAGAAGAGGAAAATAATAAAGAGTAAATGCCAATGAAATAGAAAACTGAAAAACAGTAAGGAAAAACAATAACATCAAAAGCTGGTTTGTTGGAAAGATTAACAAAATTGATAAATTTCTAGCCATACTCTTCAGGAAAAAAGAGAGAGGAGACACACATATGACAAGTGAGAGTAGGCTGGGCATGGTGGTTCACGCCTAACACTTTGGGAAGCTGAGGCAGGAGGATTGTTTGAGCTTAGGAATTCAAGACCAGCCTGGGCAACATAGCGAGACCCCATCTCTACATTTAAAAAGTTAAAAAATTATGTATTAAAAGAGAAAGAAAAAGAAACAAATGAAGGAGTAGATATCACTAGAGCTTCTACAAATAATAAAAGGACACAAGAAAATGTTCTGAATGTATTTCACCAATAACTTTGACAATGGATGAAATGGAAAAACTCCTTGAAAGACACAAAGTGTATTCAAGAAGAAATAGATAATCTAAATAGCCCTACATCGATTAAATAAATGAAATCCATGCTTTATAACAGTCTTACAAAGAAATAAAATCTGGCCCAGATGGTTTCAAGTAAATTCTACCAACTATTTAAGCAATAAATAATATCAATTTTACACAACTTATTTCAGAAAGCAAAAGAGGAGGCCACACATCTGAACTCACTTATCAGGCCAGCGTTACCCTAATACCAAAACCAGACAAAGCCATACAAGGAATGAAACTGCAAACCAGTGTTCCTCATAAGAAGAAAAAAATCCTTAAAAATTTAGCAAATCAAATTCAATCATTTATAAAATAACACATCATGACCAAGCAGGACATTCCTGGGATTAAACTCCAAGAATCCTAAGTTAGTGAAACATTCAAAGGAAAGAAAAATTGGATTTTTAAAACAAAAAGATACCTTTTACATGAGCTTCAGAATTATGAAATACTTAAAGGTAAGTTAAAAAATGTGTGCAAGACCTGCACACTGAAAAACTATAAAAGATAACTGAGAGGAATTAAAGAATACTTAAATGAGTGAGAGAAATACCATTGTCACTGGATGGAGGATAACAAACAATGTAACACAGTCTACCACCAGAAGCAATAGTCCAGGATGTCAATCTACTGCATAGATTGTTCTGGTTTTTTTGTTTGTTTTTGTTGTTATTGCTTGCTTGTTTTTTTGAGACAGGGTCTCACTCTGTCACCCAGGCTGGAGTGCAGTGGCTCAACTGTGGCTCCCTGCAGCCTTGACCTCCAAACACTATGGTTGGATATACTGAGATTGGGATTCCTCGGGCGTAGCCACGTCAGGCAACCACACTTCCAAAGTCAACATTGCCCAGCATGCGTTGCAATGCCATGTTTCCCTTTCATTGGAGGGCACTATTTAAGGCCCAAATACTTTCAGTAAGCAGGAGTACCACCCTTCGTTGAGTTGTCCTTCCTGATGGTCCTTTTGTAGTTGTTGCTTGAGTTATTCATTCTAGTGCTTTAACACCGCCCCTCCTACTCTGGGTGCCTGGAAGTGATAGAGAAGATCAAGTTCATTGTACACCATAGGAACATGCCCATTGCTGCATTATCTGGGCTGTGAAGAAGGTGCCTTGGTCAGATTAGAGTCTGAATGGATATCTGAACACATGGCAGATGTGTTTCTCTAATATTTCAATTTTGTTCTGCTTTAATGTTGTGTAGTTATTCTGCATCTTTTGCATTTCCGTATACACTTTATGATCTATTTGTCAATATCCACAAATAACTGGCTGACATGTTGATTGGGATTATGTTGTCTCTATAGATCAAATTGGGAAAAACTGACACCTTGATAATATTGAGTCCTCCTAACCATTCAAAGGGAATATCTCTCCATATTTCCTTTGATTTCACCATGTTGGCCTGGCTGTTCAATTATCCGTCCAACCGTCACTGGACCATATGGCTGACCCATTTATAACAGCCCATGAGTCTATAAATAAGTAGCAGGGAGTTGCTGTTGTAGTGGCCTACACAGCCATCAGTACCTCACAGAGTTCAGCACATTGGACAGAGGGTCCTCATCCACTCTTAGTCAAAATGTGGCCACCATTGGGGTGGAGAACCACTCTTCTTGCATGTGTCCTGACTTTACTCCCTCCAGGAAGAATAATTAGGAGTGGGGCCACAGTCTCCTGGTTTTTGCTGTGGTGGAGTGACTCTACATACCAACAAGGGTTGAAGGGGAGACAGGAGTGGGGGTTCAGATGTTTATGGGGTTTCTGGACACTGAGGTTTTAAAGACAAGAATCCCGACTTCTCACAAGGGTAGAGGTAAGCCGATAGCATTGGAGGGCTCCAGGAGTGACACCATGATCCATGGCAGGCAGTTGCTCATATGCTATGGGTGGGGCCCTTTGGTCCATTTATGACAGGGCAGGAGGACCTGCCTTTGAGGAGGATCTTGTCTCATAAAAGCCTCCAAGGTCACTGGGACAGGACCATGTTGTCCACATCTTGTCGGGGAGCAGGATCCTATTTCCACCTGTCTATTGCCTTCACACGCAAGACAGTTATGACTTCATGGACAGTTTTCTAGAGGGGTCTTCCTGTTGGGGAAGCCTCCCACAGTAGGGAATACAGCCCTCTTGTTCCTATCAAAGCAAACTAAGAATGGGATAGGTTTATCTCGATCTCTGTCCTGCTGGTTCTGTCATTGGGTGAAGGCAAAACTAAAGCCGCAACACCGGGTTGTGGTTAGTTTTCTCAAACTGCGCCAGTCGGGTGATATTGAGTTTGCACTCCCCATCACCAAACAGACACATCGACCAGGCTGCATGAGACTCCCCAGAGTTAGAGAAGATGTAACAGCAGAAGCAGAGATCAGTGATGCAGCCGTGAGTCAAGCAATGTGGCAAGGAATGGATTCTTCCCTAGAACCTCCAGAAGGAAAGCAGCTGTGTCACACATTGATTATCTCCCTAAGACCCATTTTAAACTTCTGACCTCCAGAAATTTAAGATAATGCATTTGTGTTATTTTAAGCCACTAAATTCATGGTAATTTCCAACGGCTGCCAAAGGCAACTAATAAAGATTTATGGTATTTGGTACAGACTGTGGTATTGTATAATACTGCAGTCAGTGCATTAAAATAGCATCTAACTCACAAAGGAAGTTGGTAGGGTTCTTGAGGGACTGCAGCCTCATTTTTCAGTCATGTTGTCTGTCAGTGATGCAGGAATCCAAGCTTAATGGGTGGGATTTTTCTTTCTCAAGCAGAAGGATATGGAAATTACAAAATCACCATGCCTTCTCTGAGGTTCAAGCTCAGGACCTTCATATTATGAGACTGATGTGCTGCCTCCTGCACTAAGAAGGCACTCCTAACTGTCTTAGCAAATCCATTAATTATACTCTCTCAAGTTTATGTGAACTTTCTGAAAAGTTAGATTTTCAAAATAGAGTGTAAAATGAGAATGTATGCTATGTCATGTGTTTACTGTCCTTCCAAGTATGTCATATGACTTACAAAAATCATCTTGGGATTTTCCCCTTGATTAAATAAATGTACAACACAGTGGATTTTCCCACTGTGCCTTAAACATCACTTTCTGCTGGGAGATGTTAGACTTCATTAGATTGCACACTACCCCCCACCACAACATGTGTAAAGATGTTACTAGAAGATGACATACAGACGCAAGGGGACTGAGCTGGGTCCACAGCCTGAAGGCTCCCAGCCGGAAAGCAATGACTGACACAGAAAGCAGATAAACTCTAATGAAATCATAGCTGCAGGCTTGCCTGGGTCTGAAGCTACACCTCCTTGCCTGCCAAAGTTCTCCTTAAAATCAATGTCCCTAACCTTGTCACCTGAAGGATCTTCACAGGTCCTGAGCTCCAGAATAGCGTAAATAGAGGTGAGACAAGGGGGAAGAGATGAGGTGAAATGATTGAGAAGGGAGAAACAATATACAAGATAAAGCAATCTGACAAAGCGAAAATTGTCCAATGTTTGAAATTGTAGGGTTGAGGTGTAAGTTTTCCATGTGCCATCTTAATTTAGGAAAAATAATTCACTTGACTCTCTTGCAAATATGTTACTTTAAAAAACTTCATTACCTGTGAAATGAGATATCTCACTGTGTCATTCATGAGACTGAGTACTTGATATAAAAAATTGTTCAGTGAATGCTAATAAGTAATGCAAATACTGATAGTGAACTATACTGAGTGCTTATTATGAGCCAGGTGCTGTTTTAAGCAATTTACATGCATTTGCTAAAAATAAAAATTCTGCTATTTTTTTTTTTAACTCTTTCTTTTATTTCAATAGGTTTTGGGGAAAATGGGTGGTGTTTGGCTATATGAATAGGTTATTTAGTGGTGATTTCTGAGACTCTGGTGCATTTGTCACCAGAGTAGTGTACATTGTACCCAATATGTGATCTTTTATCCCTCACCCCTCTCCCACCCTTTCCTCTGAGTCCCCCAAATCCATTGTATCAAAACATTCTGCTATAATTTTTAAAGGCAAGTTTTATTGTCTTGGTTTTACATATGAGGAAAGTGAGATCCAGTGAGCTTAAGTGCCTTGCCAATGACCCTGCAGCTATTAAGTGGAGCTGCTGGCATTTGAAATAGTCCAACTGGGGGTCGTTTAAAAAGGGGCAACATCTAACGGGACAGGTGAGACTAAATAAGAAGATGAGCGGCGTTGGGGCTGCAGCAGGGGAGAAGAGGTCGGAGTGCCAGCCCAGATGGCGTTTGTGGGCTTGAAGTGAGCAGGCCACACATCCTCTTAGGGTCCGGAGAGGATGTGATGCTCCGCACCAAATACAAACTGGTCCTCGCCCTGAACTTTAAAAACTAAGGTCATGAACACATTTAGCAAAAAAAGCAGGTCTGTTTGCATAGTTCTTTCCACCCCTTTCACAAGAGGAAATCACGCACAGACACACAAACCAAGACGCGAGTTCCGGGTGGATCGGGATGAGAGCTCCTCTGTTTTCTGGTTGCGAACATTAAAAATAACATCTTGCTCCAGACCCCCAAACGCAGCTGACAAACTGGAGATTCGATCTCAGAGTCCTCAGAGTCCCCGTGCTGCGTCGGCCTAGGCGGTGATTTCTAATCATGTTCTTAAGAACCGATTCTCTTGAGATTTGTTGGATATTAGGTACTGGTTTCCTGTCCCTTTACTCTCAGGTATTAGAAACAGGACGGAAAGCACATGCAAATCTCAGATGCAAGACAAGGGACTGGGACAAGGAACCTATTTACAGATTTTGTCGGTGGTTGAGACCGCTACGGAATCATTTGTATAGAAATGCTCTGAGAAGAAAGTAGTAACACGCAGAATAGTCTTGTGTCTCTTAAATCATTAAGATGAGCTCCAAGAGAATACAGGCGTGGTAGCGTGGCCGAGCGGTCTAAGGCGCTGGATTAAGGCTCCAGTCTCTTCGGGGGCGTGGGTTCGAATCCCACCGCTGCCAAACTTATTGCAAAATGACTACGAGTATCTAAAGCTCCTTGAGGTTTGCAAAAGAAACATTTTCCACTGCCAGCGCAAGGTAGGTGTTTAATCCTGATAATGGTAGGTTGAAAACCAAATAGTAGCTGTAAAATCAGACTGCCATCAGTCATATATAAGACTTCATGTCCAAGGGAGTATGCTCTTTTTTATGTTTTAAAAATGTTCATATAAAAAGTACAACTCACATGATTCAAAATTACAAAAATTTAAGAGTACATACATAATGATAGTCTATTTGTGTACCCACCCCATCCTGTCAGACACCCAATTCTGGCCCCTTGGGCAACCAGCCATATTAAAATCTGGAGTTCTATTCAAGGCATATTCTTTGCATGTACAAGCCAATAGAAACACTATTAGGTTTTTTTTTTTTTCCACTATAAATATGCTTTCCAAACCCATTCTATTACACCTTGCCTTTTTCACTCTATGTATGTTGCAGTAATTTCCATGTCAACAAAGAAAGAGCCTCTTCCCTCTTTGTTTTGTCTGCATAGCATTCAGTTTTATGAATTTATTTCAGCAGTCATTTTTAACAATATAAATAACATTGCAATAAATTAACATGTATAGCCACATTTAATAGATGCATGGGATTAGAAAACTTTCTAAGAGTGCAATCGCTAAATCAAAACATATGTGTGTGATGATGATTTTGATGGCTCTTGCCTCATTCTCCTTCCCTAAATATTACAAATTTATTCTCCTGTAGGACCCAGAAAGAACCTGTTTCCTCAACACCATGACCAGCACAGAACATTGTAATAATGACAATTATCAGTCATTTAGCTCCAACTAAGCCCCAGATATTGTCATAAATTCTTAACATATATTGAGTCATATAATAATCTCAATAATATGTAAGGAAGTTCATATAGTCCACATTTTACAGAAAAGAAAATTGGAGTTGTAACCAATTAATCACATAACCACGGTCATCTAAATCACATAGTTTGTAGATGGAGGAATAAGGATGTCAATGCCTGTGACTGAATGAAAAAGCCCCAAAAGATATGATATCCACATTCTAATTCCTAGAATCTCTGAATATTAGCTTATTTTGCACAGAACCCCAAAAATGGGGTCTTTGGAGAATACGTTAAAGATAAGGAAATTATCCTGGATTATCCAAGTGGAGCTCAAATACCATCACAAATGCCTTTAATAGAGAGAGGCACAGGGAGATTATACAGTGACAGAATAGGAGAAGGCAATGTGACCACAGGGACACAGATAGGAGTGATGCCACCACAGCCAAGGAATGTGGGCAGTCACCAGAGGCTGGGAAAGGGCAAGGACATATTCTTCCCTAGAGCCTCTGGAGGGAGCACAGCCCTGCCAACACCTTGATTTCAGACCGGTGATACTGATTTTGGACTTTTGGCCTCCAGAAATGTGAGAAAAGAAGTCACTTATTTTAGGCCACCAAGTTTGTGGTACTGTGATTTGTTACAGAAGCTACAGAAAACTAATTCAACATCTTTAAGTGCTGTTCGGCAGCACTACCACAAACAACTGTTTTTGTTTTGCTGTTGTTTGCCAATCTGATAGGTTAAAGACATTACCTCACTGTATTTCTATAGTTTCATTTTTAAACTTCCTTTACTTCTTACCTCTATACTGCTTTTAGTATTAAATAGGTTACACCAACTGGCGACAACAGATTATGTTGTGTCTGCTGTCAACCTTATCTCAGGCAACAGATAGAAATGAAGAAAATTAACTCTTTAAAACATAAGTTACAAATATTTTCCCGCCAGTTTTACTTGATGTTTTGTCACTTTGTTTATGCCTTTTTTGAGGGGATGAAGTACATTCCAGTGGAATTTTTAAAATGTTGTTTAATGCAGTGAATTATGTTAAACTCTTATTGTCTCTGAGTTTTGTGTAAAAAATTAGTTTTCTGTACCAAAGTTATATAAAATTTCTGTCTTGGCATTTCTAGTAATTATAATGGTGGGTTTTTTTTTCATTCTTTACTTTTACAATTTGCCTGTATTTGGAATTTATTTTAGTTTCATAGCTTGAAGCTTTTCTTTTCCTAAGTGGCTGTCCAATTAGCACAACATATGTTTTGAATAATCTGTCTATTTCTTTTGGTTTGAGTTGCCAATAATTACCAAAAAAAAAAAAAAACCCATTTTTTCCCTCAACTTTTGGGTGCTCCCATTGGAAAAAAAAAAAAAATATATATATATATATATGGGAGGCCTAACAGTGGTTTATTCACTCTCTCATAATTCCTGAGCATGTCATTTACCAAGGCATATATTGACAGAAGATTCAAGTGTGGGAAGTCAGTGTGTCTGTTGTTTACTATTCTATTTATGAAGCAGCAGAATTAGCCTCAAACATATTACCAATCCCTGTTAATGTTTTTATAAATATAAATGTTTGTTATTTTTAATTTTCTAAAAGTAATACAAAGTTGTAGCTATTTTAAGCTTTTATTATTAAATTAGTTGCACTGACTGGTGACAACAGATTCTATTGTGTCTCCTGTCAACCTCATTTCAGGCAACAGAAAGAAATGAAAATGAATTCCTTTATTTTTAAAATCTATCCCATAAATTTAATCCTTTATTAAAATTGTGTCTGTGGAAGATTCAAAATAATCTACAAACTATTAGAATTAATAATTAAATTTAATAAGGTGTCTTTATACAGGGTAAGTATAAAAATGAATTATACTTTTAAACACCAGTTGTAAACTGGGCACGGTGGCTCACGCCTGTAATCCTAACACTGTGGGAGACCAAGGCGGGCAGATCACTTGAGGTCAGGAGTTCGAGACCGGCCTGGCCAACATGGTGAAACTCCGTCTCTACCAAAAACTACAACAAATTTAGCTGGGCGTGGTGGCATGACCCCGTAATCCCAGCTACTCGGGAGGCTGAGGCACAAGAATCGTTTGAACCTGGGAGGCGGAGGTTGTAGTGAGCCAAGATCGCACCATTGCACTCCAGCCTGGGTGACAGAGTGAGACCTTGTCTCAAAAAAAAAAAAAAAAAAAAAAGTAGAAATAAAAATTTTAAAGTATAAATTATGATAACGTAAACATCAAATTTATAGGAATAAATTTAATAAAAGAATAAATGGAGTGTTATGCCATATGTATGGATTAAAAGTTTACCAGTTCTCCCTAAAATTTATCTAGCGATCCAAAGGAATTCCAATGAAAATCCCAGGATAATATTCCTTATTGCTTTTGTGGCAAAGAAATGAAGGTGATTTCTGATTTTCACCCTGAGCTCTATAATTATAAATCATGGTAGAAACTTCAGAATTAATTGCTCAAATAATTCATTTTGGAAAAAAGATTGAGATTCCACAGAACGTTCAGATGTTTCCTTTAATCAGCCTTAAATGTGTTAAGCTTTGCTAACCCAGAGACACATTCAGACTGACTCCCCTGTCTTGCCAAGTGCAGCCCAGAGAACTAAGATATTATAAAATAGAACCTGACTGGTTGTAAGAGCGAGCTGAGGTCAAGTCTAAAGAAAAATAAGCCCTGAAGACAATCTCTAGAGTGATGCTCACATTGGGAAGGGGTTGACGCTCCGGTCCTCTGCCCTCCAAACAGCTGCCTCCTGAGTGCAAATGACTGTCAGAACACCATATGCCCAACTAGGTAGTCTACGAGTCTCTTGTGGAGTTCCTTTGTTAGAGATTCCCTTTAGGACATTCGAACGACGAATCATTAAAATGATAAAAAGTAGTACCTGCAAAATTTAATTTTAGGAAACTTTATCACATTTGGAAAAAGTGAGTAGCCTTGACTTTTACGTGTAGTTATCCTTGGACTAATTGAAGCATGAACGGTTCCAATATTTAAGCTGCCCGAAAACTTTTTCGTTTGTGTTAGTTCCGCAGTGCATCTAAGTAAGCAAAACGTATTTTTGGAGTTTGCCCCTTTTCTCACCGCAAGCTGTGGTAGAGCGTAGAGACGTTACGCCAAGAATATTTTACTTAAAGGCAGGAATAGATTCTATAGGCAAGTTGCCTGCACCTGTGGGCTCTATGGCTTAGTTGGTTAAAGCGCCTGTCTTGTAAACAGGAGATCCTGGGTTCGAATCCCAGTAGGGCCTTAAGGTTTTGATTTCCACTAGAAAGCCAGTTCTTCGTTAACCTGTACTGTACCTGAATTCTCCACTGTACTCAGTGTACTGCCAGCTCTAATGCAATCAATTATGGATTATGTGAAGGCAAAATTCCCAAGCTCAAAGAAGAAAATGAGAACCTTGTAAAGTTTTGAATTAAATTCCGGCAGATCTTTTTTTCCAACAAATATTTATTGAGTTTCTCTGTGTATGCACAGATTCAAAACCTATATAGATGTAGATTGTCTCATCTCTAGAATCCAGTAACGTCCAACTCTATAGCTGATTTCAGAAGAGTTCATATAAATTAATACACTACCATAAAGTAGTAAGTCTATCATAAAACAGATGGGAAATTAGCATAGTTGCAGGGTCCTACTTGCCTTTTGAAGAGAACAGGAGGAAAATAATTTGTAAAGCCCTGTTAACCCTCTTATAAAATGAACTAGGAACACTTTATAGTGACGGCCAGTTAGAAGCTGTATTTGCCAGAGGCTGGTGCATCTCTGGGGCTGGAACAAAAGTGCTGAAGGAATAGAGCAAATTAAGGAAAATTTTCAAACATCCAAAGCTAATAAGGGCCAACCTTACTGGATTAGTTTCATTTGCATGTGTTTGCATATCTCATTATTTTGGCCATTAATTCAACACAGATGTATTGACTGCCTTGTATGCGCAAGGTACTGTTCCAAGGCTAGGGGTAGGACAGTTTAATAAATGCCAACCCCTCACCATCCCTCCACCCCAACAAATTCTTACCCTCATGGACCTTATCTTCTAGAAGAGTATGGAAGATAATGAATAGATAAAAACATAACATAAATATTATGTCAGATTGTGGTGAATTCTATGGAGAAAAATTAAGCAAACAAAGAAGATGAGGAGTGTATGAGTAGAAACCAAAAAGATTTCTCTGCCCTTCTTATAAGCCACTAGCGGATCTATTTTTTGTTTTCCTTTATCTTTTATGAGAAGTGATCACAGGATGACTCTCATCGCCATGTTATTCTAACAACCCTAGGTAACATCCTTAAATAGTTAATTGACTTTCAGCTTTACCTTTGCTGCACCCTATTACATGCTGCCCCTCGTTAGATTCCGACCCTGGACAGAGATCCATTCGAAGTCACATCAGAATGCCTGGGCACAACCCTCAGCTGTCCTCTTTAATAACTATGTAGTTTAGGCAAACTACATAACTTCACTGGGCTTCACTTCCCTTGTTTCTTTAATGATAATGGAATTGCTATAAGAACGTTTCCAAGAATAAATACAAATAAATTACTGTTTAACAAAAATGCTTTCAGTAAGGGTCAGCATTATTATTATTTGAACAAACATTTTTGGGGCCAAGTGTTTAGTTCTTCAAACCACACTTTAAGATCTTATTTCATTTTATGATAGAAATCCCAAAGCTTAACAATTTACTAACTTCTACTAGCAAGTAAACAAAATCTATCCTTTTTTTCTATTCATACATGTACAGAAGCAATACAGAATTTTAAAATAATTAGGGAAATAGATCAACAGTTAAATAAAATATTTAAGAAAGAGTGCATGAAAATGTTGGCCTCATATATTCTAGTTGAGGTAGCAAACATATAGAAATTTACACAATAATAAAAATCAGGATCATCATGATTAAATTCCATACCTAAAAGCTCTTCTCTGAATTAAATTATCCTAAGCACAAAAAATTTGTTCAATAAATATTCATTTTGGTACAGTCAGTGTGCTTTTGATTATGGCCACCAAGTATCTGGATATTTACAAACACCTTAAAGCATTTATAAGTTTAGTAATATATCTGTTTAATAGATAGAATTATGCTTCTGTTTTATTTGCTTTTTGTGAAATTTCTGAATCTCAAACTGCTGTCAAAAGACTGCATCTGGTTAGTAAATTATTCATAGAATACAAAAACATCAAACAACTACCATTGACAGTGGAACACTGTGTATTCAGAAAATAATTGTAGCACATCAAAATGTAGTAGATTCTGGCTGAGTATGATCATAGTGACCACTTTCATAGTTTTTATTTATCCAAAAACACAGTAGGCAATCCACACATGATTTTGCAACTGTTTGCTTTCTTTTTTTTGGTACTTTTTGTTTTTTTTTGGTGGAGACGGGGTTTCACCGTGTTAGCCAGGATGGTCTCCATCTCCTGACCTTGTGATCCACCCGCCTTGGCCTCCCAAAGTGCTGGGATTACAGGCACGAACCACTGAACCCGGCCACAACTGTTTTCTTATACAGTTATAACGATGTTTACATAAAATGGAATAGTTGACCTAACATATTTAAAAAGCTGCATACAATAGTCTCAATACTTCAAAACTTACTAATTATCACAAATTATTTGCCCCAAAATTAGATATATGCTGGAGCTTGCTGAAAAAGTAACCAAAATAATAGACCTTGGTAGCAAACGGTTTGCTTATACATCACCTATTAAAAAGATTCTCCTATCAGCATCCCAGAATGGAACTTGTACTGTGACAAAAGAATATAACTGTGTTTCAAATCTATAAAACAACTTCATTGAAGGAAGTAGAGTGGAAAGCTGCTGAACTAAGTAACTTTGGAAATTAGTAGAGTCTGCAAGACTAAAGTCAAAAAGAACTGTACATAACATTGTACTCTAGTTGATTAAGTCATTTACCAGGAAAGTATGGATTAACAATTCTGAAACCCCTCTACATGAATACTGGAATTGAACAATTAAATAAATGAATGCTAGATGGTGAGAGCCAGGCTTCTCACTTTGGGAGTGAATTATAGACAAGCAAGGGAAGAAGGCTGGAATGATCCAGGTGGTAATGGATTGGAATTGGAAATATCAGTATGAACTCAAATTTAGCTTAATATAGATACAAACAGATATATAGATTTATAGATATTTGTATGTATATAATATGTATATATATTATGTACACAGAAAACACACAAGCATGTATTTTGTTGGTCTGTCAGCTGAGAGGGCCTAAGGGCAACAATATCCCATTAGCAATAAGGACACCTAGTGCCCAGATCTTGGTTTCTAAAACAATTTTCCAATAAAAGGAACCACGGCTCCTTGGAGAAGTTGTGAATGGTAGGACTGGGGAGGAAATACACAAGATAAGCCTGGATAATCTTGTAGTGCCAGAAACTATGAAAGTGCTGAAAAACAACATGATGATGATGGTATGTCAAGGGACACAGAACCCAACTAAAAGTCTTTCTAATTGCCAAAGAACCCTCTGCAGATCTTCAGAACTCTCCCTGTCAGTAGCCCTCTTCCCCTTCGTACTTTGCCTGTGAATTTTAGTTACTTTGGCTTCCTTGAATGCTAACTCCCCAACTCTAGAAGATTGTTGGGCTCTCTTTACGTTTCTGCGACTAAATGAGCAGTACTTTTTATTTACTGATTTTGGATTAAATTTATAAATGTAATATAATTTATATAAATTTATAAAGAAAAGTGATATATTTATGATGACCAATCCAAGAACATAGAACGAATATCCATTTGTTTAGGTCTACTTTCACTTCTTTTTTCTTTGTTCTTAGTTGTTTAATGTGAATGTGGGATTGTTTTGTTTTTTGAGATAGAGCCTCTCTCTGTTGCCCAGGCTGGAGTGCAATGGCACTATCTCGGCTCACTGAAGCCTCAGCCTCTCTGGTTCAAGCGCTTCTCCTGCTTACCTGGGATTACAAGTGTGGGCCACCACTCCTGGCTAATTTTTGTATTTTAGTAGAGACGGGGTTTCGCCATGTTGGCCAGGCTGGTCTAGAACTCCTGCCTCAAGTGATCTGCCAACCTCAGCCTCCCAAAGTGCTGGGATTACAGGCATGAGCCCCTGCACCCTGTCGTGGTGTGGGTTTTTATTATAGAAAGTTCCTTCATTTCAAGGGTTCACAGGGCCCAGACAACCTCAGTATATCTGGCCTTCCTCTGGTCTCCTTGCACTTACTTATGAAAAAGAACCTGTAAAAACTCTCCCTTTTAGCTACTGTCATTAGATCAATTTGCTGAGCTTCTATTCTCAGGTGGAGCCCTCTCCTCCTTTTAGTAGGCGAATGCCCATTACTAATTTCTGGATTTTCCAGTTCTGAGGGCCATCAGAAGTTCATTTTCTTTCTCCTCATTTCCTCTCTTACACTTGTTGTACCTTGCATCTGTTGTTGAGTAGTTCCTACTCAGTCATATTTGAGAGTTTGTGAGAATACTTAATTACCTCATTTTGTTGACGATATTGCTGATGGGTTTTTGTTCATTTGGTTTTTTATCCTAATTGTTATGCCTTTTTAATGGAGTGATTCAGAAAGACTCAGCACATATGTTACAGCAATCTTCTTGCCACAAATCTTCCACTATTTTATATTTAACTGAAGTACTCTTACTTCCTAATTGACATATTTAAGTGTATGTTTTTAAAAGGCAAGATTATTTTCTACTATCTTAATGTGGACAATCATATCACTCATTCCAAGTACCACAGAAGAAATCTGCTTGTCTTCCAGAGTTAGTTTCTATGGTGTTTCCTCTTCAAATCATTTATTCTGAGCTCCTCTCCTGCTTGATACAGTCAAGTCTCTGAAACGAGGTCACAAACTCATAGCAGTTACTTTAACCAGACATAGCATTCCACCTTCAGACCTTCACATATGCTATTTTTCTGTTCTTAACTCTCTTCACCCTGTTGTTATGTACTTACTGCCTTCATATTCTTTAGTATTAGATAAATGATATTTTTCCCAGGAAAACTTCTCTCAGCAAAGTATCTCTGAGGATAGGAACCTGGTCTTGTTTATTGTATTCCCAGAACATAGGAAGCCCTGGCATATTGTAGGTCTTTTCTGAAATATGACTGCTTCCATAGCACTCTGTATTTCATCAGTCATAGAATTTGTTACTTTTATATTTAGTGTGTATTTATTATTATTTTTTATTTCTTTTTGAGACAGGGATTTTGCTATGTTGTCCAGGCTGGTCTCAAACTCCCACCTCGACTTCCCAAAGTGCTGAGATTACAGGTGTGAGACACCTGTACAAAGCCTATTTTTAGTATTTATTTAGTGCCTACATTTCCTAGTGCCATTCCATGATTGCAGTGATTATAAATATTCTTTTCACCACCGTATCTTCAACACTTATCACAGTGTGTGTTAAGTGAATAAACAACAAATAAATCACATGTAGTCAAGGTGCCTTTTTAGTTTACTGTCATTCTCCTTTACATATTATTCCACTATAGCTCTTTACACTACTGGAGTGCAATTATCCGTTTACATATCAGTCTCCCTGAGATAGTGGGCTTCTAATCCTTAACACCTATTACACAGTTTGGCCTTTTAACTAACTATTAAATAAATTAATACATCTTTTAAAACAAACAAAAACTTTATGGTTATGTTAAGAATATCAAGCTGATTCCCTCTAAATGCTTCATATAAGTGGCATGGATAGAAAAAGAAAAGGTGTTACATATTGACAGATGTATGTATACTAGTGATGTAAGAGAGACAATTTAATAATTTGGTCCTATAGTGTATGAGTGCAATTTCTTTCCTTGCAAACATGAAATAATGGACTTCAATCCTAGGACTGTTTTAATCCTCAAAGCTGAAAAAGAGGGTCCCCCCCCAATTTTCACTTTTGAATTATTTCTAATTACAAAAAAAATTCAGACAATAAAATTACATAAACAATATATAATAGTTGTAGTGTTGTTCAGCAAATACCTCTGTCTACCAGCCTTCCGGGCTCATGGTAGTAGTGCACTTTCTGTCCCCGTTGTATTTGAGAGAGCCCATGTGACTAATTCTGGCAATGAGTTGCGAATGAAAGAATGTCTACTACTTCCATTCTGCAGGTATTTAATTGCCAATATGAAATACTCCGGAGTTCTCTTTTGTTCTGCTATGGGGGTCAGCGATGTTTCCAGAAAAGCTGCTCCATCACAGTGATCTCAGAGTGAGAATGATGTTGACCAGGGGCCCCAGCCAACTCTCAGTGGATATGTGGCATGAGCAAAAAACAAATCTTTGTGGTTTTAAGCCACACAGAAGTTGAGTTAACTTGTTACCTCAGCATAACCTAGTCTTTCCTGATTGTTACAAAAGGAGCTATTAGAAACATGAAAACAAGAGCTGTATGATAGATGGGTAAACCATGATAACATCAAACGTAGGTCCAAGAGAGTACTTGAATTTGAGTTTAGTTCTTGGCCATTTTGGGTGCCAAAGCAAAAGATGAAATTTGCTGAGTTATTTAATTTTCATCCTATAATGTTGAAAAGCTTATTTTTTATTTCTATCAAAAGCTTTTTCCAACTCTACTCAATTTTTATTATTTGATTTTGTATTGTAGTAGAAAACATTCTGAAGGACTGAGTACTTAACTAGAATTTCTCAAAACGAATACCCTATCTTTAACCATGGAACTGATTGTCCAGTGTGGAAACCAGTACATATATGTGATTTCTACTTACCAAATTGAAAGTGCATAGTCTTTGATACCACACATACATTGGGTTCCATCTCTACTAAACACTAGATGTAACTACTTTCTAGCTGGGTGATTTAGTAAATAGATAATGAGATATTTTGCAGACTAACTTTAAAAATAGAAAATATCTGCCAAATATGTAGCACATAATAGACTCTAAATAAGTAGTGGTTCTTAATACTATTATTACTTTATCCACATAAATATAAAATGTAGACATAATACTTTGCACAAGGACTCATAAAGTTTATTCAAATTCTTCAGCATGACCTTTCAGCTTTTCTTTACTCATTCTGCAATTTATCATCCATCACTTTCCATCAGAAACCCTCCAGCCTTAGACAGATGAGTATCCTTGGTTTTCCAAGACCTTTCTTTGTGACATCTTTGCTGAAGCTCTTCCTTGTCCTCTCTTTTTCTGGCCGGGAGGGCAACAAAAATGTTATCAATCCTTAAAGGCATTTTTTGAACTTTGATAGAATTTATTGCTGATTCTAGGGAACCCAGCATTTTATCTATTTTACAAATGATTTTCTAAATACTACTTAACTGTAACAATAGTAATTTATATTTGCTTATATGCCCTTAGTCTTCAAAAAAGAGTTTTAGTCCTTAAGGAAATAAATAATTGGCCCCACTGGGAATCGAACTTTAGTTCTACAATTTAAAAAACAGTATGATGCTGTAATGCAGTGATTCTCTAGCTTAAATGTATGTTTGAGTCACCTAGTGAACGAGTTAAAAACAGTTTCTTGAGGTTTACCCCCAGAGGTTTTAATTCTTGTTTTGTTAAGGGCCCAGAAATGTGAATTTTTAATATGCACTCCAAGTGATTTTGAAGCAAGTGAATCATATTTGCAGAACTCCAGCTTTAAGTACAGTGTTACACACAGACCTGAATTGAGAGGGATGTCCATCTATACATACATCAACATTTTTGTACCTATTCATGAACATTCACTTACCCTCTTATTTCAAGGAAAGGAAGAGTTAGCATTATTGAACATCTACCATATTCCAGGTCAATCTTATTTAATTGACCCAACAATCCTGACAAACATGTATCATAATCAGTTCTTTGAAAATGAGAAAACAAGTTCAATGATGTTTACTGTAACAGTAAGTGCCAGGCATCTGGGAGAATTTGCAGCCCACTTTCCACTGGTTTCTTTAATCAGACATAAAAACCATAACAACTAAAGTCTACTAACCTATCACACATAATTTTGAGTTGGGGGAAAAATGTGAAACCACTTTCTTTACTGAAAGAGCTTTTCAAATATTACCTCATAATGTTAATTATAATAATTATTACATTCATTCATTCATTATTCACTATTATTGTTATGATTTCTATTGAGGGTGTGTCCCATCTCTCCCTACTAAAACGATTTTTTCCTAGAAAAAGTTCTGTCTTCAGAACTTCTACCAACTCAG
This sequence comes from Mandrillus leucophaeus, assembly GCF_000951045.1. Taxonomy (NCBI): domain Eukaryota; kingdom Metazoa; phylum Chordata; class Mammalia; order Primates; family Cercopithecidae; genus Mandrillus; species Mandrillus leucophaeus. The sequence goes on along the minus strand of NW_012104165.1, from coordinate 1,539,395 downwards.
AACTTTTAAAAAATCACTCTTATCTTACTTGTTTTTTTTAGCAGGTTAGTGTCATCGAAATTCAGTGAAGCACTTGAATGAAAGTTTCCCAGAGGATTTCATTCTTATGGGATTTATCAAATATCCATGGCTGGATTTTCTTCTCTACTGTGTCCTCTTGACCTTCTACATGTTCACATTGTTGGGAAATATTGCTATTATTCTGGTCTCTCAACTAGATTCCCAACTTCATAGTCCTATGCATTTCTTTCTCACCAGTCTTTCCTTCTTAGATCTCTGTTTCACCACCACAACAGTACCTCAAATGCTATTCAATTTAGGGGGTCCCAACAAGAACATCATTTAAATAGCCTGTATGGCCCAGGCCTATGTAGTTCACTGGCTAGCCTGTACTGAATGTGTCCTTCTTGGCATCATGGACTTAGACCGCCATGTGGCTGTCTGTAAGCCTCCAAGGTACGCTATAATCATAGACCATAAGGTCTGCCAGCACCTGTCCAGCACTGCTTGGTTAATTGGTCTGGCCAATTCACTGCTGAAGTCAACACTCACAATTTAGCTGCCCCTGTAGTGGTGTATAGCTCAGATCTTCCTTTAGTTAGAATGTGTCACCTAACAGTGTCTAACTGTAACAACCTTTGAGATCTGCTACAGCGTTCTATCTGAGGCCAACCTCATGCCAGGGAGCTCTAAACCAAAGATTGAAGATGGTGGAGATACCAGGGCCTGCCAATTTTTCACATACCTGGGATTTCTTTAGTGAGAAACCTTTGTTCTAGAACTCCCCATTGGCTGGCAATGGGGATGTGAAGTAAGAAGGTAGAGCTTAAACACCAGCAATCAAGGAAGGGACTGCAATTATCATAACAACCAGCAGACACATAACTAGCACAATGAGCATGTGAATGGAGTGGCCAAGGTGGCAGAGATAAAGACTACACAAGAGTGCAACAGAATAAACTCCCATTTACTGAAGCAAAAATAACAGGTGCTGCCTGTAAAGGTCCAAAGTGCCAGCAACAGATACCAATGCTAAGACTTTCAATGGCTCCATTCCTCAAGGAAACCAACCAGCCACTTGACAGGTTGATAATAATAGACCCATTCTACCATAGGCAGGCCAGGGATTAATCTCACAGGAATAGATACCTATTCCTGGTATGGGTTTAACATTCTTGTTCATATAGCCCCAGTCAGGGCTACTATTTAGGGATATTTGGGTTCATATGCATGAAATCTCACAAAAGCTAGTGCGTGACCATACAAACTGGCGAGGAGACCCACTTCCAGTAAGCCCATAATGATGGGACTCACTGGTCCTATTCCAAACCACATTATCTAGAAGCACCTGGTCTGACAGAGAGTTGAACAGGCTTGCTGAAGGCACAGCTGCAGCACCAGCTCAGAGGTAATATGGCATTCTCCAGGATGCAATGTATGTACTACTGAATTAGAGCTCCTAAATGGTGCTGTGTCTCCAATAGGAAGAAAATGTGAGTCCAGGAACCAAAATGTGGAAGCAGGAGTGGCCCCATTAATCATTACTTCCAGAGGACCACTTGGGGATTTGTGCTTCCTATCCCCACAATTCTGAGTTTGGCAAAGTTAGACTTCTAGTCTCAAAGGCTACCTCTCTTGCCAGGGAGTATAGCAAGAAGCCCATTGAAGTAAAAGCTACAACTGCCACCTAGGCATTTTGAGATCCTTGTGTCCAGGGATCAGAAGACAAGAGAAGGTAGAGCTGTTTTTACATAGTGAGGTCAGGGTGGAATACATACGAAGCTCAGATGGTTCACTTAGTTGCCTCTTGATATACCCTTGTTCAACTGTAGTCATAGATGGACAACGAGACAAACAGAATAGAACAAAGAACCAAGAGGAAAAATACTTTTATTTGTAAATAAATGGGCCTGAGGATTAGTGAAGAAAAATGAATTATTCAATAACAAATGTGAGACAATTGAGTATTCATGCAGAAAAATGCAAATAAAACTGAATCACTGACTCATATCATACCCTTCCCAAATGTATCCTAAATATAAGATATTAGTTTATAAAAACAAAATTTTGGGACCTGGAGCAAGATGGCCAAATAGGAACAGCTCCAATCTCTAGCTCCCAGTGCCAGCAACACAGAAGACGGGTGATTTCTGCATTTTCAACTGAGGTACTGGGTTCATCTCACTAGGGAGTGCCAGACAATCAGTGCTGGTCAGCTGGTGCAGCCCAACCAGCGAGAGCTGAAGCAGGGCGAGGCATCGCCTCACCCGGGAAGTGCAAGGGGGAAGGGAATCCCTTCTCCTAGCCAGGGGAACTGAGACACACAACACCTAGAAAATTGGGTAACTCCCACCCTAATACTGGGCTTTACCAAGGGTCTTCGCAAGTGGCATACCAGGAGATTATATTCCACGCCTCGCCGGGAGGGTCCCAGGCCCACGGAGCCTCCCTCACTGCTAGCACAGCAGTCTGAGATCTAACTGCAAGGCAGCAGCGAGGCTGGGGGAGGGGCGCCCACCATTGCTGAGGCTTAAGTAGGTAAACAAAGCCGCCCGGAAGGTCGAACTGGGTGGAGCCCACAGCAGCTCAAGGAGGCCTGCCTGTCTCTCTAGACTCCACCTCTGGGGACAGGGCATAGCTAAATAAAAAGCAGCAGAAACCTCTCAGACGCAAATGACCCTGTCTGACAGCTTTGAAGAGAGCAGTGGATCTCCCAACACAGAGGTTGAGATCTGAGAACAGACAGACTGACTGCTCAAGTGGGTCCCTGACCCCTGAGTAGCCCAACTGGGAGACATCCCCCACTAGGTGCAGACCGACACCTCACACAGAGGGGTACACCCCTGAGATGAAGCTTCCAGAGCAAGAATCAGACAGGAACACTCTCTGTTCAGCAATATTCTATCTTCTGCAGCCTCTGCTGCTGATACCCAGGCAAACAGGGCCTGGAGTGGACCTCAAGCAATCTCCAACAGACCTACAGCTGAGGGTCCTGACTGTTAGAAGGAAAACTAACAAACAGAAAGGACACCCACACCAAAACC
>NW_012104165.1:1532052-1532711 GCF_000951045.1 Mandrillus leucophaeus | reverse complement strand
CTGAATGACTACTGGGTACATAACGAAATGAAGGCAGAAATAAAGATGTTCTTTGAAACCAATGAGAACAAAGATACAACATACCAGAATCTCGGACACATTTAAAGCATTGTGTAGAGGGAAATTTATAGGACTAAATGCCCACAGGAGAAAGCTGGAAAGATCTAAAATTGACTCTCTAACATCACAATTAAAAGAACTAGAGAAACAAGAGCAAACACATTCAAAAGGTAGCAGAAGGCAAGAAATAACTAAGATTAGAGCAGAACTGAAGGAAATAGAGACACAAAAAACCCTCCAAAGAATCAATGAATCCAGGAGTTGGTTTTTTGAAAAGATCAACAAAAGTGATAGACCGCTAGCAAGACTAATAAGGAAGAAAAGAGAGAAGATTCAAATAGACGCAATAAAAAATGATAAAGGGGAGATCACCACCGACCCCACAGAAATACAGACTACCATCAGAGAATAATATAAACACCTCTACGCAAATAAACTAGAAAATCTAGAAGAAATGGATAATTTCCTGGACGCTTACACTCTCCCAAGACTAAACCAGGAAGGAGTTGAATCCCTGAATAGACCAATAGCAGGCTCTGAAATTGAGGCAATAATTAATAGCCTACCAACCAAAAAAAGTCCAGGACCAGACGGATTCA
>NW_012104165.1:1497489-1526567 GCF_000951045.1 Mandrillus leucophaeus | reverse complement strand
ACCAACATGGCACAAGTATACATATGTAACAAACCTGCACGTTGTGCACATGTACCCTAGAACTTAAAGTATAATAATAATAATAATAATAAAGAAAATAAATAAATAAAAACAAAATTTTAAATAATTTGAAAAAATATAAGATCATATTTTAATCTTATAGGGTTAGAAAATATTTTCTTAAACAATATCCAAATAGTACAATCCATATAAAAATAAAAATAAATTTAACTAAATTAACCATAAAATCTTCTGTGCTCAGAAGATACCATAAGCAAAACAGAGAGATAGACCTCCAATTGGGATGTCAGAGATGGATCCAGGTTTTGTAGAACCTGAATCCTGTATAATCTGGAGGACCCTTTTGAAAAATAGAATACAAAATTATGAATGTGTAATTACTACAAATGCTCTTGCAGCCTTCAAAGCAACCCAGGCAAGTGAAGAATCCTAAGTATCAAAGATGTATAAAGAGCTTTTCATAAATCAGTAATAAAAAGACCAACAGTCCAAGAGGAAAGCATACAATGATACGAAACCAGTAATTAACAAATAAGGAAATACAAATTAGAAGATTCTCACTGATAACAGAAAAATGCAAATTTTAAAAATCATATATAAAATTATAACAATAAGACTGGAATAAGTTTTAAAGTCCAGTGATACCAAAAGTTGAAGAAACCACTGCACTCCATAGGCGACAGAGCCAGACTCTGTCTCAAAAAAACAAACAAACAAACAAAAAAGGTCGAAGAGGATGTTGACTAGCAAGAACTCTCACACAGTTTATACAGAAGGAGTATAAACTGATAGTAATTTAGCAATATCAGTGCACAGATTTCCAGCTAGCACATTGTGGCACATAGTTGGGCTATGAATGTATGACAGGTGTGCTGTTGAGATACAGATCTCCTGAGAGAGGCCAGGCAAGACTATGGGAAATTAATATCTGTAGTTCTGGTTGCTTCCAGCCACAATCAACTTTATACATTGCTTCCAGTTTGTTATATAATTATCACTTATGTACCATGAGAGGAGAAGGGTTGAGAATAACTGTTTCCGTTAGAATTCTTAGTTGCAAGCATCAGAATCCACTCTACAGAGGAAATGGTACAAGAATTTATTAAGAATATCAGTTGACTTAGAGTCTCCTGAAAGGCCAGAGAAAACACTAGAATTATGCAGTCAGGAAAAAAATGCCCAAATTTCACTCCCAGACTGCTCAAACAAGCAATCCCACAACAGTGGATAATTACCATCATTTTCAGTATGAGCACGAAACACAGGAAACTACAGCATGCATCTTGGTCACTTTTGCTGCTAAAAGTTCTTAACATGACCATACTGCCACTCTCATATACAGAATTCTGCACAGCATCCCCTTCCTCAAAGTGCTGTCTTCTAAATTGAAGGTTTTCATGAATGCATCTTATTGGCAAAACCTATGTTACATGCCTGCTTACTACCAGCAGGGGAAGTTAAAAAATGGGTTTTTCTAGCACCTACCTTAAAGAGGTAGGAGTTATAACGGGGGAAAGTCACAGCTATAGGAAGGGTGCTCCAAGTATTCTGGGTAGCCACAAATATGTCAAATATTCACAACATCCACTACAATGCAGAGAAATGTACCCCTTTAGCAATTTCACTACTGGGTAAATGTCATTTAAAAAAAGCTAAATGCACTAGTGATGTTCTCACACATCCACGAAAGATGCACAAGAATGTTCTTGACAACACTGTTTGTAAACAATTTAGTTCACACCAATAGGAGAATGATGAATATATTGGGGTACATTTATAATCTGGAATAGTGTACAGTAGTGAAAACGACCAGGTGCAGTGGCTCAAGCCTATAATCCCGACACTTTGGGAGTCCAAGGTGGGCAGATCACAAGGTCAGGAAGGAGTTCAAGACCAGCCTGACCAAAATGGTGAAACCCCCATCTCTACTAAAATACAAAAATTAGCTGGGCATGGTGGCATGTGCCTGTAATCCCAGCTACTCAGGAGGCTGAGGCAGGAGAATCGCTGGAACCCAACAGGTGGAGGTTGCAGTGAGCCGAGATTGCGCCACTGCACTCCTGGGCGACAGAGCGAGACTCCTTCTCAAACAAAACAAAACAAAACAAAACAAAACATGTAAAGGATTAGGCAAAAAAGATTAGTAAAGAAATATTTTAAAAACACACACACATATATAAACACACACACATACACACCCCTCATTTATGGATATTTTTAAAGTTATAGATAGATGCACAATCTAAAATCTTCATGAAAATGAAAGCCACCAAATTCTGGGATGGTTGCCATTTCTTTTTTGTCTTTCTTTTCTTTACTTTTTCAGACAGGGTCTCATTCTGTCGCTCAGGCTGGAGTGCAGTGCAGTGGCACAATCACAGCTCACTGAAGCCTCTACTTCCTGGCCTCAAGCAATCCTCCCACCTCAGTCTCCTGAGTAGCTGGGACTACAGGCGTGTACCACCTCAACATTACTAATCATCAGGGAAATGCAAATCAAACTACAATGAGATATCATATGATTTCAGTCAGAATAGTTCTGCTAAATCAAAAAAGAAAAAAAAAAAAAAAAAAAAAAAAACAGACGCTAATGAAGATGCAGAGAAAGGGGAACTTTCATACACTGTTTGTGGGAGTGTACATTGTATAGGATAGCCATTATGGAAAACACTGTGGAGTTTCTCACAAAACTAAAAATAGAACTATCAATCCAGCAATCCCACTCCTGGGTATTTATCCAAAGGAAAGGAAATCAGTATATCAAAGAGATGCATGGACCCCCATGTTTATTGCAGTATTATTCACAATAGCAAAGATACCAAATCAATGTACGTGTCCATCAGTAGATGAATGAATAAAGAAAATGTGGTATATTTAAGTAATGAAATATTATTCTGCCATTAAAAAAGAAGAAAATCATATCATTTGCAGGAACATGGATAGAACTGGAGATTATTATGATACGTGAAATAAGCCAGATGTAGAAAGACAAATATCACATATACTCATATGTGGGAACTAATAAAGTTGATCTAATGAAGGCAGACAGTAGAATGATAGTTATTAGAGGCTGGGATGGATGTGGGTGTAGGGGTGAAGAGAGGTTGGTTAATGATACAAACATAGTTACATTAAAGCAATACATTATAATGTTAGTTGAGTACAGTGACTATAGTTAACAATTTATCATACATTTCAAAATACTTAGAAGTGAGATTTGAAATGTTCTCAACAGAGAGAAATTATAAATGCTCGTAGTGATGGATATCCTAAATACCCTGACTTGAGCATTACACATTCTATGCATGTAACAAAATATCACCTGTACCCCATAAATATGTACAAATATTATGCATCAATAAAACAGATAAATACATAAATATTTTGAAGATAAATCTGATAGGAGTTTGATGGATTTTATGTGAGGGTTAAAAAAACAGAGATGCCCAAGTTTCTGATTTGGACAAGTGGACAAAAGGGATGTTGGAAGAGGATCAGATTTGGGTGCAGAGATTACAAGTTTGGCTTTGAACATGTTTTGTTTGAGATGCCTTTAAGGCACCTAAACATAGAAGGAAAAACAATCATGACATTCAGCCACGGATTCAAATCAAATCTGGAGATGTGAATTTGAGACACATCCACAAATAAAATGAGATACCACTAAACTGACCAAAAATTTAGAAAAGTTGTAACACTTGTTGCTCTTTGAAATGTGAGGTGGTTACAGCCTTTTGGAAAGCAAACTAACAGCATCTGTTGTTAAAAATACGTATGTTCTTCCATCTAGCAATACTACTTATGAGAACCTATGTCCTATAAATAAAATTGTCTGTGCAAAACAGGTGTGCATAAGAATGTATATTGCAAACTTGTTCATGATGATAAAAACTGGAGTAGTATGACTGTTAATGAATTAGCTATTAAAATAAAACACAGTGGGGCCATTTTAAATAATTCTTAATAATCATTCCAGATGACTCACAACACTTTCTAGTAGGATTCTAGAGGTATAAAGAAAATATGGCCGGGCGTGGTGGCTCACATCTGTAATCCCAGCACTTTAAGGGGCCAAGACCAGCAGATGGCATGAGCTTAGGAGTTTGACACGATCCTGGGCACATAGTGAGACCAGCCTAGGCAACATAGTGAGACCCCCGTCCCTACAAAAAAATACAAAAATTAGCCAGGTTTGGTGGCCTGCCTGTAGTCCCAGCTACTCCGGAGACTGGGGTGGGAGGATCTCTTGAGCTGTGGAAGCGGAGGTGGCAGTGAGCGCTTTTGCACTCCAGCCTGGGTGGCAGAACGAGACCCTGTCTATATACAAGAATTTGTATATATATTACCTCATGTTTACAAAACAAAATTATTTCCCCTTCCTCTCCCCCAAATCCCATATATGTATACTATTAGCCTTTGGTATCTAATGTGCTCCTGGGGCTCTTTACATGTTAATCGTTCAATACTCAAGAGTAACTGTGCTATACGCACCACTATTTTTCTTTTACAGGTAAGTAATATGGGGCATAAAGAATGTAGGTAACGACCCACAGCACAAAGATATCAAGATATACAAGTTAAGCTCAGAAACCAAGCTCTTAAACACTACACTGTCTCTCTGTATTCGCTTATAAATGTGTACGTCTATTTACCGTACAGGGAGAAAAATATGCAAGAATGCATACCGGGGAGCTGACGTAGGCTGGGGCAAAGAGAAGGTGCTGATATGGATGGCTGGCGGTGCAGAGGAGGAGATAAACCCGGGCAAAAAGAAAGAAAGAAAAAAAGATCAGGTTCTCCAGGCTGGGCAGCCATTCCTAGATTAACCAGGTATTGATACGGGAGGAAGAGGCTTTGCTGCAGGAATTCTCGGGTAATAGGAACAGACCACGGAATGGTACCGTACTATGACGGCTGGCAGGAGCAAATCATAGAGATGAACATTTCTAGAGTAGTGCGGCGACACTTCGGGATGTTGGCTGGTCCTTAGCGACGGGAGTTTTCAGGGCTTCAAGAGAGTAGGACCTGGGCTCTATAGGCTGGCCCTGGGCCGGGTGTAGACCCCATCTTCTCCTTTCCAGTCCGAGCTGCCATTAGCTGGTCTCCTGGAGTGACCCCAAACGAGGAGGACAGAGCTTCGTGCCTGACCCTAACCCAGGCTTCCGTACCCCTAGCCGGCCTGTCTTGGTGACTTGGAGTCAGGCCCCTCTTCTCCGAAGTTTCTGAGAAGCAGGACTCCTGAGTGTAAGAGGGTGGCCTTCTTGGAATCTGGTGGGTCCTTGACATATAGAAAACAGGGAAACTTGCCGGGCGCGGTGGTTCACGTCTGTAATTCCAGCACTTTGGGAGGTCGAGGCGGGTGGATGACCTGAGGTCGGGAGTTCAAGACCAGCCTGACAGACATGGAGAAACTCCGTCTCTACTAAAATACGAAATTAGCCGGGCGTGGTGGCACATGCCTGTAATCCCAGCTACTCAGGAGGATAAGGCAGGAGAACCGCTTGAACTCAGTAGGTGGAAGTTGCAGTGAGCCGAGATCGTGCCATTGCACTCCAGCCTGGACAACAAGAGCGAAACTCCATCCAAAAGAAAAGAAAAGAAAAGAAAAGAAAAGAAAACAGGGAAACTTTTCCCCAATCTTTAGGGTCAAAAGTGTTTTAGAAATCAGATTTCGAACGATTTTTGAAAAGCAATATGATGCATATGTGCTACATATGCATAACAGCCCAGAGATCTGGTGAAGCCTGATATTCAGGCCTATTAATATTTCTGTAATAAAACATGAATATTCACGCTAAGACTATAAATAGCTTCATGTCATTTCAAGCCAAGTCTTGTTACAAAATATGTTTATGTTACTTTGGGTATTGCCATCAAATGACTTATGAAAATACTCTCGGTTTTCAGAACTTTGAGGGATTTTGAATTTGTGGAAAAGGGATTGTGGACCTGTTCTGTTTAATATTTTCATTGCTTTATTTCTCTAATCATGCTCATTTATCATACAGTGTAAAGGAAATGATTCCTTAATTAAGTTTTGTGAGTCTTACAGTTAATACCTTTTATTAGTCATTTTGTTTTTCGACTGATAGTTATTAATGATGTGCTATGTACCAGGCACTATTCTAGGCAGTGGAAGTATTGCAGTGTACAAAATAGATGAAGCCCCTACTCTTATGGCACTTATTGTGAGGGTAACAAACAAAAAGTGAATTTTATTTGCCTTTTAATTGTATGTTTTAATGTTGGGGTGATGAGAGTTACAAAGAAAAATATAGTAAGGTAAGAGGGCAGATAGTGGTGGAAAGCTATTTTTTTTACAGGATGGGCTAGAAATATCTACTTGAGGAAACAGTTTGTGAGCATGCCTTAATGAAATGAGGGAATGTTTCATGCACATGTTTGGGTAACGGTATTCCAAGCAGGTGTGAAGGCCCTCACATGGAATGCATTTCACATGTCTGGAACAGAAAATAGTTGAAATAGAGTGAGCACAGGAAACATTGATAGGAAAAAGATTACTCTTTTTATTTCTAAAATAGTCATATAAATTTCCATTATTGAGGTGTCAAATCCTCAAATTTCATCACTGTTAGCAAAACCTCAAAAACCTTTTCTGTTTTGCTTTTCTTAACGTGGCATAGGCAGCCTTTATAGTACATGTACTTAAAAAAAAAACTGATGGAAGTTTTTCACCTTTGAATAACATTTTCTTTATTTTTTAAGGTGAGTCTCCCTGGAGTATAAACCTGTCTGCAGTTACTCGTGAGTGAAAATGGTTACAGATTGTATCATACAGGATGGAGAATAGGAAAGACCTGTGATAGTAAAAATGGAGGAAGGTAACTCTTCTGTACGAGAAATTGACTTGCAGTAGAACAGCCAGCCCAGCCAGGAAGTCTTCTGCCAGTGCTTTAGACAGCTCTGCTACCAGGAGACACCTGGACCCAGGGAGGCTCTGAGCCAACTCTGGGAACTTTGCCATAAGTGGCTACGATCAGAGGATCACAACAAGGAGCAGATCTTGGAACTGCTGGTGCTGGAGCATTTCCTGTCCATCCCACCCGAGGAGCTCCAGTGTTGGGTACAAGAGCATCATCCATTGAATGGAAATGAAGCTGTGTCTTTGCTGGAAGATTGGAGAGGGAACTTGATGATCCTGGATTTCAGGTGGGAAGAGGAGGTGTGTCTTGTGGTAGCAAAATGAGCATTCAATGGTTAGGTCAATAGTGAAGCAGTGAGGGCAACATTACTGAGTTTTCATTCCTGTTAGGCTTCACTGGTAGTGTCAGTTCCTTTTTCTATATCATCTCTCCTTCTAATTCCATTGAGTCCCTTTTCCCTATTCTGTTTCCATAGGAATGTTTCCTGAGGTTTCAGATCTAGTTCCCACAGAAGTTTCCTCTCAAGTACAATGGTCCCTAATTGTCTCCAAGGCACATCCCAAGCAGATGGACTGGAAGTGCTCTGGGAGGAGGTGACATCTCTGGGAGCTGCACAGCAGTCACCATGTTATCACCTCCAACACATAGAGACCCTGCTCAAGGATGACCCTTTGGAACCCTATTCTCCACAAGAAAGAGGTAAGGAGGAAGAGGAGGAATCTATCTGGGAGGTGGGTAAGAGCAGGGGCTCTTGTTTGGCCAACCAAAGGCATCCTTTATAGTTCATTCATTAGCATCTCTAACCCTAACTCTCTCCTGAAACCCTCCCTGGCCCATCTGTCTCTGTCTTTATAAAGGAGAGCCTTTATCCTTGGCCTTTTAAGCAAAGATTTTTATTCTATTTGCTTTCACATATGCCTCTTTGATTTTCATTAAAGCATTAAATTATCACATCATTCTGTTACTTTTTATATCGCCTTTCCTTTATGGTAATCTACTAAATGTCTTCTTTGTCTCTACCCTCTATCCCTTTAAGTGTTCTCTGCCTATTAGTGATAAAGTTACCTTTTAAACCTTTCACTTTGGCTACATTTCTGTCTTCTTCCACATTAAATTCTTTTTTCTTATCAATACCTCCCCCTACTTGTCACTCCAGTATAGATTAGGTACCCCTTTTCCTTTCCACATTCTCTGCATGCCAAACGTCCTTTCCATTTAAAAAGCATCCTCCTTCTCACATTCTGACCCTTTTTAAAAAGCATCTGTCTCCAGAAAACAGCAATGAAATGATTAGGAGAGCTGAGAAGTCAGTGCTTTTCTAGTATTTCCTGTGAGTTCAGGTGGAATGTTCATTTAAATGAGTTCAGTACACATTTAATTTATCTTCTTCAGGTCAAATTTTACTAAAATGTATTTTTTATTGTGTTCATAAAGGAATACTGACCTTTATTTATTAGGAATTGTTGGTTTACGCTGAATCTGCAAGCAATGCCCTATTTGGGAGAATATTAAGATGAAAGGGTTTTTTCCCCAAGCAATGGTATAAATACACTTTTGCCTTTCTGCTATAGTGGTTGTTGCTGTTGTTGTTGTTGTTTTTGAGACAAGGTTTCAGCCCAGGCTGGCAAAATCTCATCTCACTGCAACCTCCGCCTTCTGGGCTCAAGTAATTCTGCTGCTTCAGCTGCCCAAGTAGCTGGGACTACAAGCATGGGCCTGCTAATTTTTGTATTTTTTGAGATGAGATTTTGCCATGTTGCCCAGGCTGGTCCTGGGCTCAAGCAATCCACCCACCCTGGCATCCCAAAGTGCTGGAATTACAGGCGTGAGCCACACACCTGGCCCTTGAATGCAACTCAAAGTTATTTACACACTTAGACTTTTTCAATATGCTCCGATGATTTGTATCCTGTTTTGGAGGTAAAGATTATTCCCAATCCCACTTTAGTATTATATAGATTATTTATTCTTAGGATATGTCTATTTCACTTTTGCTTTCTAGCACTTTCCTTCCTTAACTCAACTGAAAAAGTATTCACTGATTGTTGGGGGAACATGGTTAAAATGGAAATAAATGATCCATCGGGGGTTTACTCTCTCATCAATTTAAAAAGGTAAAAAGGTGACATTTCCATTCTGTTTAAAAATGTTTACAATGAAAAGTTAAAAAAGAAAGTGATATTTGAATGATTCATTTCCTATTTTAGACAGTGAAACTAGGCCTGAGACTGGTAATTTGGCTCCAAAGCAGGAAGCATCCAAAGGAATGGAATCACAGAAGACGCTGTTCAATAGAATCTGCAAAGGCAGGAACATTTTTCAGGATACTCATTTTGGAGACCTTCATGAATGCAAGGATAGGTTTGAAAAGCATCAAGGAAGTTTAAAGGAAGGAAAAGAACACACATGTGATCAGTGTGGGAAGTTTCACGCACAACGTCAGTCTTATTGGACATCAGAGAATCTATACATGGGAAAAACCCTCTAGGTATAAACAACGTGGGAGAGTCCTCAGTCAAAAGAAAACCTCTTTTAAACACCTCAGAATTCACACTGGTGAGAAACCTTATCAGTGTAACCAGTGTGGTAAGTTTTAGTCGAGGCTCAGTCCTTATTAAACATCGGATAAATCACGCTAGGGAGGAGGCTTATGAGCGCAGTGAATGTGGTAAAACCTTCAGTAACAGCATGGGATTTACCCAGCATCAGAGATTCCATACCTTAATAAAATATTATCAGTGCAATGAGTGTAGGAAAGCTTTCAGGGAAAGTTCAAACCTCACTAAACATCAGCGAATTCATACAGGAGAAAAATCTTATGAATGTGATGAATATGGAAAAGCCTTTGGTGGAAGTTCTGATCTTACTGGACATCAGAGAATTCACACTGGGTAGAAACCCTTTGAATGTGATGAATATGGGAAGGCCTTCCATCTGAGCTGACATCTCACTGAACACCAGAGTCCACAACAGGAGTGACCTCACTTTCCCCAGTCACCCTGTGTACACTGAAGCTTCCATGCCTTTTTCTTCCATTTCTCCCCCTTTACACCCAGAATGCCCTCTTTGTTGTTTCCCCAATCAGATTTTATTACTTTTCTTTAGGTCTTCTTAGGTTTATTTTACTTTTTATTTTCTAAAATTTTATTTTATTTTGGATTCAGAGGGTACATGTGCAGGTTTATTACATGAATATATTGCAAAATGGTGTTTGGGCTTACCCATTAACCAAATAGTGACCATTGTACCAAATGAATAATTTGTCAACCCTCACTCCTATCCCAACCCGCTCCCCTATCCCCAGTTTGTAGTCCCCAGTGTCTATTGTTTCCATCTTTATGTCCATATGTCCCCATTGTTTAGCTCCCACTTATAAGTGAGAACATGTGGTATTTGATTTTCTGTTTCTGATTTATGTAACTCAGGATAATGGCCTCCAGTTTCATCCATGTTGTTGCACAGAGCATGATTTTGTTCTTTTTTTGTGGCTATGTAGTATTTCATGTTTGTTGGCTGCTTGGATGCCTTCTTTTGAGAAATGTTGGTTTATGTCCTTTGCTCACTTTTTTTTTTCTTTTTTTTCTTTGAGACGGAGTTTTGCTCTTGTTGCCCAGGCTGGAGTGCAATGGCACAATCTCGAGTCACCACAACCTCCGCCTCCCGGGTTCAAGAGGTTCTCCTGCCTCAGCCTCCCAAGTAGCTGGGATTACAGGCATGCACTACTATGCCCGGCTAATTTTGTATATTTTTTTAGTAGAGACGGGGTTTCTCCATGTTGGTCAGGCTGATCTCGAACTCCTGACCTCAGGTGATCCGCCTGCCTCCGCCTCCCAAAGTGCTGGTATTACAGGCGCGAGCCACCGTGTCTGGCCTTTTGCCCACTTTTTAATGGGGTCGTTTTTTTTTTCTTTTTGAATTGTTTGAGTTCCCTGTAGATTCCAGACATTAGTCCTTTGTCAGAGGCATAATGCAAATTTTTCTCCCATTCTGTGGATTGCCTGTTTACTCTGTTGATTGCTTCTTTTTCTGTGCAGAGGCTTTTTAGTTTAATTAAGCCCATTTGTCTATTTTTGTTTTTGTTGCATTTGCTTTTGGGCCAACCAAATTTTACATATGTCTTACCATAGCCCTGTTTAGAATAAACAAGCATTCTGAATGCTGAACCTCCTAGAGGTTGTGTAACAGTACCCATAATGTGTCATTAAAAACAGGTTTGGCTGAAATGTTAGTGAACCCCTTGGGCTCCTACCCTGTGTGCTTTCAGTTAACTTGGTGACAATTGGGTTTGCCTCCTGAAAACAAGATATTGCTTCTTGAGGAAGAGAAGAGCAATCCCTTTCTGGAGATATTGGAAAACACTAGTACTCAAGTAGGCATTGGTCACCTTATGCAGAGGGAGCCTGTGATGCTGACCCAGACATACTCCAGGCTGCAATGAGAGTCAGAGGAAGATCCTCTCTAGATAGTATTTTGTACATTGCTGATGCCACTGTACACCAGACATCTAGGTAGGATAGACCCAAGAGGAAGTGCTCCTTATTCAGGCATCTTTATTTTAGCTAGTACAGAAAAAAATAAGATGGGCTGGACCTCAAGAGGAATTCTGAGATCCCAAAACAAAGTGACATGTGTTGCAAATAAAAAGATAACTAGAAACTTCACTGGATTAGAAGACAGGTAGCAAGGTTCAAAGGCCACAAATGACAAAGGTACAGTATACCCTAGGATGGATGAACTAGAGAAATAGTCTTCTTTACCATGGCTCCCACATAATGTTATTTTAGGGACTGAGTGACTCTGAGGACATTAGCTATCGTTTTTCTTGACTCTGATATTACTATCAGTTAATAATGGAGCTATCATTTTCATATGATTAGCCGTATACTTACAAGTGAGCAGACCTTGAATTTCCTCTAGGTTTCTAAGCAAGGGCTTAAACCACCAAATGTGACACCCTTGAAGGGTAACTCAAGCTATGGACACTTAAGACCCTGAGATGATGATGTAGTATTTTGAACATTATAATTTGCTGAATGTCGGTTGAACCACCAGATGTAATGCAACTTGTGCCTTCTCTCTTATTCTTTTTTTGTGCCTTTTCCTCCCTTATATTCACCTCCCTTTTTTCTTTTATCTGTTGTCCCTTTTTTTCTGATCACCTACACTCTTTCTACCACATAAGCATCATTTCTTTATAACTCCTCACCCTCTCCCCACTAAACTTGTATTTCCCAGATATCAGTTCTTGTAGGTAGGAAGCAGAGACAGTGGGTTCAGTTAGAGGTGATGGGGGTCACATTTTTTAAAAAGGGAAAGAAAACCCTAGGTAGGTAGTCAAAGCATAGACACCCTATATCGGACTTTATGATCAGCTGTTACTAACAGTTTATGTAAATGAGGTCCAAAGGTAGATAGTCTGAAGTTGTTGCTTTTGCTCTATAGAATCATCAGGGATCCAGGTCCCTTCTACCTTGTCACTGTCCTCTGTGTACAGCTTCTCTTCCCATGGCTACTGAAACACTGGCCATCAATTCTGCATTCTAGTCAGCAGGAAGGGCAAAAAAATGGACTCTCCCAGATAAGTCAGCAATTTTCAAGGAGTCTTCTCAGAATGCACAAATTCTTACACCTAGTTAACCAGAATTTAGTCACATTACTACACTTTGCTACAAAGATAACTAAGAAATGTAATCTTTATTTCAGGTGCCAGTGTTTTTTACAAGATAAAAATTGTAATGGTTATTTGATAAAAAGGAGAGAACACTTATTTAGTAGGCAAACAGTCTCTGCCCTAGTCCCAAATAAAGATGTAACATTTCAAGTTATTAAGTGCAGGAACCAACTCCTAATAAACGTGTGATGAAAGATCAGTAAACAGATGAATGAATGAGAGAAGGGGTGCAAGGAACAAAATCAGAACTAAGAGATTCAATGGTGTTTTAGTGAGTATTAGGAAGGTGGTGGGGATAAAGCAAGGAGAGGGAAAAGAGGAAGTGAGGAACAGGAACAGATAAATCTCTGAGTTAGAAGTCCCTCACACATCATGCTTCCTTAAATAATAGCATTAAAAAGTTTTATTTAAAAATGCAGTTTAACTCTATTTTGAAGTGATATCAAAAAATTTTTTATTTTATATATTTATTTTTTGAGACAGAATTTCACTCTGTCACCAAGGCTGGAGTGCAGTGGGGCAATCTCAGCTCACTGCAACCTCTGCCTCCCAGGTTCAAGCGAGTCTTGTGCCTCAGACCCCCAAGTAGCTGGGACTACAGGTGTACGCCAGCATGTCCGGCTAATTTTTTGTGTTTTTAGTAGAGACAGGGTTTCACCGCGTTGGCCAGGCTGGTCTCAAACTCTTAACCTCAAGTGATCTGCCCACCTTGGCCTTCCAAAGTGCTGAGATTACAGGCGTGAGCCACCATGCCTGGCCTCAAAATATATTTTTAAAGGAAAAATATCTAGGTTTTTTTCTACTACTAGAAAAAACTTATCCCTACTTCCCTAATTTAAGAATTATTTTTATTTCTTCAAATTGTCTATTTAGAGAGATTGATAAATAGATATATGATTTTTGTCAGGTACTTAGAATTTTATGATTGGTTATATTTTTTATTAACCACGCTTATTTTTAAAATTACTCCACGTTTCCACATAACCAAATTTATTACCTTATGGTTTATATGATAGTTTTAGGTCACTTTAGTCTTCATATATACGTGTGTGTGTGTGTGTGTGTGTGTGTGTGTGTATGTACATACACACAGTCATGTGTTACTTAACAACGGGATACATTCTGAGAAATGCATCATTAAGCCATTTCATCATTGTTTGAACATCATAGAATGTATTTACACAAACCTAGATATAGTGTACTACACACCTAGGCTATATAGTATGGCCCATTTTCCTAGGCCACAAACCCGTACAGCATATTACTGTAGTGAATACTGTAGGCAGTTGTAACAACCGTAATTATCTGTATGTCTAAACATATCTAACAGTAGAAAAGGTATAGTAAAAATATGCCATAAAACTTTTAAAAAAAAAATACACCTGTATAGGACAACTCCATTATAATCTTATGAGGCTACTGTCTTATATGCAGCCTGTTGTTGACCAAAACATTGTTATTCACAGCACATGACCTGTAAAGACAGGGCCACCTCTATCTCTTTTTGGGATACATTTCACAGAAGGTGAAATAGCTGAATAAAAAGATTTTCATATATGTTTAAGCATTGCTAATAACTGCATTTTTGTCTAATGGACACTGTTAACCTTGCAACCAAAAAAGGGCACCTTTAAGATCCACATGTGCCAGGCGCGGTGGCTCACGCCTGTAATCCCAACACTTTGGGAGGCCAAGGGGTGGATCACCCGAGGTCAGGAGTTCGAGACCAGCCTGGCTAACATGGCGAAACTCCGTCTCTATTAAAAAGACAAAAATTAGCCAGGTGTGGTGGTGGGCGCCTGTAATCCCAGCTATCAGGAGGCTGAGGCAGGAGAATTACTTGAACCCAGGAGGTGGAGGTTGCAGTGAGTTGAGATCACGCCATTGCGCTCCACCCTGGGCAACAAGAGCAAGACTCCACTTCAGAAAAAAAAAAAAGATCCACATGTAAGGGTACCTGGTTAACTAATTCCTCAAAGCCAAGGGAGCTAGCAGATGAGGAAAACTGGGTACGAGTCCTGAGTCTGCTGACCTCAGCAACACACTTCATTTATCTTTCAACTGTAAAATGAGTGGTTTGCATATTTTTTAAAAACATTAAAATATGCATATATTTAATATGTGCACAGTGAAATGAAATACTGCAAAGTAAAACCATTCATATAACCACTACCAAGGTCAAGAAATAGAACTGTTACCCGTGCCCCAGAAGGCCCCAGTTTATGCTCCCTGCTAAACTCTGTTCCTTTCCTCCTCCCTGTTGTGACTTCTAACATCAGATATTAGTTTATTCTGTTCTGAACCTTATATAAATGCAATCGTGAAGGATGTGTTTTTCGTCTTCTTTTACTCACTATTCTGGCTCCTTTTACTATTATGTTTATGAAATTTATCAATGTGGTTTGTAGCTGTAGTTCATTGATTTTCATTGTTACATAGTATTCAGTTGTCTGAATAAACTTTTTTTAAAACCATCCTACTGTTAATGGACATTAGAGTTGTTTCCAGTTTAAAGCAGTCACCAAAAAACGCTTCTAAAACATGTCTTTAGATGCAAGCACATATGCGTTTCTGGTGGCTGGGTCATAGAACATGCATACATTCAACTTTAGTAGATACGCCAGAGTTTCCCAAAATGGTTTCACCAATGTACACTCTCATAAAAAATACGTGAAAATTCCCATTGTTCCATAATTCTTGCTGAAATTTGGCACTGTGGATCCATTTCTCAGCAGGGATTTCAGCGCTGAGTTTGTGATTCCTTAAGAAATACCCAAGGACCTATCATACTGGCAATAAGTAAAAACCTGAAAACATACAGTTCATGAGGCTGTGTGAAAACAGGCACTCTCACACTTTGCTGTTGACAGTACAAAATAACACAGCTCCTACAAAAGTCTCCCTCTTACTGTTCATTGCAGCATTATTTGTTAAAGCAAAACATTGGAAATAATCCAAATATCCACGCCTAAGAAACTGGTTAAAAAAATTACGGTACATCCACACAATGAGTTACTATTATGCAGGTGTGAAAAAAAGAGAACTACGTCTATAAACAGGACATTTCTAGGCTTTTCTGTTAGATGATAAAGCAAGGCATGAAAGAATGTATATAACATAACTTATGGGGTAAAGAAGGTAAATATTTATTTTTGCAAGAAAAAAGAAAGAAAAAGTAGGGAAGGGAGGAGGGAAGGAAGAAGGAAAGAAGGAGAGGATAAATAAATAATGAAAATGGGATATAAGTATATGGGGTAAAGGGACTGGGGATGGAAGCAGAACTCCTCTAAATATACCTTTTTATATAATGTGGATTTTGAACTAAGTAAATGTCTTGAATTTTCAAAAAAGAATAAAAAAGGGATGAAAGCAAACCCTGAAATGGAATATAAGCAGAAACAAATGATCCTAACCATATATCGTTTAAAATATAACCACAGAGAAAAGAATTAATTCAAATAAGGTATTTATGCAGCTATACTCCCTAAACGGGATATAATTCAAAAACAAAACAAGCAAAGAAAATTTGAACTCTACATAGTAGATATGTTATTGCTAGTGGTGTATTTGTATTATAATCTTGAAACTATTTTGTTTATAAGAAACTATTTTGTTTCAGTGAATGTATTTATGCTGTTGGGAGCCAGAGTTTTCACTGTGAGGGAAAAGAAAAAAAACAAATGTGCAACGGTGAAAAATGAAAAGGAATTCTGTGGAGTTGTTTTTGAGATGAAAGTATCTAATAAAATCCTCCATATAGATATATGTTAAAGTAACACATCAGAAATAATCCAAACACCCACCCCTAAGAAACTGGTTAAAAACATGACGGTACATTCACACAATGTACCGTATATACATATATATATATGTAACATATTCATATATTCTAGCTCTTGTCCACTGACAAGGCCTAGAGGCAATAATATATCCTAGTAGCAGTAAGATTATTCATTGCCCAAAATCCAGATCTTGGTATCTATATCCCACTTTTCATTAATAAATACTGTAGCTTCATAAAGCAGTGGCGATTCCGCGTCTAGGGTAGGAATAGCATAAAATGAGACTGAAATACCTTGTGTGAGAAAGTGAAGTGCACAAAAACTGTTGGGAACTTATTAAAGGACATAGAAACCTGTTTGAGGCCGGGTGCAGTAGCTCACTTCTGTAATCCCAGCCCTTTGTGGGGCCGAGGCCGGTGGATCACTTGAGGTCGGAGTTCAAGACCA
This sequence comes from Mandrillus leucophaeus, assembly GCF_000951045.1. Classification (NCBI taxonomy): domain Eukaryota; kingdom Metazoa; phylum Chordata; class Mammalia; order Primates; family Cercopithecidae; genus Mandrillus; species Mandrillus leucophaeus. The sequence goes on along the minus strand of NW_012104165.1, from coordinate 1,509,762 downwards.
GCCTCAGTAGGGGATTGTGGCCTGAGCCTGTAATCCCAGATACTCAGGAGGCTGAGACAGGAGGATCACTCGAACCAGGAATGCGGAGGTTGCAGTGAGCTGAGATCTCATCCACTGCACTCCAGCCTGGAGACTCTGTCAAAAAAAAAGAAGAGAGAGAGAGGAGAGAGAGGAGAGAGAGGAGGGAGAGGAGGGAGGGAGGGGGAGAGAGAGAGAGAGAGAGAGAGAAAAAGAAGGAAAGAAAGAGAAGGAAGGAAGCGAGCTGTCTGAAAGGGCTCCAACTGACCAAATTTTAAATAATTTGAGCATCAACATAATAATGACAGTAATTGTTTGTTTATTTATTTATTTATTTAGAGATGGAGTCTCGCTCTGTTGCCTAGGCGGGAGTGCAGTGGTGTGATCTCGGCTCACTGCAAGCTCTGCCTCCCGGGTTCACGCCATTCTCCTGCCTCAGGCTCCCGAGTAGCTGGGACCACAGGTGCCCGCCACCACGCCCGGCTAATTTTTTCTATTTTTTAGTAGAGACGAGGTTTCACCCTGTTAGCCAGGATGGTCTCGATCTCCTGACCTCATGATCCGCCCGCCTCGGCCTCCCAAAGTTCTGGGATTACAGGCGTGAGCCACGGCGCCCGGAGTAATTGTTTATTTGTAAAGGAATCCATGAGTTCATCGTGATAAAATGAGACAGCAGGGAAAACAAAAGGTATTCTTTGTAGGAAATGGCAACTAATCAATGTAGAAATGTGCTTCAGTTTCCTCACCTGTTAAATGGAGATAATTGTACCTAACTCCAGGGTTGTTATGCGGAGTAAATGAATTAATACGTGTTAAAACACTATGTTGGCCGTTATTATATTGCCCCCTGGAAGACAATGTGCCACCTAGCATCTCACTAAGACTACAGACGGGATTCAGCGTGACGACCACAGAGGTGTGGAAACCTCCGGCCTTCCTAGAAGGAACACAGCCAGAACCACAGTTCTGCGGGGAGCCGGCCGCGGTGACGCATTTCCGGCCTTTGTGGTTTATCATTCTTTGGACTGCGGTTGTCAAGGATTCAGAGCCGGTATGATCTGCGCTAGGTGGCATCTCCTTTCACGGATCCCTCGGTGAGCTTCGGAGTCGGGCTACCGCTGAGGGGCTTCGGAAGGGCCGGTCTGTGCGCTGCGACCTGGACTGGGTGTGGGGATCTGGCGGCAGGGGCTTCTTGGCCAGAGATGGGCCGGGCAGATGGGGGCAGAGGAGGTTGCTCCGCAGCCTGGAAGGGCCTTGTTAACCAAAAGTCAGCGTCGTTGCGCCTACCCCTTTCCCCCACCCCATGTCTATTCCTGAGCTCTTCAACCTGTCTGCCCTGTACTGATGGCACTCTGAACTCTCCCTATCTGCATCTTAGGATCCGAATAGATTCGGATATGAAGAAATGTTTGTATTTTTCGATGTCTTATTCTCTACTGTGGACTTATTTTAAAGAATAAGCAGGGATAGTTTTAAAATATGCCACAGCCTTTCTTAGTCTAATTCACATAATATAAAGGCTCTTGCTGCTATCTAATTTTTTAGAAGAATAAATAGCATCTACTATGTACCAGCCCAGCACTGTTCTAAGCACTTTCCAAATATCTGCTTCTCATAACTCTAACAGACAGGCACTGTTATTATGTAGACTACACCCCACCTCCCTGTCCCGCCCTTTTTTAAAATTAACATACAAGAAGAAAATGAAGTAATTTGCCTAAGGTCATAGAGCTAGTAAGGGGTGGAGGCCGGATTCAAATACAGGCAATTTGGCTCCAGAGTCCATTTTCTTAAAACCTTTGCTATGCTAACTCCACTCTGTTCCTGTATTAGCTTTACAGCTATAACCCGGGAAGTTACTTCGCTCATTTGAATCCTGTCCTTCTTTTGTACCTCAATAGTCCTGGGCTTCTAGTTAGGATTTGATTGGAGAGAATGTATCTGAAGACGTCCATCTTTCACAGTGTTTCTGCAAACCTGATGAAACAGCCATTTTATTGGTTTGTGTGCATGTTTTCGCCCACCCATCTTGTTCTTTGAGCAATAGAAAAAGATTACAGTCTTGGCCCTAAGGGAAAGTAGCAACTATTAATTAAACCACCATTGTATCAAAATTGTACATTATGTCATTAAAAGATTAATTTGCATGTTTATATGCCAGGCTTTGTGCAAAAACACTTTCCATGCATTATCTCATTTAATATTCTCAACAAGTTGGCAAGGTAGTTTTTGACCTCATTTCATATATGAGCTTGAGGCTTAGAAAAATCAGGTAACTTGCCCAAGATCACTGTGTTAAAATTCACAGATGGTAATCCTAGCACTTTGGGAGGCCAAGGTGGGCGGATTACCTGAGGTCAGGAGTTGGAGACTAGCTTGACCAATATGGTGAAACTCCATCCTACTAAAAATGAAACAATAAGCCAGGAGTGGTGGTAGGTGCCTGTAATCCCAGCTAGTCCGGAGGTTGAGGCAGGAGGATTGCTTGAACCTGGGAGGCAGAGGTTGCAAGTGAGCCGAGATCGCACCACTGCACTTCTGCCTGGGCAAAAAGAGCAAGACTCTGTCTCAAAAAATAAAAAATAAAAAAGAATAAACAACCAGATCTGCCTGTGTTCTCTACTACCTCATACTACCTTCTGCTTATCTAAGGTAAATAAAATATATGGGCTTATATCAACTCTGTGTGCACATGTGTACATGTGTATATACGATTGCAAATGCATAGAAAAGGACACATTCCAGTCTTTAAGACTGTTTATTTCAGGGTAGTAGAACTTGGTGAAAGAATTCTATATTCCTCTCTACTTTTTGGATTTTAAAAAATGGTTCTGAAGAGAAGTAATAGTACAAGGTAAATTGTGACTGAGGGTGAAAGGTGGGACTCATACAGTACATGACATGTGAGCGGGCAGGAGGAACAGGGTGAGCTGAAATGGATAAAGAAGACTTCAGAGAGGATGTGAGATTTGAATCAAGCTGCAGAGATTGGGTAGGGTTTGAATAAGGGAAGAAGGCAAGACCAAGCTCATGGCACAGGGATGAGAAACGCCTGATTAGAATAGTGAAGAGAAAAACCTGACTGGAGGTGACAGTTTTTGCTTGTGGAATAGAGGAAACCAAGAGTGGAGCCAGACAACAGAAGCTAAAGGTCTGACTGGTTTTAAACTGTGCTTGAGAGTTTGGGAATTCATCCAATTAGTGAGGAGCCATAGATGGTGTCAGCGGAGGTGAGGGTCGTGGGATGTATGATGATAAAGGCACGTTTGTATTATGTGCTGCTTAGTCTTCACCTACGTGCCTATCCTTGTTAAAGATAATCCTTCCATGAGGATGATGGTAGATTTGGGGATGTTGAGCTTGCTGAGGCTCTAGGAGGAACAACTTTAAAATGCAGATGCATTTTTTAAGGTAAGATTTATTATACTAATTATATACGTGGCATATACATTGAGGTTGTGATCCTGAATGGAAGATTAGGAACTCTATGTTTGTGACCAGGAGGGCAGGATTACAAAAAACTGGGGAAGCCTTTTGGAGACACTGGGTTCAAAGAACTCAGGTATGCTGGTGCAAGGATCTGGGTATTAAGGCCAGCAGATAAAAGCAAAATCAGGTGAATGAAAGCAAAAATGAACCCAGAGTATACAGAGAAAATAGGGAAATTTATATTTGGGAAACTGTGTAAAGATTTGAAACACCACATCCCAGAAATGAATTTTTCTGGGCAGAGTTCTAAGATTCAGCTGCATTGTCTTTGAATAGAAAAACTTTGACTTGAAACCAAGTGGCACAGGTGGTAAATAAGAAAAAGACATTTTTCGGACCCTAGAAGATTGAAAAAAACAAGAAAGTGTGAGTGGCTGTTTCATCCTTTGAATCCATGGTATGTTTATTCAGTAATGTGAGTACATATTCTGAATTTAGCTATTTGATATTTGTACCACAAAACTTTCTTACCCTAGAACAAATTCAGCAGACTGTGTTTCAGGCCATGATGATCTCTTCCCTGGATGATTGTCATAGCATCCCTCTCTGCCTCCACTTAACCCCAAGGTCATTGACACAGCAGCTAGAGTTATGCTTTTGTATTAAATGTAAGTAAAATTTTGTTACCGCTTGGCTCAAAAATCCCCAATGGTTTCCAAATTTCATTGAGTACAAGCTAGAGCCCTTACCACTGCCTTTCATGATCAGTTCCCAAGCTCCCTGCTTTATCTCCTGTCAATTTCCCTTTTGTTTTCTTTGTTCCAGTCATTGTTCAACTAGCTATTACCTGAAGAATCCAGGTGTGTTCCCATCTGCACAAATTTGCACTTGCAGTTCCCTTTGCATGGAACAGTCTTTCTCCAGATAGCCATGTGACTTGCTCCTCACTTCCTTCAGGTTTGTTCAACCATTGCCTTATCAAGGCCTTTCCTGACTATAAAGTAGCAACCTTTCTTTCCCCTTACTCTCTATCTCCTTACCTTTATTTTCTCTACAGCATTTATCACTACTTCACAAATACTTAATAATTATCTGTTTCCTGTGACCCCTTTTCCTCATCCTGGCCCCTCTTTTCCCCAACAGAAGTTAGTGTTGTAGCACTGGAGACTGTAAATTCTGAAGTCAGATTTGTTGGATTTGAATTGCAGCTTCACTGCTTACTATCTGTAACTGACTTGAACTTTGGACTAGTAACTTAAACTTTTCATATCTCAGTTTTCTCATCTGTGATATGGGGGCAATAATAGCACCTTATTCATGGTTGTTTTGAGGATTAAATGGGTTAATATATATAAAGCATCTGTAACACTACCTGGCACGTTGAAAGCACTATAAGTGTCTGCTATTATTGTTATTAGGATGTAAATTCCATGAGACTAGGGATTTTGTTATAATTGCAGCTGTATCCCGAGTGCCTAGAACAGTACATGGAATATGGTAGGCTCCGAATATATATTTGCTGGTAGGCTCTGAATAAATATCTGCTAAGTGAATGAGTGGTATATGAAAAGTTATGACAGAAAAAGATAATATGGTAGTCACAGTGGTGGTGAGTCAGCACCAAGAAAAGTGGAGGAAGGCTGGGCGCAGTGACTCACACCTGTAATCCCAGCATTTTGGGAGGCTGAGGCAGGAAGATCACGAGGTCAGGAGTCTGAGACCAGCCTGGCCAACACGGTGAAACCCCGTCTCTACTAAAAAAATACAAAAATTAACTAGGCGTGGTGGTGGGTGCCTGTAATCGCAGCTACTCGGGAGGCTGAGGCAGGAGAATCATTTGAACCTGGGAGGCAGTGAGCTGAGATCATGCTGTTGCACTCCAGCCTGGGCGACAGGGTGAAATTTCGTCTCAGAAAAAAAAAAAAAGTGGAGGAAAACATGAATTTGAGGATTCTGTCTTTAGAGGAAAAAAAATCCTCTGTACACTTCCTGGGGTAGTGATTACAGAAGGTAACCAAACCAAAGATGCCAGAACTTTATAGAGGGGATTATGTGTGCAGGTTATCCAGAAGGATGCTGTCCCATGCCAGTAGTTTTTTTCCCCTTTGATAAATATAACCAGTAATCACAATATGAATCTAATTTTTCTTCTGGTTGCAATGTGATCAGTGTTCACTTGTAATTTAAATACCTCATATGGTTTGGCTGTGTCCCCACCCAAATCTCATCTTGAATTATAGTTCCCAATTTCTCATAATCCCCATGTGTCATGGGAGGGACCTGGTGGGAGATGATTTAATTATGGGGGCAGGTACCTTCATGTTCTGTTCTGGTGATAGTGAGTTCTCATGAGATCTGATGGTTTTATAAGGGGCTTTTCCCCCTTTTGCTTGGCACTTTTCCTGCTGCTGAATGCAAAGAAGGACATGTTTGCTTCCCCTTCCACCATGATTGTAAGTTTCCTGAGGCCTCCCCAGCCATGCTAAACTGTGGGTCAATTAAACCTCTTTCCTTTATAAATTACCCAGTCTTGGGTATGTCTTTAGTAGCAGCATAAGAACAGACTAATAAAATACCCTATTCTTAGTTATTTAATTTCACAATGCATGTCAACACCTAAGAATAATGTAGGGTTGCCAGGCGCGGTGGCTCATGCATGTAATCCCAGCACTTTGGGAGGCCAAGGCGGGTGGATCATCTGAGGTCAGGAGTTCGAGACCAGCCTGGCCAATATGGTACAACCCTGTCTCTACTAAAAATACAAAAATTAGCCTGGCATGGTAGCGGGCATCTGTAATCCTAGCTACTCAGGAGGCTGAGGCAGGAGAATTGCTTGAACCTAGGAGGCGGAGGTTGCAGTGAGCTGAGATTGCGCCACTGTACTCCAGCCTGGGCAAAAGAGCAAGACTCTTCCTTAAAAAAACAAAAACAAAAAACAACAAACAGAATAGTGTAGGGTTATTTTTGCAATGGATTACAATAATTTTACTTAAAATTAAAACAAATATTTTATTCTACAGGTTATTATTCATTTGTGGGTCATAAAATCTATGTGGTGTGTCACAACCCACCACATAGATTTTATAACCCACGAAATATGTTCTCAGGCTTTTTTGTTTTGTCTTTTAATGAAATAGGTTTAAAAATAATTGTATGTCACTATATAAAGCAAGGATACATAGTGTTTTGTGAAATTATTATTTTAGTTATTTGTGTATCTCATAAATGCACAAACATACACTTATATACATGTGCATGTGTGTTCTGGGTTATAATATAAAATATATCTTAATAAGAGTCCTGGTCAAAAAAGTTTGAAAGTCTGTGCTCGAAAATGGTGCTTAGAAATCACTGGGTCATCTAATTGTTTTTCTTTCAGAAAATTGTCTTCATTAATTGCTATCCTGGTTAAGATTGCTCATAAGTTTGTTTGCTTTTGTTTTTGTTTTTTTGAGACGGAGTCTCACTCCGTCGCTCAGGCTAGAGTGCAGTGGTATGATCTTGGCCCACTGGAACCTCTGCCTCCCGGGTTCAAGCGATTCTCCAGCCTCAGCCTCCTGAGTAGCTGGGATTACAGGTGTGCCACCACGCCCAGCTAATTTGTGTATTTTTTAGTAGAGACGGGGTTTTGTCATGTTGGTCAGGCTGTTCTCGAACTCCTGACCTCAGGAGTCATAGACATTTGTCTTTTTATTAGCAGTAATTTTATTTTACATAAAATTGCCCCCTCCCCACCTTCAAGTAGCTTCAAAGAGAAAAAGTTTCCAAGAAATTAAAGGGCGAGAAAAAGGTCAAATTCTACTCCTGTTTTAAAGTACTGGAACCAATATTTCCATCATTTTAATATCTCTGAGCCTAGATCACTGCAGTCAACTACTTTCTGATTCTTTTGCCTTAGCCTTAAACCACTAGGGATATTCATTTAATCTTACAATAACATAAGAAAAATAACAACAGTGTTACCACTCTGGAATTTACTAAGTAGCCAACTTCTTTGTGTTCATTATCCTCGTTTTGTCTTTGTATCAACCTAGAAAGATAGGCAGTGTTGGTTTTAGAATTCCTGTTTTATAGATTGAAGAGACCAAGGCTCAAAACATGAAGCCCAAGACTCTGGAGGGAATACCTGTAGGATGATGTCTCAGTCCAAGACCTTCCACATTTTAAAGCTAGATCTCCCTCCTCCATACCTCCTATGGCTGGAGGGACTCTGCCTCGTCTCTCTAAGTGCATTTCTTAGAATTCTTACTTGTTTTATCATCTTTACTTTCCCTCCATCCTCCATTTATTTCCCTTTTCTTCTTGATTCTTGGTGTCATCTGTGACCACTTGGGCCCAAAGTGCTTTTTTACCTTCATATAGCTAAAATTTACCCCGAATTTAGTATCTTGTTATTCAAATGGAAACCCAATATGCTCAAGCTGATTTGAGCTGTTCCAGTCAGGATGATTGAAATAGTACCTTCCTTCAGAAAATTGTCGGAGTTTTTGTTCCGTTTCTGTTTTTCTTCCTGTATTATCTGGATTCGTATTTCTAAAGTATCTATCATTAATCATGTTTCGGTGTTCCTTCATGACACAGAGTGACTGATTTTAGTGTAAATACTCCAGTCCTTCCTTGTCCTGAGGTTTTCTGCATTTTTTATATTTTTTTCTTTGCAAATAATTGTCTAGATCTCGGGGTTTCCAGAAGAAAAGATCAAGGGAGAATTATCAAGAATAGATTCTTTTTCTGAATAGTTAAACCTTTGATGGCCATAACCTTGACCCTTCAGACTGCAGAGATGCAGGAACGACTTCTGGCAGTGAAGGTAAAGGAGGAAGAGGAGGAACATTCCTGTGGGCCAGAATCAGGCCTGTCAAGAAATAACCCTCATACCAGAGAGATCTTTCGTAGACGCTTCAGACAGTTCTGCTATCAGGAGACCCCTGGGCCCCGGGAGGCTCTTCGAAGACTCCAGGAGCTCTGCCATCAGTGGCTGAGACCAGAGATGCACACCAAGGAGCAGATCCTAGAGCTGCTGGTGCTGGAGCAGTTCCTGAGTATCCTGCCCGAGGAGCTCCAGGCCTGGGTCAGAGAGCACCGTCCTGTGAGTGGAGAGGAGGCAGTGACTGTGCTGGAGGATTTGGAGAGAGAGCTGGATGAACCAGGAGAGCAGGTGAGAAGATGGCAGAACAGGGTTTGTACCTGTAAGAACAAGTATGAGGTTTCAGTGCAACAAGAAAAGGTAGAGGAGGAGGATTTTTTTTTTATGCCAGACTTGATCTTCTGTGGGCTTTTAATCTGTCTGCCTCGTTTTTTTCTTTGCCAGCTTCTTGGTCCTTCTTTTCTATCCAGAGGCCCTGAGAAGGCCTTCTTGCCATGTTCTCTCTGATATTTGGTTCCCAACTGTCCTTGATTTCCACCAGGTCCTGAGCCATGCTCATGAACAGGAAGAGTTTGTAAAGGAGAAGGCAACTCCAGGAGCAGCTCAGGAGTCATCAAATGACCAATTCCAAACCTTGGAAGAGCAACTTCGGTATAATTTGCGAGAGGTGTGCCCAGTTCAGGAGATTGGTGAGGATTAGAATTTCCTCAGGGAGCCTACCTCATTCCCTGAATATTTATGAATTCAACACATTTATTTAGTGTCTGCTATATGCCAGACACTGTGTCAGGTACCAGGGATACGGTGATAAACAAGGTAGATGTGATCCCCGCTCTCATGAAGTTTACAGTCTAGTGGGAGAGGCAGACAATAAGTAAGCAGTTATAATACAGTGCATCTTTTCCCTGAGGTCTGGGTATAATAGATTTAGAGTGGAAAAAAAAACAGAAAAAGTGGCTACTTGTCCCCTTCCACCCATTTGCCTGGCCACTTTTTTTCTTTTGTCTTTGGAAAGGTAATCTGTTATCTTTCATACTTCATGTTATCTTTCATGTTATTATTATTTTAGATGGCAAGGCTGGGACTTGGAATGTGGAGTTAGCCCCAAAGAGGGAGATTTCTCAGGAAGTGAAATCTCTTGTACAAGTTCCTGGAAAACTGAATGGTAATATTACTCAGATGCCTGAGTATGAAGCTATCTGTGACCACGAGGGCAGATTGGAAAAGCAAAGGGTGAGCTCTTCAGTGGAGAGACCCTATATCTGTAATGAATGTGGAAAAAGCTTCACCCAGAATTCCATCCTTATTGAGCACCAGAGAACACACACAGGTGAGAAGCCTTATGAATGTGACGAGTGTGGGCGGGCCTTCAGCCAGCGGTCAGGCCTATTCCAGCACCAGAGACTCCACACTGGGGAGAAGCGCTACCAGTGCAGTGTTTGTGGCAAAGCCTTCAGCCAGAATGCCGGGCTTTTCCATCACCTCAGAATTCACACTGGGGAGAAACCTTACCAGTGCAATCAGTGCAATAAGAGTTTTAGTCGACGTTCAGTCCTCATTAAGCATCAGAGAATTCACACTGGAGAGAGACCTTATGAATGTGAAGAATGTGGCAAGAACTTCATTTACCATTGCAACCTAATCCAGCATCGGAAAGTCCACCCTGTGGCTGAATCAAGCTAGCTCCTTGGAACAGGTAGGGAAAAGTATTTCTCACTTTGTCCCTGCTATGTCCTCTAGCATAGAGAGTTCAAGGGAAAGCCAGTAAAAATTCCCTTATTTTATACAGAGAAGCATAATATCTTAAATACATCTGCCAAGTTCTCTGATCAGTGACATCTACAGCTTTACGATACTGAATGTTGCCTCTTGTGTTAATTTCATCATGTATGCTGTAGACCTAGTTTCACACACATCTGTGCAAGAAGTTTTCTAAGTATATTTCAGGAAAACTTCTTCATCCTAGTTTTTAAAAACTTTAAAAAAAAAGTTTAAAATAATTCTATGTAGGCTGAGTACAAAATAATCTCAAAGGGAGTTCACTGAGTATTTAAAAATTAATTTAAAAATAATTGTAATAAAATTCATAATATAGGTTTCCTGACTTCATTCACATAAAATATGATAATTTGCTTTTTAACCTACAAAAAGGAGCAGATGAATCCTCCTATATAAATGTAGATTTATAGTAAGTTGGATTTCTGTAGATTTTTTAGTAAGTTAACCTTTAGGAACCAAGGAATTGAAGCAGCCATGTGTTATTCGCAGCTCAGTGGCTCTTCGTAACAAATATTGCTCATGATTTTAAATTTATGCAGAGGCTAAGAAACGTAGCTAAAAATCTGATATCTCGCTTCAGATTTTTTATTGGAAAATATAGGCCTATGTATTTTTCCCGTAACATATAATGAGCATTTTTTGTTTTTGCCTTTTTCTCCTTTATTCAATATTTTGTATGGAAAATTTGAAACATATTCAAGATTGAAGAGAAGAAGTATGATCACTCTTTCATGTTGATTGTTTTTATAACCTCCACATTTCTCAGCATTTACTATTGATTACCACCAAGGTCATACATAAAAAAATTTCTTTCCCTTAACATTGACTTAGTAACTCTTTACAAAGCTTTATACAAGGTCCAGGAGACAAAGAAATGGAAAACCTATGGTGAAAACAATCTGGTTTGGAATTCACCCAAATACCCAATACATAGCAAGTAACTTAAGAATAACAGAATCACTCTAAGGGACCTTCAAGATCATTTCTGTTTGCTCTTATTTGACAGATAAGAGAAAAGGAAGTTCTGGGAAGTAACTAAGATCATAGAGCCACTTAAAAGCAGAGCTGTAACTAGAACCCTGTTTCCTAGTTCCTAGTGTAACACTGTTTCTATTAAGCCACTGGGTGTTTATATATTTTTTATATCACCAAATAAAAATTACAAGTATATGGAATTTATAGGATTTATAAGTCATTGAAGTTGCTCAACAAACCCGCCCATTTATATGTTTCAATAAATGCACAACTCCTCTATTTAATTTACACTGGAATCCAGGAAAGACTCTCCTCACTTATTCCTCATTGGAAGCATTTTATTTATGTTTGTAATTATTATTTTTAACTTTTAAAATTTAATTTACTTAGTAGGACTTTTTAAAAAGATTCATTCTTCAACTGGTTCAAAAATCAAAATAATACAAAAGGTCTACTTTCCTAAGTAGCCATAGTACTAGTTTCTTATGTATCTTTCAGTGTTTCTTTATGTAAATATAGGCAAATACTAATGTATAATCTTATTTCTTCCATTATTCAGGAAGACGGCATGTTATTTATACTCTTCTAATACCTTGCTGTTTTCATGAAAGAATATAATCTTTAGAGATGTCCACATCATAACATAGAACTTCTTCATTCTTTTTATAAGTGAATAGAATTTTATTTGTTCATACTCCATAGTTTATTTAACAAACTCCTATAGATGAAAAAACTCACTATTTTAAAATGTTACATATTCTGTTTCATTCTTCTCCCCAGTTTAGTCCAAGTTAAGTTCCTTCTGTTCAAAAGCTAACAGTTTTCATATGAGCTAGGAAACAAGGCATGGGCAACCAGAATTGCACATATTTCTTCTACAGATAAATGGAGAAGTGATGGGTGGTATTTTTCAGTTTAGTGTATTTGGTTCTATCACATATTCTTCCACCTGACATTTCAAACTGCTTGTGTCACTCCTTAAGGCTAATTGTGGGTATTATAAAAAATCTTATACTTCCTCAAGAGTATTTTTTATTGTGTCTTGAGGTTAAATTATTTCCAAGAGAAATAGCTACAGATTATTTATTATTATTATTATTATTATTTTTTTTGAGGCAGAGTCTCGCTCTGTCGCCCAGACTGGAGTGCGGTGGCACGATCTAGGCTCACTGCAAGCTCTGCCTCCCGGGTTCATGCCATTCTCC
>NW_012104165.1:1474405-1497354 GCF_000951045.1 Mandrillus leucophaeus | reverse complement strand
TGGGATTACAGGCGTGAGCCACTGCGCCCGGCCAGCTACAGACTATTAAGTGAAGTTAAGAAAAATATAGTAGACCCAAATTTGAAGTAAAATCAGCTTCTCAAGTAAATATGTATTCCATAAAGTGATGTAATAGAGATTCTATACTATTCTGAGTTTATAAATATCTTAAATGCCTCTCCATTTAAGATAATGAGAAAAGTGAAGTCCAGAGTGCTTAAGCACTTGTAGTAATCTTTCCATCTTTTATTGCCTTAAAAATTTTGTAAAGGAAACCAATTATGAACAGAGATCATTGTGAATTACATGTGGTTTCATAGACACTTACACTTGGAGCCCTGAGACCCATTGTAGGCATCTGAAAACAAGAGCAACAACAAAGTGGGTTGGAAAGAAAAAAGAACAAAATATGAGAACATAAAAAAGAATCAGACAGAAGGTAAAATTAGATGCTAAAACTCTAGATTGGGCGAAAAATGGTGACCAAAGGAAAAATAAAAAGCTAGATGCAGAGACAGAGTGTTGCCAAGAAACATGCTTCATCTATATAATAATTATTAGAAATCTCTTATTTATCAACTGGTTCAAGTTTTTAGATATTGTTGTCTTAAGCAGTGAAAATAATCTCACTGCCTTTTACTCCTCACACTTTTTATTACTTTCCATAAAATGGAGGATAGGGAGAAAAGCATAGTCTAGAAACCACTGTGATTTTTAGATCTCTTTGAACCTATCCCCAATTTTCTATGTCAGCTGCCATTGGGCAGTGTTGAAAGCATTATTTCTTGATGATACCTGCACTAGCATCACCTGGGTTGTTTGTTTGAACTGCAGTTTTCTGAGCCCCACCCCTGAATCAGTTTCTGAGGCAGAACCTGAGAATCTGTATCTAATTAGCATATTAGTGGTCCACACACATAAGGTAACAATGTAATTTATTGTCCAATCTGGGACACTTGAAAATGAAAAGGAGTGCTGTTAATAATTATGCCAAGACAACAAGTATAAATCAGGAGGTATGGTCCCCATACTAATAACGTTTGCAATAGGCAATATTTTTTTCAACCAAGGAGATAGAAGAGACAGAGAATCAGAAAGATTACAATGTTCTGTCATGAAAGCTAAGGCAGAATATATACGAAAAGGCTGTTGGAGACTTAGGTGTAGCCACCTAGCCTAAGGTAACCCCCAGTAATCTATTGGATTAGGAAAGAAAGGATGGGATAATATGTCTGCACAAACAAAACAGAGGGCCCTCCACCCCACCCCCAATTAAGACAACCCCATTGTTAACATAGCTAGTTACCTAAGATGAAACTATTAGAGTGAATGGTTTACCAGACAAGATGGACGACGTCCTGGAAGCACAGGAGTGTTTCAGTGGTATAGGGACCGATAGAGTACAGTGTTCAACCTTATACTGTAGAAGAAAGTGAGAAGATAGAGTACTGGATCAGAAGCTTGCACTGTTAAGGCAAACAGTGAGCCATTTTAAGCAGGTAGTTGGGTGAAGGGGAAGGGGGCAGATACTGTACCAAGTAGTTTCATAATTTATCACATTCACTCCACATCATTTGTTGGCTGTGGAGAGGAGTCCTCTTGCCACTTGATGGTACCAAAGACAGCTGACCTGCCTTAAGTGTGTTAATAGATCTTCATAGCTATTCAGCAATTGCCTCAAGATCATTGACTGCAGGGGTGGAGATGGCGGTGGCCTCCCCTCATCACCCCTGACTTCTGCTAATTCATTGTAGAGGGGTATATAGTCAGGGATCTATAAGCCCCAAACTTGCTAGTGGTTAAGTTACTCGTGGGGACCTGATTTATTTAAAGTGGTTTAAAACAATGGAGAGCAAACCAACATCTTCCCCTCTTGTTGCCACTTTCCTCAGGTGGGTGTTGATTATTGCATTTGACCCTTGGGGGCAGAGTGAAGGTAACTGGACAATTTGTGTGGTACTGATAATACCAGACCCAGAGTTGGTTGGTTGATTTTTTTTGTTTGGAAAGCCCTTTATCTTCTGAGAGACATGACCAGTGCTGTGGGAAGAGCTCTGAGTGTGCCCGTGCCTAGACACCCCCATCAGCCATCCCAGGAGCTTGGTTGGGCTCTAAGGTGCTCGTTGGGGCCGATTGAGGAATCTCCCTGAGGATAGAGGAAAGACCCTGATGCCTGAGACCCGGAGGACCAGGGACTTAGGGAAGGGAGGACAGGGCAGGATCCAGTGTGAGCAGTCAGGTGTCTTCAGCAGGGGAGAGAGAGAAGTCAGCCCAGACTGAGTGGCTGCTGGACACAAGATGTTACGACCCCTGTCCCCCTGAGCCTTTTTGAGGCGGCTTCTGCGCTCACAAAGGTGAGCCAGGTGGTGTGCACAAATGAACCACTGAGATTGATGGGTCCTCCAAGATTCCTAGAGAGGCGGGCAGAGGAGCCGGCCGAAGTGCGTTGAAAAATGGACGTTCTTCCGGTATCCTGTGCGTTGCGGACAAAGTATTTCCTTTCCCCTAGAGAAGTGTTCAGTTTTCAGTATCCCGGGACTGTGTGTGTAGGCAGTGTGCTAGTCCTTTCTACTTATGCAAGATGCACTATACTTTCTCAGCAATCCAGAGATCATGGTACTTGGAGGGGGTGCTGTTGCCCTCTTTTCCAGGGCTTGCTCTTTTACGTAGATCCCTCAGGATCAGGATTTTGTGTTTTGTAGTCAGCTCCACCAGACATTTCAGAGATGCAGAAAACTGAACAAAGCGCTGTACAGAGCTGGGTCTGTATGGATCATCCCCTTCTCAGATGGGGGCACAGACTTACCAGCAAGGAGGCCTCACCAGAATCCATCAGCTGAAAGGTCCTTACGGCCAAGAGCTGGCTTCCGTATACGTTTTCTGAATCCTACGGCCGTTTTAACCTGAACAGTTTTTTCAGTTTTCATAAAAATCCCCTATACTAATGATTACGATATTGTATATCTGTAAAGGCTTAATACTTAAAGAAAAATACTTTACATGATCCCCACAATTCTGCAAAACAAAGGGAAGTGGTACGTGAATTTCTCTGGGTAAGAAAACATTCAGAGGTTAACACATTCAAGCGAGCATTTATTGAGTGCCACATAATGGCCTAGGCTTTATGTTGCAAAAATGGGAATAAGCCAGATAAAAGGCATTTCTTACTGTATAGTGTAATGGGAAAGACATGTTGTCTTGAGGAAAATAAACTTCGTACATAGGGACTCTGGAGGTGGAACATTAAAGATGGCTTCCCTGAGTAGGCAATAGCAGAGCTGTCTCTGTGGACTATGAGAAGTTGGATAGCAAAGAGGAAATGGCACTTGAGGGATCCTTATAGTATGTGAAGGAGGGATCAGAAAACCATTTCAGAAAACTGCAAGTAAATGGTGGGTGCATTCCAGCCTGGGCAACAAGAGTGGCAGAGGTGGGGCAAAGAGAGTAGAGAATAACTGAAATATGCTGAGGAATTTGAAGTTTATAGGGCAGTGTGCTTTTCCATTTTCTTAATGTCACAGCACATAAAATTTGTAGGCACACTGCTAAGCAGAAGAGACTAGGCTAAGGACATCAGCCTTCCTGGCCACCCCGGTAGCTGAAGAGATCAGTATGCTGGTACTCCTATAAGCCGTTTGAAGCATGCAGTAAACTGTGGCAATGCACAGTAGCTGGGCAGTTACATGCTCTGTCTAGATTTAAGAAGAGTAATGTAATCTTACTAGCTTTCTAGAAATATTCTAGAAGTGATGTGGTGAATGAATTAGAAGAGGGCAAAACTGAAAGCAAGAGAGACTAGAGACGTGCAGTTGTTAAAGAAAGAACCAAAACCATAAGTTGGTGAAAGTAAGTCAGTCACTGGCTATAGAAATACAGAAGGTACCAAGTGGAACTGTGTTACAGATTACAGATTTAACTAGACCTGATAACTAATTAGACTGATGAAATTGAGAAAGAAAAAGTATTGAGAGCACTGCCTGTCACACACTAAGTATTATATAAGTATTTTTTAAATAAAATAAATGTAGCCAGGGATAAATAGGCAGGTTTGGATTAAATTATTCGGTAAGTGTGGCATAATTTTATAAGAGATGGCTAATATTGGAGAATAAATTGGTCACAAGGGGAAAATGATGAATTTTTGGTGGTGAGTTGAAGATGCTTGTAAGACATAAAACTGAAAGGGTCTAATGCACCACTGGACTGTAAAGGCCTGGAGCTCCAAAGAAAGATTGGGATGAGTGAATCAGGTTTAGGACTTTTCAGGTGAAAGCTGATGTCATAGAATGGTTGAGATTGCCCAGAATGAATATGGGATGAGAATAAGGCTGGATTTCAAATTAGGATACTAGACTTTTTTTGTTTTTGTTTTTGTTTTTTGACGGAATTTTGCTCTTGTTGCCCACGCAGGAGTGCAGTGGCTCAACCTTGGCTCACCGCAACCTCCGCCTCCTGGGTTCAAGCAATTCGCCTGCCTCAGCCTCCCAAATAGCTAGGATTACAGGCATGCGCCACCACACCTGGCTAATTTTGTAGTTTTAGTAGAGATGGGGTTTCTCCATGTTGTGAGGCTGGTCTCGAACTCCTGACCTCAGGTGATCTGCCCGCCTCAGCCTCCCAAAGTGTTGAGATTACAAGTGTGAGCCACCGTGCCCAGCTTGATACTGGACATTTTTGATAGGCAGAATAAGAGCCACGAAATAGACTAAATAATAGTCATTAGAAACATATTTAACAGGTATGTGCCACATAGCAATGTTTCAGTCAACAGCAGACCACATGTACAATAATAGTTCCATAAGATTATAATAACATATTTTTACTGTACCTTTTCTGTGTTTAGATATGTTTACATATACAAATACTTGGCTTTGTGTTATAGCTACCTACAGTATTCAGTACAGTAACATGCTGTACAGGTTTGTAGCCTAGGAGCATTAGGTTATACACTATAGCCTAGGTGTATAGTAGGCTCTACCATCTAGGTTTGTGGAAGTACAGTCTATGATATTCTCACAATGATGAAATCGCCTAAAGACACATTTCTTAGAACATAACCATGTGATTAAGCAATGTGTTCTTCCTGAGTGCCAAGCATTAGGCTAAACACTACAAAAACCAACTTATGGAAAAACAACCAGAAGAGTATATAGTATTTCTCAGAAAATTGGGAGTAGGTTAGCAGTGTTAGGTGCTGCAGGGGCATCTGGTAGGAAAAGGACTGAAAAATACCCACTGGGTTTGTGTACCAAGGGGGCCCTGTTTAATTAACTTGGGACCAATAAGTCAGATATGAGGTCCCCTGACTGGCATGCACACTATTCTAAAATTAAAAATACTTTTGGGTCAGGCGTAGTGGCTCACGCCTGTAATCCCAGCACTTTGGGAGGCCAAGGTGGGTGGATCACCTGAGGTCAGGAGTTTGAGACCAGCCTGACCAACATGAAACCCCATCTCTACTAAAGTACAAAATTAGCTGAGCATGGTGGCACATGCCTGTGATCTCAGCTACTTGGGTGGCTGAGTCAGGAGGATTGCTTGAACCTGCGAGGCAGAGGTTGCAGTGAGGTGAGATAGCGCCACTGCATTCCAGCCTGGGCAATGAGAGAAAAATTCTGTCTGAAGCAAACAAACAAACTTTTGAAATCATCTAGCACAATCCTTGGCACAGAGAAGTTGATTTATACAGGTATTCGTCATTTTACTTGCACTTTGCTTTACTGCACTTCACAGATACTGTGTTTTCTACAAATTGAAAGTTTGTGGCAACCCTGCATCAAGCAAGTCTGTCAACACCATTTTTCCAACATCATGTGCACACTTCGTGTTTCTGTGTCACATTTTGGTAATTGGGTATTTCAAAATTTAAAATTATTATTATATCTATTATGGTGATCTGTGATCAGTGATCTTTGATGTAATTTGCAATTGTTTTGGGGCACCACTAACCACATCCATTTAAGATGCCTAACTTAAAAGATAAATGTGGTGTGTGTTGTGACTCTTCCACCAACCAACCATTCCCCCATTTCTCTCCCCTCAGGCCTCCCTATTCCCTGAGACACAACAGTGTCAAAATGAAACCAGTTAATAACACTACAGTGGCATCTCAGTGTTCAAGTGAAAGGAAGAGTCTCACATCTCTCTCTTTAAATCAAAAGTTAGAAATGATTAAGCTTAGTGAGGAAGACATGTTGAAAGCTGAGATAGGTTGAAAGCTAGGCCTCTTGTACCAAACAGCCAGTTGTGAATGCAAAGGAAAAGTTCTTGAAGGAAGTTAAAGCCACTCCACTGAACACAGTGATAAGAAAGCAAAACAGCTTTATTGCTGATATGGAGCAAGTTTGAGTGATCTGGAAAGATCAAACCAGCCACAACATGCCGTTGAGCCACAGCGTAATCCACAGCAGGATCCTAACTCTCTTCAATTCTATGATGGCTGAGAGATGAGGAAGCTGCAGAAGAAAAGTTAGAAGCTAGCAGAGGTTGGTTCATGAGATTTAAGGAAAGAAGCTGTCTCCACAACATAACTGTGCAAAGTGAAGCAGCAAATGTTGATGCAGACACTGCAGGAAGTTATTCAGAAAACCTAGCTAAGATAGTGGATGAAGGTAGCTATACTAAAGAACAGATTTTTAATGTAGATGAAACACTTTATATTGGAAGAATATACCATCTTGGACTTCCATAACTAGAGAGAAGTCAGTGCCTGGCTTCAAAGGACAGTCTGACTTTCTTGATAGGCGCTAATGGAGTTGGTGACTTGAAGTTGAAGCCAATGCTCATTTACTAAGCTGAAAATCCTAGAGTCCTTAAGGATCATGCTGGCTGGGCATGCTGTAATCCTAGCACATTGGGAGACCAAGTCAGGAGGATTGCTGAGCCCAGGAGTTTGAGACCAGCCTGGGCAACATGGAAAAACCCTGTCTCTACAAAAAAAAAACCAAAAAAAACAAAAATTAACTAGGTGTGGTGGCACACACCTTTGCTCCCACCTACTAGGGAAGCTAAAGTGGGTGGATTGCTTGAGCCTGGGAGGCAGAGGTTGCAGTGAGCCACGATCACACCACTGCACTCCAGCCTGGGTAATAGAGAAAGAACCTGTCCCAAACAAACAAAAAGAATCATGCTAAATCTACTCTGCCTGTGCTCTAAAAATGGAATAACAAAGCCTGGATGATAGCACATTTATTTACAACATGGTTTACTGAATATTTTAAGTCCACTGTTGAGACCTACTGCTCAAAAAAAAAAAAAAAAAAGATTCCTTTCAAAATATTACTGCTCATTGACAATGCACCAAGTTACTGAAGAGCTCTGAGGGAGATGTGCAAAAGGGTTAATATTGTTTTCATGCCTAACACAGCTAACCATTCCACAGCCCACAGATCAAGAAGTAATTGCAACTTTCAAGTCTTATTATTTAAGAAATACATTTTGTAAGGGTATAGCTACCATAGATAGTGATTCCTCTGATGGATCTGGGCAAAGTGAATTGAAAACCTTCTGGAGAGGATTCACATTCTAGATGCTATTAAGAACATTTGTGATTCACGGGAGGAGATCAAAATATCAACGTGAACAGGAGTTTGGAAGAAGTTGATTCCCATCCTCATGGATGACTTTAACAGGTTCAAGACTTCAGTGGAGGAAATAACTGTAGATATAGAGGAAATAGCAAGAGAACTAGAAGTGTAGTTCTCTTGTCTCATCTTCTCGGAAGATGTGACAGAATTGCTGCATTCTTATGATAAAATTTGAATGGATGAGAAGTTACTTCTTATGGATGAGTAAAGAAAGTGGTTTCTTGAGATTAAATCTACTCCTGGGGAAGATGCTGTGAAATTGTTGAAATAATAGCAAAGAATTTAGAATGTCACATAAACTTAATTGATAAAGCAGTGGCAGAGTTTGAGAGGATTGACTGTAATTTTGAGAGTTCTGTGGGTAAAATGCTATTAAACAGCATTGCATATCACAGAGAA
This sequence comes from Mandrillus leucophaeus, assembly GCF_000951045.1. NCBI lineage: Eukaryota > Metazoa > Chordata > Mammalia > Primates > Cercopithecidae > Mandrillus > Mandrillus leucophaeus. The sequence continues at coordinate 1,489,369 of NW_012104165.1, read as the reverse complement.
ATAGTTCATGAAAGGAAGAATCAATTGATGCAGCAAACCTCAGTGTCTCATGTTTTAAGAAATTGCCACAGCCACCCGAGCTTTCAGCAGTTATCACCCTGATCAGCCATGAGTCAGCAGACATCGAGGCAAGACCCTGCAGCCTCAAAAAGATTATGACTCACTGAAGAGTTCTGCATTTTTTAGCAATAAAGTATCTTTTAATTAAGGTATGTGCATTTTTTAGACATGCTACTGCACACTTAATAGACTGTCATGTAGTGTAAACATAACTTTTATATGCACTGGAAAGGCAAAAAAAATTGTATAACTCACTTTATTGCAATATTTGCTTTTTTGCAGTGGTCTAGAACCAAATCTGCAATATGTCCAATGTATGCCTGTAAATGTTAATTGACCCATCTGACATGCAATATAAGCATGCCAAGTTGTGTGCATCACTTTTTGCACCTATTGTTTTTGTTAATCATCTGAATATTTCACTGAAGTTTCTAGATCTGAAAGCTAATAGTGTCTTATTCTTTACTCTAGAAGTAATTGAAATGTCTTTTAGTTAATTTTATGTCATTTTTTGCTTATTTATCTTTCACATAAATTTTTTTTTTTACCTTCAAATCATTGCCTTGATATAGCCATTCACCTCTGAGGTAAATATGTTCCAGTTCTGGAGTTGATCTTCTTTAACAATGATGTGTTATGCCTTAGCATCATCCTGAAGCATATGTACTGCTGCACTGAGCCAGTCTTCTGAGCTGTTTCACCCAGGAATGCATTCAGACCAACTGCAGAAGAACCAAAGAAGTGTCATATGGTTAAAGAATCTAGCCCACACAGAAAGGGAGCTTCTGGTCAGGAGTTCTTCAGAGAGGGTACTATGGGTATTTGCTTGGGCCTCAAGGGTCCAGCTACAGGCTCTTTGCCATCAGTGGTGGAGACCAGTGATACACAGCAAGGAGCACATCTTGAAACTACGGATCCTGACCATCCTGCCGAAGAATTCCAGGCCTGGGTATAGGAGCATCCCAGAGTATAGTGAAGAAGCTATCTGTACTAAACTTGGAGAGGAAGCCGAATGATCTGGGAGGAAAGGTAAAATGAAGAAATGTCTTATCAGATAGCAGGTATTATCTCCAGAGAGAGATAAGAGAGTTGAGATCACTTCTCTAGGGTAGTTAGAGAAAATGGCTAACATATTATTGGCCAGAGTTATTTATTTTTTTTCTACTATGTTGAGTTTTTTTTTTTTTTTTAACTTGTAGGCCCTGTGTATTTTTCCCTCTTTGTCTGTTTGTCCCTGCCCTTGCAGATAAAGGAAAACTGCTTTCTGCCCTCCCATTGTGTGTTCCACAGTAATAATGGGATTTTAAGCTCTAACTTTCAGCAAATGTCAACCTCATTAAACTCTGTCTTATTGTCTCCAGTTCCCCACCCTCCTATAGGCAACAAATAGTGTCCCAAGGCAAATACTGTATCTGGCAGCTTCATAGGACTCACCTGGAGTCTAGCTCCAGCCAGTAAAGGGTCAATTCAGCTCTGAATCTTGGGAGTTTCACACTATTAAGGAGAACATTGAGGAGGAGACAGCAAAGAAGAAGTTAGGAAATGTTGGTGTCTTTTTGTATTTCTCTAAATGAACCTCGTCATTAAAATCTCTGCCTACCTTTCATTTAATCTCTATTGCCTATTCCACTTTTAACCCGTTCCTCTAAGCATACCACTTTAACCTGGATTATGATTCTTTTCTTTCTTCACTTCTTTGCCTTAAAATTGTTTTTTGTTTTTGTTTTTAAATCCTGCTACTCTCATGTTACCTTGTATGGTTCAGTTTCTCCCTTCTAATACTGCCAACTTCCTTAACCCAGACCTCTTAGCCCAAAGACAGGAGAATGTTTTTCTATATTGAAGCCAATAGAAAACTATTAAAAGGCTACATGCAATAAATAAATTTTCAAATGTACATTTTTTAAATGAGCGTAGGAAACATAAAACTTTAGTAGGTGCATGCTTACTGGGAAAGCACGCATACGTGCTAAGATGCCATTATACTGAAAGTATTGTTTACCACTTGTTTTTTAATTTAATATTACATTACGGATATCTTTTCAAGTTACATATAATACCTATATGTAGCTGACATACATTTCACTGCAAGGGTATTGAATTATTTTGTAACTGGCCTTAGAGGGTTTTCACATGGCCTCTTTTTTCTGTTTTTTTTTTTAATACTACCAACTAAAAGCCATGAACTCTTTTCTTTTTCTTTTTTTCTTCACTCTGTACTATGAAAAAAGTTTAAGCATATATAAAAGTAGAATTGTACTACTTTTAATAAATCCCCATGAACCTGTCACCCAGCTTCACCATTATCAGATTATGGCCCATCTTGTTTCACTTATAACTCTACTTATATCCCATGCTTTTTTATACATATAATTTTAAAGCGTATCTGAGATATCATAGTCTTTCAAATGTAAATGTTTCAATATTTGCTGTAAAAGGTATGAATTTTAAAAACGTAAACATAATACTATTTTCATACCTAAACAATTAACAGTAATTCTTTAATATCAATTTTCTAGTTTTCTCAAAGATGTCATCAACTTTTTTTTGTTCATTTTGTTTTTTAACTTATCTGAATCAAGATCCAAGGAAGAAAACACATTGTGATGGGTTGATATGTCTCCTAAGTTTCTTTTAATGTATGGGTACCCTCTCCTGTTTTCTCTTCTGTTACAACTCACTTGTTAAAGAAAATGAAGTTGTTTGTCCTGTAGAGTTGCACACAGCATGGGTTTTGCTGTCTGCATCATGTGCTGTAGTCTACGATGTTCTGTTGTCCTCTGTATTTTCTGTAAATTGTAGTAATGTACAGGCTTGATTAAAATCAAGTTTTAAGTTTTTTTGACCAGGTAAATTTAATGATTTTGGCAAGATAGTGTGTTCTATTTGAAGCCTATATTTTCTGTTTGTCTCTTTTTCTTTGGTGTTAGCAGCTATTGATCCTCAATACCTACAGCCAATAATCCATCAGGGGTCCCAAAATGGTGACATTCTAATTGTATCCTCCTTTCTTCATTTAATAAAGCTGGAATAGTTATATAAAAAGACATTTCCCCTGGTTTTCTGTTTAGTTATCCAATGGTTTGTTTAGGAAAGGCAAGATAATTGGTTAAGTTACTCCCCAGTACCTTGCTTTTTAAATCAGTTTTCAAAACAATGAATTAGTTTGTAATCATCCTTTAAAACAGTGGCCAGTTGTTAGTAATAGTATCATTAAGAACTTGTGGATTGAAGCATTATTTGATGTTTTTCAATCCATAATACTGTCCTTCCTAAAGCTCATTTATCTCCTCTTTGAGCAGTAGAAGCCTTTTCAGTTTGGCATGTGAATCCTTATGAACCTAGTCATCTTTGATGGTTTTCTTGCTGACCTGTGTGATAAGATGTACCAAGCCCATCTTACAGTTTTCCTTACATAGTCCTAGAATTAATACTTTTTCCAAGGACCTCTGATTCTGCCTAACGGGAAATGGTATTTCAAAACCAAAAATAGAGCATTAGGAGTGCTTATGGCTTAGTCAATTGGTCCTAGGCCTTTCCAGTACTCAGAGTTAGGAAAAAATTTAAAAGAAAATGTATATCATGAGTTCACATTGATAGTTCTAGTTCACATTTACTACTTCGGGTCTTAATCTCTTATCTTCATCTGTATCTCCTTTTAGAGGATTCTGAAAGGCACCAGGAATGATAGAACATCAAATAATTACTCACTTGCTGTCCCACAATATATACACAATAGCCTCATCATAAAAAAACCACAGCATTACCCACAAATATGATTACTGTAAATAGCTTAGTGGTGGCGTCTGTGTGTGTGTATACATGTTTTCTATTCTTTTTGTCCTTAAGATATATATCACTTGGGCTATACAAAAAAAAATTACTGCTTTAAGGACGTATGAAATAATTACTCTTTTATGTGGTTATGCCACCAGTGGATATAAACGTAAGTTCAGTTTGTTGAATTTTTTTCAATGTTCAGAGAGTGGTTTTTAAAATTATTTAAAACATAAAGTTTTAGATGTTAAATCTACAAAGTAAGATATTTTCGAGGTTCTATTCTTGTTTTCTTCTTCCTATTGCCTCTCTTACCCATCAGTAACCTTTCTGTGCTCCTTTTATGAATTATCTTTTCATTACTTGTTGTTTTAATACAAGCATATGTATGTATACACACAAATACACACACAACCCTTCCTTTTTAAATGATAGCACATTATAATTTAAGTAATAAACTCTACATATCTGTTTTATGGGAAACATTTTCTTCTGTTTTCTCTTTCTTCTGGCATATAGTTCTAAAAAGTGCTTATTTCGTGAGCAAGTGATTGAGTAAAGTATATGTGAATGAGTGAATTATGCTGACATTTTCAGTCTCTTCTTTCAGATGATTTGATCAAAATGGAGAATAAGAGTGTTCTTCCCAAGCAGAAGAAATGAAGAAATAACATGCTACAGGAAAACACTGTCAGATTTGATGGCAGTATTCCTGAGAACTTTGTGTAGATGTCCAAATGTATGAGGAAAGACTAGGAAAATATCCAGAAAATACCACAGTGATGAATGTGGAGTAATTTTTGCTCAGAACTCTGTCCTAATTCAGCATCAGAAATTCACACTGGTGAGGATTCCTATGAATGTAACAAGTATGGGAAAGCCTTTACTCAGGAGTGTAGGCTTCATGCAAATAAGAGAATTCACACTGGAGTTAGATATATAAATGAGAAAAATATGGGAAAGCTTTCAGTGCGAACACTAGACTCATTCATCGTAAGAAAATCCATACTGGAGAGAGACCCTATAATAAATGTGATAAGTGAAACAAAGCCTTTGGCCAGTGGTCAGTCCTCAACAAGCACCAGAGGCTTCACACCAGAGAGATTTGTTACTACCAGTGTAACAAGTGTGGTAAAGTTCATAGAATTCAGCTTTTTCATCATATCAGAATCCATATTGGAGAGAAACCCTTTCAGTGTAATCAGTATAGTAAAATTTCTCTTTAACATTCATTAATTTTTCAACACCAGAGAATCCATTCAAAAGAGAACTTAGGAAGTTGATAAATATGGATGGAAAAGGCTTTGCATAATAGTTCCTCACCTGACATTGAGATTTTGTGAGTGTCCAACATCTGAAATTGGCAAGGCAGAATGTCTTCCCACCAGACCTTGAACTTGATTTGGATGAGAATTGGCCCTTCAAAATGGTCCCCACCAAAATCCTGTCATTTAACAGAACTGCAACCTCCATCTCCCGGGTTCAAGTGATCCTCCTGCCTCAACCTCCCAAGTAGCTGGGATTACAGGCATGCACCACCATGCCCAGTGAATTTTTGTATTTTTAGTAGAGACGCAGTTTCACCCATGTTGGCTAGGCTGGTCTCAAACTCCGAGGCCTCCCAAAGTGCTGGGATACAGGCATGAGCCACCACACCCAGCCGGGTTTCCATTGTCTTTCATATACTATTTCACTTTTCCTTAAAAATTCCTTATTTTGGTGAAATTACTACTTTTTTGGAAAAAAAAAATTTGCTTTATCACAATGTATACTGCTGCTATAGTATGAATGTTTGTGTGTCCCCAAAATTCATATATTGAAACCTAATCAGTCATCACTGTGATGGTATTAGGAGGTGGGGCCCTTTGGAGATGCTCTCTTAAATGAGATTAGTGCCCTTACAAAAAAACGGCCACAGAGAGCTGCCATACCCTTCCACGTGTGAGGACATAGCAAGAAGGCACCATCATTGACCCTCGCCAGACACCAAATCTGCTGGTGCCTTCATCTTCGACTTCTCCACCTCCAGAACTGTGAGAAATAAATGTTTGTTGTTTATACATCAGCGAGTTTATGGTGTTTTTGTTATAGTAGACTGAACAGATTAACACTGTACTGTACACTTTTTTCTTTCTTCCTTTTTTTAAGAGACAGGGTCTCACTCTGTTGCCCAGGCTGGAGTACAGCGGTGCAACCATAGCTCATTGCCACTTCAGACTCCTGAGTTCTAGGCTCAAGGGATCCTCCCTACTCAGCATCCTGAGTAGCTAAAACTACAGACATGTGTCAACATGCCCAGCTAACTTTTAAATTTTTTGTAGAGACAGGATCTGACTATATTGCCCAGGCTGGTTTTAAACTCCTGGCCTCAAACGATCCTCCCTCCTTGGCCTCCCAGAGTACTCAGATTATAGGCATGAGCCACCACACCCAGCCACATGTATACTTTGCTTTCATTCCTCCTTTCCTTCCTCCTTTCTTTCTTCCTTTTCTTTTTCAACTGAACCATCTAAAAGAAAGTTGTATGCAATCCCATTTACAATAGACCCAAAAAAATAAAATACCTAGGAATATATCTAACCAATCTTCAAAGACCTCTACAAAAAGAACTAAAAAACACTGCTGAAAGAAATCATAGATGACACAAACAAATGGAAAAACATTTCCTGCTCATGGATTAGAAGACTCAATATCACTAAAATGACCATACTGGCCAAAGCAATCTACAGATTCAACACTATTCCTGTCAAATTACCAATGTCATTTTCACACAATTAGAAAAAACTATTCTAAAATTCATATGGAACCAAAAATAGCCCAAATGGTCAAAGCAATCCTAAGCAAAAAGAGCAAACCTGGGGACATCACATTACTTGACTTCAAACTATACTATATGACTACAGTAACCAAAATGGCATGGTGCGGATACAAAAACAGACACAGAGACCAATGGATCAAAATAGAGAGCCCAGAAATAAGGCTGAAGACCTACAGTCATCTGATCTTTGACAAAGAACAAAAATAAGCAACAGGGAAAGGGGCTCCCTATTCAATAAATGGTGCTGAGATAGCTGGCTAGCCATATGTAGAAGAATGAAACTGGGTTCCTACTTTTCATTATGTATAAAAATTACCTCAAGATGGATTAAAGACACAAACTATAAGAATCCTAGAAGAGCATGAACCCAGGAGGCAGAGCTTGCGTGAGCCGAGATCATGCCACTGCACTCCAGCCTGGGCAACAGAGCAAGACTCCATCTCAAAAAAAAAAAAAAATCCTAGACGAAAACCTAGGAAATGGCAGTCTGGACATCAGCCTTGGGGAAGAATTTATGACAAAGTCCTTAAAAGCAATCTCAACAAAAACGAAAATTGACAAGTGGGACCTGATTAAACTAAAGAGCTTCTTCACAGTAAAAGAAATTAACAGAGTAAATAGCCTACAGAATGAAAACAAATACTTGGAATCTGCATCCAGCAAAGATCTGATATCCAGAATTTATAAGGAATACAAACAATTCAACAAGCAAAAAACAATACCATTAAAAAATGGGCAAAACACATGAACAGACACATCTCAAAAGAAGACGTACAAGCATCCAATAAACATGAAAAAATGTGCAACATCACTAATCATCAGAGAAATGCAAATAAAAACCACAATGAGAACCATCTTACACCAGTCAGAATGGTTGTTATTAAAAAGTCAAACAATAAGAGATGCTGGTGAGGTTGAGGAGAAAAAGGAATGCATACACACAGTTCAGCCACTGTGGAAAGCAGTTTGGTGACTTCTCAAAGAAGTACCATTCAACCCAGCAATCCCACTACTGGGTATGTACCCAGAGGAAAATAAAGCATTCCACCAAAAAGATATATGCACCTATATGTTCATCACAGCACTATACACAATAGCAAAAACATGGAATCAACCTAGATGGCCATCAATGGTGGAATAAAAAAAATGTGGCAAATATACACTGTGGAATACAGGTAGGCGCCACCACGCCTGGCTAATTTTTTTGTATTTTTTGTAGAGACGAGGTCTTGTTATGTTGCCCAGGCTGGTCTTGAACTCCTGGGTTCAAGCGATCTGCCCACCATGGCCTCCCAAAGGGCTGGGATTACAGGAATGAGCCACTGTCCTTCGCCAAATTATGTATTCTTTATGTTTTTTATACATTTAAATAAATGCCAAAACCACAGTATACTTTTATTAGACATATTTAACTTCCTTTCTTATACTAAGTAGCAAAGAAGGATCTACTAAAGAAGTCTTGGATAAAAAGAGACTCCAGGGCACCATCAGTTGTTGACTTAGGATAATAAGTATCCCAAATGAAGCAAGACTTCCACTAAACCTTGACTTGCTTATTTCTAGAGTGTCTCTGTCACATACTCCCATATTTACTGTGATCCCCTTTTTATGGTTGTCCATTATTAGTGACTATAAATCAACCTCAGAATCATCATCTTTAACAGTCCTTTCCTGCTCCTTACCACTGGTTACTTTTCCAAAGTTTTTATACTTAGTCCATATTTCTACACTTACCCATATGCATCACTTCACCACTGCAAAAGTTTCAGACAATGTCTCCTTGCTCTCAAATATGGTCCCTTCTACACATCTTGATTGGCTTCCTATTGTGCTTTGCACAATAGGACCTTCATCAGTCTTCTTGCTAACCACTTCCCTCTCCTACATGCAGAAGCCCTGTTACCCACATCCTAAAATAGTTGCCTCATAAATGTGAATTGTACTCACTGAATTTATGTTCTTCCTTGGATAGTTCATCTACTTGTAGCTTCAGATGGTGATTCTAGAAGCAAATACAGAAATACGGGTCCAAAGCAGGAAACATGAAGAAAGGGAACCACACAGGGACCTATCTGGCAGACCCCAAGGAAAATTTTGCAAAATCTGAAGGAGAAGTTAGGTGCATTCCACGATTAAGTAACAAATCAAACTCAGTGACTCCAAAACGAATGTTATCCAGAATTTAGTACATAATCAGCATCAGAGGCTCCTCTGAACACAGAAAGTCTTGGAGCATGGGGTACATGGGGGAGACTTTACTCCAAATACAGACCTTGCTGAGCATCAAAGAAAGCAACTCTGAGCCCACCCACTGTATGTGAAAAGTGTGGGAAGACCCTTAGATCAAACAATGGCCTTATTCATCAAATGGGAATCCAGACGGAAGGAAAAACCCTGTAATGTGATGGGTGTGGAAGAACTGTTAAAGATCAGTTTTTAGTCGACATTGGAGACTTTACACAGGTGAAAAACACTTGTTGAAACGGATTTACTCAGAATGTAAGAGTTTTTGATGATCTTGAAAAACATTCAGAAGACAAATGCTTTGGTTGGAATCAGTGTAGTAAAACCTTGATTCATCAGTCTGCCTTGATTCAGCATCAGGTAGTTTATATAGCAGAGAAAGCTTGTAAGTGCCATGATAGCAGGAAAACTTCTGTACACAACTTATCCCTCTTCAGGAGATCCACTAGAGGAAAACATTCTTTAAATGTATTCGGTGTTAGCCTTCAGTTAGAGAGCAGGCCACACTGAGCAGCAGAGATCCACTACAAGGATCCATTATGAGGTCCTATTTGCAGGATTTCTTCTGTGAACAGGACTGGCATGGGCAACCCAGCATCTGTACTAAGAATGCTCACTCAGAGGAGAAAGAAGATACCCCGTAGGAAAGTGAGAGTCACAATGGGGGCCTTCCTGGAAATGAGTTTCTGAAAAACAAGCTCTGTGAGCATAATGAGATTGAGACTAGTGACTCAGTAAAAGTCTTGTGAAACATCAGAATATACACTCCTCAAGGGAGAAATACCTCGAAGGTACTGACTGTGGGAAGCACTTGAGCCCAGGGCTTACTGAACATTACAAAACTTATGCAAGAGACCAATCCTACAATCTTCATTTTACATGAAGAATGTAAAAAGACTTTAAAAACAGTAGCTATATCAGACATTTTTTTAAAAACACACTGGAGAGAGGCCCTACAAATGTAATGTCAGAAAGCATCCTGCCAGTTGTTAGCCCTTAACTAGCACCAGTTTTTCCATGCTGGAGAGGAGCACTGCTATTGCAATGAGTGTGGCAAAGACTTCAGAACACAGGCCTGTTTTACCATCTCTGAGTACAAACTGGAGGAAAAGCCTTTTCAGTGTAAACTGTGTAGTAGTTTAGTAAACTGTTTTTTTAATTTGAGACTATCATAAAACAGTACAGTAAACAATATTGATTAAACATCAGGAAAGATTTTATGATTGCTTTTAAAGTGGGAAATCTGCCTTTACTGTAAATACCTTATTTATCTCCTGGATTATTGACAAAGAAATTGAATAAACTGGTGTCAGACATCAAACCAAGTTATCTATAATGTATTATTGTAAATTCCATTTATTGTGAATATATTGTAACTAGGTACTAGTAGAAGATACTTCACACATGGAAATGTTTTACAGGTGAGGCAACTGAGTGGTCTTGTGCTCAAGGTCACTGTGACATATTTCACAAATGCTATCTTGACCCAGTTTGTAAGTTATGGCTAACAAATCTTCAATTCCCCTTTGCAAGTAGTTTGCAACCCCTATCCCAATCTCTTTACTTATTGGTCCTCCACTCTCTGAAGCCACTGTGCAACACACCACAACTGCCTCCCTTATTAGGGCCTCATTCTCTCAGGACAGGTACTAGACAACTAGGGACAGCCCCTATAACCCAGAGGCTACGAAATTAACCAATCCACAGGGAGCCCCTGAAACCGAGCTAACTCCACCTCCTTGCCATATATACACTGCCTTCTGCAGCTCCAGCTTGCCATTACTCTGTCCCTGGGTCCAACTCTGCGTAGCCCTGCATGGCAGCTTCTCTCTTTCGGAGCTGTAACTAACAAAGTTCTGCTTTTCATCATCAGTATGTTGTGTCTCTTCGTCAAATAATCTTTAAATTTTATAAAACAGTCACTCGGTTATTAAGTGCCAGAAGTGAGGTTCAGACCTATATCAAAATATCTTAGATTCAGACCCTTTCTCTTAAATCAGTGCTCTGCTTCTGTGTCACACTGACTCTCTCCTTGTGCTATCAAAATTATCTACTATTGCAGCTCCTAACAGTGTTTCTTTTAGTGCTTGTGGAAGATATAGATTGCCACCTTCCCCTTTTCCTTTATTCATACTCATATTCTTAATGCTTTGATTCAATCCTAGATAGAACTCAACAGTCTTCAACATGGGAGTAATTTCCTATAGGGCCTCTAAGAGGTCATGCAAAAATATCAGTTTTACCAAAAGATCAAAGTTTATGTTACACACACACACACACACACACACACACACACACCAGATATTGTAGATGGGCCATGAGATGTTAGTGATCTGTGAATTTCAAGACCTAAGGACCTGTAACTCAGAGGACCATCTAGCCCTCCCAAAGAAACCATTTGTGTTAAACAACAGAACTGCCTAGTTGATGCTTCTAGGACAGGCACATTTTACTATTTTGTTAATATGTTCATATTGTTCATCTTGGGTATTATCGGGGACCCCACCCCCAACATTCAACATGGGTTCTTTTCTATTTCCCTAAGCATCAGCTGGTCTGAGAAATAAAGGGAAAGAGTACAAAAGAGAGAGATTTTAAAGCTGGGTGTCCGGGGGCAGACATCACATGTCAGCAGGTTCTGTGATGCTCCCTGAGCCATAAAATCAGCAAGTTTTTATCAGTGATTTTTAAAAGGGGAGGGAGTATACGAATAGGGTGTGGGTCACAGAGATCACATGCTTCACAAGGTAATAAAATATCACAAAGCAAATGGAGGCAGGGTGAGATCACACGACCACAGGATGGGGCAAAATTAAAATTGCTAATGAAGTTTCAGGCACGCATTGTCATTGATAACATCTTATCAGGAGACAGGGTATGAGAGCAGACAACCGGTCTGACCAAAATTTATTAGGCAGGAATTTCCTCGTCCTAATAAGCCTGGGAGTGCTACAGGAGACCAGAGCTTATTTCATCCCTTTGTCTTCGACCGTAAAAGACAGCCACCCCCAAAGCGGCCATTTTAGAGGCCTACCCTCAGGGGTGCATTCTCTTTCTCAGGGATGTTCCTTGCTGAGAAAAAGAATTCAGCGATATTTCTCCTATTTGCTTTTGAAAGAAGAGAAAATGGCTCTGTTCCACCGGGCTCACCGGCAGTCAGAGTTCAAGGTTATATCCGTTTATCCCTGAACATTGCTGTTATCCTGTGTTTTCAAGGTGCCCAGATTTCATATTGTTCAAGCACACATGCTCTACAAACAATTTGTGCAGTTAACGCAATCATCACAGGGTCCTGAGGTGACATACATCCTCCTCAGTTTACGAAAATGACTGGATTAAGAGATTAAAGACAGGCAAGGAAATCCCAAGGGATTGATTGGGGAAGTGGTAAGTGTTCATGAAATCTTTATAATTTATGTTCAGAGATTACAGTAAAGATAGGTGTAAGAAATTATACAAGTATTAATTTGGGGATCTAATAAATGTCCATGAAATCGTCACAATTTATGTTCTTTTGCCGCGGCTTCAGTCGGTCTCTCCGTTTGGGGTCCCTGACTTCCCGCAACAGGGTATTGTTCACCTTGGGCAGTAGCATCCGCATTTTGACAAACACTCAAAATGTTAATTTTCCTTTTTTGGGGATGGAGTCTCAATCTGTCACCCAGGCTGCAGTGCAGTGGTGCAATCATGGCTCACTGCAAGCCTCAACTTCCTGGCCTCAAGTGATCCTATCACCTTGAAAGAAATCAGGCACATTCCTCAGCCCCAGGCTCAACACAAACAGGCCCAGTACAAACACATCCCACCATATATCTCTCAATTTCTTGAGCCCAGTACAAACACCATATATCTCTCAACTTCCTGAGCCCAGTACAAACACATCCCACCATATATCTCTCAATTTCCTGACAAACACCACCTGGAAAATCCCCGATAAGGACACAGCGTTTGAGGTTTTACTGAAAGCACGGGAACCAATAGAAAAACTACTAAATGTATAACTTAAAATGTAAACCAATTGTAATGCTGTAACCAAAAGAATTCCCTTGTTCCTCTGTAACTTTACTATCCTATTTACCTCGGGCTATAAAAGGCAAGCACTCGCATTGTTCGGGGCCCTCTTGTATGCTGTGGAATGGAGGGACCAAGTTTGAACTTGCAGTAAAAGATCCTTGCTGCTTGGCTTTGACTCTGGACTCTGGTGGTCTTCTTTGGGGAACAAACGGTCTGGGCATAACAACCTTGGCCTCCCAAAGTGTTGGGATTACAGGCATATGCCACTGCCCTTTAATTTTTCTTTTGCTGTTGTCTTTTTCTGCTCTTTTTTTTTTTCGAACATGAAAACTGCCAACATGCTCCTGTCTTTTTCTTTAATCAAAATAAGAAAGGCTTATAATTTTTATCAACTACTTTGCACTGAAAGGTTTGTAATACTTAAAAAAATCAAATAGCAAACCAGGTTTTAGAATGAAAAGCAACAGACCTACTTTGTCATTTGACACACTCCCTGGTACTCCTGAGAGGTACCCTTTTCTATCTCTGGTTCTCCTAATGGTCACCTCCATATTACTAAGCAATTTAGTTCTATTACTTGTTGTTGTTGTTTTGTTTATTTACTCTTAACATTGCCTATTGAATATTTGCTATGTACAGTTGGAACTTAAGTCATAATCTTCAATATATGATTATGTTACTATTCTCAGTTTCTACTTTTGTCTCCTTGGGATGAAGGGCAGCTTAAATTTTTACTCATCTTTTACTTTTTTACTTGCTCACTTTTTAAAACAAGGTTTTATTTAATTTATGCCCAGTTATATGGCTCATTATCTGCTTACCAGCATGGACCTACTGAAATAGTTTTCAGACTTTTTCTCAATCTATTGCACATTTCTTAAAGGTAGAAGAGAGATGACCGGCAAAAAACAAATGATATCAATGGTTCATCAATTAGATACAATTTGATTTTTTAAAAAAACAACTAGTTATGGACTCTCCCATTAGAGCTGTAGATAGGAAACAAAACATTCTACTGTACCCAAGTGAACCCTGAAAGTTCTTCCTTTATTGAATATTTACCTATGTTCTTAACTATATGCTTTCTCTGAAGTACCTGTGTTCTCAACTATATACTTTCTGAAGCTCACAGAATTCACATCACAAAACTTTGTTTTGCTTTTGGCTTCTGATTTCAAATCTGTAAATGAAATACTTCCTTTATTATTGCTAATGATGATTTAGAGTTAAGAAATTAGTTTTTTGTTTCGTTTTGTTTTGTTTTGAGATGGAGTCTTGCTCTGTCACCCAGGCTGGAGTGCAGTGGTGTGATCTTGGCTCTCTGCAACCTCTGCCTTCCAGGTTCAAGCAATTCTCCTGCCTCAGCCTCCCACGTACCTGGGATTACAGGTGCCCACCACCATGCCTAGCTAATTTTTGTATTCTTAGTAGAGATGGGGTTTCACCATGTTGGCCAGGCTGGTCTTGAACTCCTGACCTCAGGTGAGCCTCCCACGTTGGCCTCCCAAAGTGCTGGGATTACACGCATGAGCCACCACACCCGGCCAGAAATTAGTATTTTTTAATAAATAGGAGAATTTAAAATTTGGTAATATGTTAAATGTTTATATATTGAGTTTAAATACTAACATTTTTCCAGGTGAGAAATACGGATTTAAAATACAAAATGTGATTTGACAACAACTGTTTTAGTATAGTTACCACAGGATCCCACAGTCTGATTTTTTAAAAAGGTTTCAGGTCTAACCCTGCTTTGGTTTAGTGCCTAATGTGATTAAGAAATTGGTTAGTAACGAGAAATGGGGAAAGGATTCCCTATTCAGTAAATGGTGCTGGGAAAACTGGTTAGCCATATGTAGAAAGCTGAAACTGGATCCCTTCCTTACACCTTAGACACAAATTAATTCAAGATGGATTAAAGACTTAAATGTTAGACCTAAAACCATAAAAACCCTAGAAGAAAACCTAGGCTATTATACCATTCAGGACATAGGTATGGGCAAGGACTTCATGACTAAAATACCAAAAGCAATGGCAACAAAAGCCAAAAT
>NW_012104165.1:1469381-1472282 GCF_000951045.1 Mandrillus leucophaeus | reverse complement strand
AGGTGGGAACTGAACAACTTGAACACTTGAACGCAGGGCAGGGAACAGCACACACCAGGGCCTGTCATGGGGTGGGAGGATGAGGGAGGGATAGCATTAGCAGAAATACCTAATGTAAATGATGAGTTAGTGGGTACAGCAAACCAACACAGCACATGTATACATATGTAACAAAACTGCACGTTGTGCACATGTACCCTAGAACTTAAATTATAATAATAAATAAACAATAAAAATGATAAAAAAAAGAAATTGGTTAGTAACTATAGCCTATAAAAAGTTACCTTATACTGTACATAATAATTTCCATAAAAATTGTTGCTATCCTGGCCTAAAATTTAGTGCAAATCCTCAACATCAAGCTTTTTCCTAACTGGAAATTTAAATATCAACTACAAATTAAAAATTGCATGTTGACTATGTCATTGAAACTCAGGAAAGTTAATGTTCTTAGGAAATAGTCTAATCAAACTGTTATAATCTAGTAAACATCTGATCTTGTTATCTATTGCTGCATAAAATGTTTCTCCAAAAGAGTGGAGAAAAACCATGCCATCATGTTTTGGGCCAGGAATTTGGGGAGGATGCAGCTGAGAAATTCTTCTGTTTCATGTGGTGTCAACTAAAGTCACTTGGTGGTATTCATCTGGCATTATAATTTGTCTGGAAAATCCAAGACAGTTTTACTGCCATGCCAAGTGCCTTGGCAGGGACAGCCAGAAAAGTGGGCTTAGCTGGGCTAATCTTCTCCATGTGGTCTCAGAGTTTCTTTATGTGGTCTTGGAGTCACATAAGGCTCACTTTGGGGTCATTTTCTCAGCATCTTGAAGGATTCTTGCAACTCAGTCACTGGAAAGCAGGGTTGGTAGACTTCTTCCATGGTGGCTCAGGACTTCAAGAGCAATTGTTCTAAAAGACAAAAAGTGAAAGCTGCTGCTCTCCAAAGGCTCAGGCCAGAAACCATGGCATAACTTTTGCAGTATTTTATTGGTCAAATTAATGATTAAGCCCACTCAGATTCAAGGGAAAGTGACACAGACCCCACATCTTGATGGGAAATGTCAAAGAATTTGTAGCCATCTTTAATTTTCCACAATACCTTTATCCACCTCAGATTTAAAGTCTGAAGGAAAAATAAGCCTTTTTTGAAATCTTTTCCTAAATAACTTTTTTCTCAATTGTCTCCATCCCCTTTCAACCTCACTAAATAAACCTGGCACAATTATGAGCTAATCAAGTTTATACATGCTTTCATTTTCATGAAGTAACAAAGTGGGCTTCCAATATTACAGTTTTACCTTTTCTCTTAGTCTTTGAGTCCTAGCTCTCAACATCTGCTTTCTTTTCCCTTTTAAGTGCAGTTAGAAGGCTTATCAATATATCACAGGAAACTTTCTCCTTTTTAAATGTTAGAGTTATTTGGTTAGTAAAATGGCCGAAAAGTGTAATAACGTTAGACAAAAATTGTTTAAAATAAAGATATTCTAGAGATGCATTTTGTCTGCTCTTTGTCTCTATATCCTTGTGTTTCTCTAGTGTCAAAAGACGGAGATTGGTTTTACTCAGAGTTCTGTCTTAAGCTCTCTTTGTGCTTAGATGCTCTTTTCTTGTGGCTACGTTGCATCTGTGACAAAAAGTTGACTATTTCACCTAGGTCCCTGGGAACTATGCCAAGTCAGTCATTCTTGGTGCAAGTTGACTTTTTAAGTGAGAATTTCATATCAGCTTCTTTCAGTAAGTCATGCCAAGTGAAACTTGGAAAACGACTGCATTGCAAAAATCCTTCAAGATGCCTAGAAAAGGACCCCAAAGTGAGCTTGAGGTTCACTTTCAGGTTGAATTCAGGTTGTTGTCCAATAATTTCTCTGTCTGTTGTTTTCTGAGATGTTCTATGGCTTCAGGTGACATTTGAGCCCTGACACGGTGTGAGGAGGGATCTCTCTCTCCCTTCTCCCCAGATGCCCTGAAAGAAGAATCTACAGGGCTGGCAGTAGGGGGCAAAGGGCACTCCAGAAATCTGTCCTAGGCTGTCTTTTGGCACCACACACTTCATGAGATCTCTTAATTGTTTTAACCATTACTGAAAGGTGGAAGGCTCCAAAGTATGGATCTCAAGCTAACTCTCTTCTCATGACTCCTAGACCCACAAATCCCTAAACCAATCCGTTAACGAATAGCAACATCTACAGTGTAATGCTCCCTAGGATATCAAACTTAACATGGCCAAGCTGTGCTCATAAATTTCTTCTCAAAATGCTACTTGTCATTTAGTCCCCTGTCTTGGTGGAGGGACCACCATCCTCTGATGATACCAGGCTTCTATTTTTGGTTATCTTAACCCCCATACAATCAATGATGAAGCCCTGATCCATTTTCCCTCCTATTTCTCAATTTCATCCCCTCATATTTGGCATTTTAAAAATCAGGCCTCCCCCGATCCCATTTAATCTTGTGCATGTCAAAGTGTCTTTGAGATGGATTTCTAGAAGTGGTATTGCAGGAACAAAGGGTAAACTTACATATACAATTCTGCTGTGTAGTATTATCTTTCCTACCTATGGGTGGTACCATTTTGCATTCCCACTAGAATGTTAGGAGTTTCTCCTTCCTCTTGAGTAGAGTATGCTGTCAAACTTTTGGACCATTGCCATTCTGATGACTAATGGTACCTCAGTCAGCATAGTTTTTAATTTGTATGTTCATATTTTGAGCGAAGTTGAACATCTTTACAGATGTTTGAGGGCTGCTAGCATTTCTTATTCTGTTAACTATTTATTTCTTTTAGCCATTTTCTCTATTGGATTATTGGTTATTCTCAACTTTTAGGAGCTCTTTAGATATTTGGAAAACTAGCTCTTGCCTGTGATATGTTGCAAGTCTTTTTCTTTCCTTATTATTATT
>NW_012104165.1:1461100-1467551 GCF_000951045.1 Mandrillus leucophaeus | reverse complement strand
GTTAGAAGGCTTATCAATATATCACAGGAAACTTTCTCCTTTTTAAATGTTAGAGTTATTTGGTTAGTAAAATGGCCGAAAAGTGTAATAACGTTAGACAAAAATTGTTTAAAATAAAGATATTCTAGAGATGCATTTTGTCTGCTCTTTGTCTCTATATCCTTGTGTTTCTCTAGTGTCAAAAGACGGAGATTGGTTTTACTCAGAGTTCTGTCTTAAGCTCTCTTTGTGCTTAGATGCTCTTTTCTTGTGGCTACGTTGCATCTGTGACAAAAAGTTGACTATTTCACCTAGGTCCCTGGGAACTATGCCAAGTCAGTCATTCTTGGTGCAAGTTGACTTTTTAAGTGAGAATTTCATATCAGCTTCTTTCAGTAAGTCATGCCAAGTGAAACTTGGAAAACGACTGCATTGCAAAAATCCTTCAAGATGCCTAGAAAAGGACCCCAAAGTGAGCTTGAGGTTCACTTTCAGGTTGAATTCAGGTTGTTGTCCAATAATTTCTCTGTCTGTTGTTTTCTGAGATGTTCTATGGCTTCAGGTGACATTTGAGCCCTGACACGGTGTGAGGAGGGATCTCTCTCTCCCTTCTCCCCAGATGCCCTGAAAGAAGAATCTACAGGGCTGGCAGTAGGGGGCAAAGGGCACTCCAGAAATCTGTCCTAGGCTGTCTTTTGGCACCACACACTTCATGAGATCTCTTAATTGTTTTAACCATTACTGAAAGGTGGAAGGCTCCAAAGTATGGATCTCAAGCTAACTCTCTTCTCATGACTCCTAGACCCACAAATCCCTAAACCAATCCGTTAACGAATAGCAACATCTACAGTGTAATGCTCCCTAGGATATCAAACTTAACATGGCCAAGCTGTGCTCATAAATTTCTTCTCAAAATGCTACTTGTCATTTAGTCCCCTGTCTTGGTGGAGGGACCACCATCCTCTGATGATACCAGGCTTCTATTTTTGGTTATCTTAACCCCCATACAATCAATGATGAAGCCCTGATCCATTTTCCCTCCTATTTCTCAATTTCATCCCCTCATATTTGGCATTTTAAAAATCAGGCCTCCCCCGATCCCATTTAATCTTGTGCATGTCAAAGTGTCTTTGAGATGGATTTCTAGAAGTGGTATTGCAGGAACAAAGGGTAAACTTACATATACAATTCTGCTGTGTAGTATTATCTTTCCTACCTATGGGTGGTACCATTTTGCATTCCCACTAGAATGTTAGGAGTTTCTCCTTCCTCTTGAGTAGAGTATGCTGTCAAACTTTTGGACCATTGCCATTCTGATGACTAATGGTACCTCAGTCAGCATAGTTTTTAATTTGTATGTTCATATTTTGAGCGAAGTTGAACATCTTTACAGATGTTTGAGGGCTGCTAGCATTTCTTATTCTGTTAACTATTTATTTCTTTTAGCCATTTTCTCTATTGGATTATTGGTTATTCTCAACTTTTAGGAGCTCTTTAGATATTTGGAAAACTAGCTCTTGCCTGTGATATGTTGCAAGTCTTTTTCTTTCCTTATTATTATTATTTTTTTTTTGACAAGCAATACATTTTATTTTCATGTAGTCAGATTTATTATTTTTATGAGTTTTGGATTTTGAGTCATACGGTTAGATAATGTTTCCCCATTCCCACGTGTTAGAATTATTGTTCATGTTCTCTTCTAATACATGTATAGGTGGATTTTTTACATTTAGATCTCAGATCCATTTAGAATTTATCTCTATTGTGATGTGTGGTGGGAAATACAAATCCAGTTTTACCTTTGACAAATGGTTGTCATCCCAGCACAACTTCTAAGTTCTTCATTTCCCTGTTGACATGTGGTGTCCCCTTCATCATTTACTCAATATCCTTACATACCTGGATCTATTTCTGGTCTATTCTTTCTCTCTGTTAATACAATAAAATCATATGGGTATGTTCCAGTATCTGATAAGGCTGACCCTCACCATTGTTCTTTTTCATGGGTTTCCTGGCTATTCTTATTTTCCCACTTGAACTTTATAATCAGTTTATCTAATTCCAGAACAATATTTGTTGATATTTTTGTTGGAATACTAGAGTTGCATACGTATTTAGGGAGGACTGACCTCTTTGAGTCTCTCTAAGAACCGCATATTGCTTTCTGTTTGTTTAAATGTACATCTGGCCTTTTAGGAGCTTTTTAAAGCTTTCTCCATAGAAGTTTTGTTCATTTCTTGTTAAGTTTATTCCTAGTTTCAATTTTTTGTTGCTATTGTAAATATAGTCTTCTCTTCCATTATATCTCGTAACTCGTTATCATTGATTATTCACATATATGAAGGCCATTGATTTTAGTGTGTTAACTTTATATCTTGCTAATTTACTAAATTATCCTTTTTTTTTTATAGTTTTTCCATTGAACCGGGTTTTCTGACATCTAATCATACATCGGCGCATAAAAGAGAACATCAAGAGGATCGTGGATGGCGAAATAGCCGGCAGAAACCAGCCCGCTGGCCCTTGAGAAGTCTGTATGGAAGAAATCCCTTCGCCACCGCTAAGCGCGGATTTGGGAAGCTCCCCGGGAGAAGGTCCCCCGAGAACATCCCTTTGAGGCATCTCTAACCTCAGAGACACAGAATCCCAAAGTGAATGGAGACGCAAGGGATTTCCCTGTCTTAAGATCAGTTCTACAAGCCTTGACCACCCATCGGGCCGGGGGAAGTGTGGACAATGGCTGAGTAAAGAAGAGGAGAAAGATAAACCCGTTCCGTTTACCCGCGGGTCTGAGAGCCATCATCACCCTTCCTCTCACGTAGACGCGCGGAAACACTACTACCGAGTTGAAAGCCCCTTTCGCCCCCTTCCTAGAGCGGCCGCGGAAGTGCGCCCCACGCGGGTTGGTTCTCAGCCCTCCCGTGGCCGCTTCCGGCCTTTGTGGGTCACTTTTGATGGGTTCCGGGTCCCAAAAGGGTTCGAGGCCTTTAGCGGGGAGTTCTCTTCTGGCCCGGGGGGCCGCAGGTGAGCGATGTTGTGCTCTGTATGCTGCGAGGAGGTGGGCGGAAGATTGCTGTATTCTAGTTGCTGGGCCCCTCGGCTCTGGCCGGTGCAGAATGGACCCTGGTCCTCCCAAACCCAGGTGGATCCGCGGGAAGCTTTCCCTCCCCAAAGTGCGCTGGGAGACTAGGATGAGGGATAGGCTCCCAGTCTGCAGCAATTCCGTGCTGTAAGGCCCATACCTACCTTCCGCGTTTGCCTCGGCGGTGTATCCTTGGGTTCAGCGCTTACCGACATTTCTAGACAGTGGTGGTTCACAGACGCTGGCCGGCGTCCCAGGGCCTTCCTCACTTCAGATTATAATCACAGACCACGAGGATAGAGGGAAGGCTTAAAGAGTAACCTCTTCAGCCTTCTCACTTTATAAATGAAGAATAAGGAGCGGAAAGTTTAAGTCCCTGAGGAAATAAATTTACATGACTTTGTTGCTTTTGTGATTTCATGGTTTCTACCAGACATCTGGACATTCAAAAGATAAAAGTAACTAATCAAGGATGTCCTAACCTTTTATCATTATTGTTTACTTGATCTAAATGTTAGTTTTATTCCATTTGTCTTTCATTTAGGACCAAATGAGAATAAGTTTACTAACAAGTCTTACTCTTCTTCTTAAAGTCCTGAAACAACTTGGCACCTTTCCTTAGTCTTTCTCTTTAAATTGGTCTAATCTTAAGTCTTTTCTATCAGAGTATTTTTCTGAGTAAGTATCGTACATTAACCTGGAGGCCAGATTTCAAAGATCATAGTTAAGTTCTCAGAACTTGCAGTTTTACTTTATGGTGGAGTTTGTGTTAATAATGATGGCTTATTCCTCAGGACTGTCCAGGAATAAATTTTCCAGGGGAGATCTTACTTGAAACACCAGTAGTTCTGGCACAGCTAAAATGGCATCTACTTGGGCTATCCAGGCCCACATGGACCAGGATGAACGTTTGGAAGTAAAGATAGAGGAGAAGAAGTATACCACCAGACAGGATTGGGACCTGCATAAAAACAACACCCATAGCAGAGAGGTCTTCCGCCAGTACTTCAGACAGTTCTGCTACCAGGAGACGTCTGGTCCCCGTGAGGCTTTGAGCCGACTCCGAGAACTTTGCCGTCAGTGGCTGAGGCCAGAGACCCACACCAAAGAACAGATTCTGGAGCTGTTGGTGCTGGAGCAGTTCCTGACCATCCTACCTGAGGAGCTCCAGGCGTGGGTGCAGGAGCAGCATCCAGAGAGTGGCGAGGAGGTGGTGACTGTGCTGGAAGATTTAGAGAGAGAATTGGATGAGCCAGGAGAGCAGGTGAGAAAAAAGATGTGACTTCTGTTTGAGAAAAGATAAATTGTGGATTTCTAGGCCAGAGTGAAGAACAGCCATTTTTTCACAAAGCATGTTTTTTGACAGTTTGATGCATCAGAAAGGGGCATGAGTTTCAGGGAAAGTTGGCTAATGTGGTTCCAACTTATTTATAACTTTTCTGTGGAAGGATTTTATATTTCTCTATTAAGCTACAAAATTCTGTTTGATAAATATGCTGCTCATCTTAGAAAACTTCTAAGACAAGAGAAGGTATCAGAGAGATGAAAGTAGCAGGATGGGAAGCAGTCTCTTGGAGGGGCATCACTCTGTTGCACAATACAAATAATTAAGAATTAAGGTTTTGCAGATATATCCATTGCTCTGACTCCATTACAGGGTTTTAAAATGGAAAAATTAACTATTTCAGAGGAATGAGATGTGGGAGTACAATGGAAAGTTAGTGAGGAGAGCAGGGTGGGGTTCTGTGTTTCTTTGAGTAGTAGAAAGCCCAGTTAGGTTGGAAAGGTGAATTCTGAGTAGAAGAGTTGAGATAGTGTCCAGGACCTTGAATCTCAACCTCTGGAATTGAGATTTTATTCTGTAGACAGACGCCCCTAACCTTTTCTTCTTGAGTCTAAATGAGCTTTACTAATTGTAAGATGTAAAAGAGAACCAAATTATATAGAACTTTTTTGTTTTGTTTTTAATACTAAAATTAGACAGTGGTTGTCAACCAGTGCCAATTTTGTGCCCCAGAGGGCATTGGCAATGTCTTGGGACATTTTTGGTTGTTATAACTCAGGGAGGTGCTCCTAGTATCTAGTGGGTAGAGAGGACAAGGCTAATGCTAAGCCTCTTACAACACACAGAACAGCCCCAGACAACAGAGAATTATCTAAACCAACATGTCAGTAGAGCCAACACTAGGAAACCCTGATATAAAGAGTTTGAAACTTAGGGAAATAATGAAATGGAAGTATAATCTAACACTGTGATACAAAATACAATAGAGAGGGTAGGAACATGTGGCAAAAAGATCTAAGTTTGAAATAAGATCACGAGGCCAGGCGCAGTGACTCATGCCTGTAATCCTAGCACTTTGGAAGGTCGAGGGAGGTGGATCACCTGAGGTCAGGAGTTCAAGGCCAGCCTGGGCAACATGGTGAAACCCCGTATCTACTAAAAATACAGAAATCAGCCGGGCATGGCGGCACGTGCCTGTACTCCCAGCTACTTGGGAGGCTGAAGCAGGAGAATCACTTGAACCTAGGAGGCAGAGGTTGCAGTGAGCCAAGATTGTGCCACTGTACCCCAGCCTGGGCAACAGAGTAAGACTCTGCCTAAAAAAAAAAAAAGAAACAGGATCATGAAAGTGTGATTACCAAGGATGAAGCATGTCTTAGGTAAGAATTGTTTGGAAGTGATGACAGATTAGATCTATTAAATAAAGAAGGAAGAACCAATGGAGAACTCTTTACAGAGCAATGTATTCTAAGCTAAACACTAGGGATTTTAAGCTTGAAAGGCTAGTATAATGGAGACACGCCTAACAAAGTTAAAGACTGTAGGAAATAATTAAGTACATATTTACTGTATGTCTGTTTGGACTAGGTACTGTTTTAGGCACTGTGAATGCAACAGCCAACAAAACACAGGGGGTTGCTATTCTTATGTAGATTCTGGTCTACTGAGGAGAGACAGATAGTAAATTAAAAATCAACAAACCAGCCCAGGCAACATAATGAGACCCCCATCTCTATAAAAAATACAAAAATTAGCCAGGCAGGCACGTGTAGTCCTAGCTACTTGGGAGGCTACGGTGGGAGGATTGCTTGAGCCCAGGAGATCGAGGCTGCAGTGAACCATGATTATACCACTGCAGTCCAGCTTGCGAGAGACAGTGAGACCCTATCTCCAAAGGAAAAAAAAAAAAAAAATCAACAAACATACAAGATGTAGGTGGTAATAAATTCTGTTCAAACAACAACAACAACAATAAAAGCAGAGAAAAGGAATAGTGAAATAAGTGGGGATTGTGCTGTTTTCTGTAGACTTGTCAGAGAAGGCTTTTCAGATAGGTGACATTTACAGGAGAAATCTGAATGAAAAGAGCAAGCCATACAGCTATC
>NW_012104165.1:1444590-1460060 GCF_000951045.1 Mandrillus leucophaeus | reverse complement strand
TCCTATTAGAACCCAAGCAGAAAAGTTGAGCAAACAACTAGATATAATAAACGAATTCAGTGGAAGGGTCTGTGCTAGAACTACAGAATTGGGGCTTTTCAGAATATGCATAGTATTTAAAGCCACAAGATAGGATGAGATCATGAAGGGAGTAATGAGCAGTAGAAACAGAGTAGCTAGAGAGGTACAAAGAATGGGATTCTTAGATGCAGGCAAAAGTAATTTGGTTTTAAATGTGCTGAATCTGTATTGCCAACCAGTTCTTTCTCTGAAAGCACTGCAGGGGGCATCTAATGGAGTTTACAGCTTGATTTCTGAGGCCTGACCAGAGATCCAGGAATAGAAGGCACAGCTCACAGTACTGGCCTTTTCTCCCCGCTTTCTTTTTTCAAAATGTGAGATATCAAAACACCATTTTCTGTACATCTGAGATAGCATTTTGCTGACTCTGGCTTTTATTCTGAAGACTGAGTCTACAAAATGAAACTGTATCAGGGAAATAGAGGCAGTATATGGTGATTTCTTATTTATAAAATTTAACCTTTGAAGAGAATGGGGGAGTAATTTGAGAGCCTGTTGTATGCCAAGCCCTGTGCAAGGTGCTTTATACAAATGTTATTTATAATCTCAGAGAGAGTAAGTAACTAGCCCAAGGTCACAGAGCTATTAGACTAAGAGAGAGAGTTAGTAATCCATGTGATTCCATATCCCTGCTTTTTACAATACCTTGCTGAAGAAACCTGTTATTTTTAAATGCAAGAGGAAATAGGCCCATGGAAGAATGGCAGCCACCCAGTGACTGAAATTGCTGAATAAATGAGTTAGTTAACTGAGGGAGCAAGGGTCAGAGGGAAGCCAAAAGTGATGGGATTGAAGGCAAAAGTAGAGATGTGAGCCTTGAAATAGAGAAGACATCATCCTCTAAGATAGAAGAAATGGAGAGGAGTATAAGGGTGGAGATAGATAAAATGAATAGTAGATGATTTTTTGAGATGATTGTGATCTTGGATAAATAGAAAATAAGATAATCTTCCCAGAGAGAAGTGGGATGGGCACCTCAGAAGAGCAGAGACTATTGGGAACAGCTTAGGAATGAATATGGAAGAGATTTCTCTCCTTCCCTTCTTTTCCCTTTCTTTCTTCTCCCACCTTCTTTCTTTTCTTTCTCTTCATTTGTTCCCTTATACCTTTTGTTTTGTTTTGTTTTTGGAGATACGGTGTCTCTGTCACCCAGGCTGGAGTGCAGTAGTGTAATCATAGTTCACTATAACCTTGAACTGGGCTCAAGCAATCCTCCTGCCTTAGTCTCCTGAGTAGTTAGGACTACAGATGTGCGCCCCCATGCCCAGATAATTTTTAATTTTTTTGGAGAGATGGGGTCTTGCTATATTGCCTAGGCTGGTCTCAAACTCCTGGCCTCAAGTAATCCTCCCATCATAGCATCCCAAGGGTGCCTTTCTTTTTTATTATTTCTCTACATTATTTATCTTTACATATCCCCTTTCCTTTTCCTCTTTCTTAATGTTTTATTTTACCCTAAGTTCTATCTTATTTCCTCCTTTCTGCCTCTTTCACCTTTTTCTTCTCTCCTTTGTTTTGTCTTTCTCCCTTTCCTTTCTCCACTTCTTTGAGCATAAGACAAAGAAGTAAAAGTGGCACAACCAATATACTTTGGCGGTAACAACAGGAGAAATTACATCTGGGTGTAGAAGGGAAGATTCCCCAGAGCAGGTGACATTTATATTAGCCTTGAAGAATGGGTAGGGTTATGGCAGGCTTATATCTGGGAAAATGGTCATTTCAGGTTTCAGCCACTGCCACAAATGTATACTTTTTGTTTTCTGTTATCAGAGTGAGTCTGTCAGCTACATCTCATTTTCCTCAGGTCTCAGCCCACACTGGGGAACATGAAATGTTCTTGCAGAAGATGGTACCTCTAGGAAAAGAAGGAGAACCCAGTATGCCCCTCCAGTCCATGAAAGCCCAGCTAAAGTATGAATCTCCAGAACTTGAATCCCAACAGGAGCAAGGTAAAGAAGAAAGACCCATCTTGGGAGGAAGGGGAAGATGGGTAACATAGGACACTGGGGCTTTTTTGTACTTGCTACTGTTTCTGATCATTAAAGTCAAAAAGGCCCTCTCTGAATCTGATGGCTCATACATAGACTCTCAGATAGCCTGGTTTGTCACTCTTCAACCCTTACTTTCTTGTATATTCATATTCTTCTAAATTCTGGCTTTAACACTTAATTTAGTCCTTCTGATACATTCTCTCTCTTTATACTGACCTCCTTGCTATTTTTTTCTTTTCTTTTTTTTTTTTTTGAGACGGAGCCTCGCTCTGTTGCCCAGGCTGGAGTGCGGTGGCGCGATCTCGGCTCACTGCAAGCTCCACCTCCCGGGTTCATGCCATTCTCCTGCCTCAGCCTCCCGAGTAGCTGGGACTACAGGCGCCTGCCACCACGTCCGGCTAATTTTTTTGTATTTTTAGTAGAGATGGGGTTTCACCGTGTTAGCCAGGATGGTCTCAATCTCCTGACCTTGTGATCCGCCTGCCTCGGTCTCCCAAAGTGCTGGGATTACAGGCGTGAGCCACCGCACCTGGCCTACCTCCTTGCTATTTTTAGCTTTTATCCTATCAGACAATACCTCTATCTTCCACTTGCACTATATCCTTTCTGCTTCATTAAATAAGACTTTGCTCCATTATTTCTGCAACTAACTTTCAGATGGTTCAAGAAAAAAAAAATTGTATACTTACAAAGAAAAGGAATAACAGGCTGGGTGTGGTGGCTCACACCTGTAATCCCAACACTTTGGGAGGCCAAAATGGGTAGATCACGAGGTCAGGAGTTCGAGACCAGCCTGACCAACATGGTGAAACCCTGTGTCTACTAAAAATACAAACAATCGCTGGGTGTGGTGGCACATGCCTGTAATCCCAGCTACTTAGGAGGCTGAGGCAGGCGAATCGCTTGAACCCAGGAGGCGGAGGTCGCGGTGAGCTGACATCGCGCCACTGCACTCCAGCCTGAGTGATAGAGCAAGACTCTGTCTCAAAAAAAAAAAAAAAGAAAAAAGAATAAAACAAATGTTACAAAATATTAAAAGTTCATGAATGTGTGAAAGATCCACTACCTTATTTCTACTTTCTCTGTATCTGTTTCATTTTCATTTAATTTTTTAAGTAGGTAAAAATGTACATGGCTCAAAAACAAAATTTTTTAAAGTTATTTAATGAAAAGTTTCTATTCCACTTGATTTTCCCAGCCACCTAGTCTCTTCCTCCTACTCTGAAATAGGTTGTAACTGTTACTAATTTTTTGTGTGTCCTTCCAGATATTTTTTTGATGCATATATGTTTTCCATATTGAAACAAATATATTTTCCTCTCTTTATCACTAAGATGGTAGAGTCTTGCATTTTTTATTTCCTAACAGCTGCTTAATATTAAAATGTATGGATACATTTTAAAGGTACAAAAGGTAACATTTATGATCCCTTCTTAGTTTTAGATGTTGAGACTGGAAATGAGTATGGAAATTTAAAGCAAGAAGTTTCTGAAGAAATGAAACCACATGGGAATACATCCAGTAAATTTGAAAATGATATGTCCCAGTCTGCTAGGTGTGGAGAAACTCATGAACCTGACGAAATAACAGAAGAGCCCTCTGCATGCTCCAGAGAAGATAAACAACCTACCTGTGATGAAAATGGAGTAAGCCTGACTGAGAACTCTGACCATACTGAACATCAGAGAATCTGTCCAGGAGAAAAATCTTATGGATGTGATGACTGTGGAAAAGCTTTTAGTCAGCACTCACACCTCACAGAACATCAGAGGATCCATACTGGAGACAGACCCTACAAATGCGAAGAATGTGGAAAAGCTTTCCGTGGGAGAACTGTGCTTATTCGACACAAAATAATACACACTGGAGAGAAACCATATAAGTGTAATGAGTGTGGCAAAGCCTTTGGCCGGTGGTCAGCTCTTAACCAACATCAGAGACTTCACACAGGAGAAAAACACTATCACTGTAATGACTGTGGCAAAGCCTTTAGTCAGAAAGCAGGCCTCTTTCACCACATCAAGATCCACACAAGAGACAAACCTTATCAGTGTACTCAGTGTAATAAAAGTTTTAGTCGGCGTTCCATACTTACTCAGCATCAAGGAGTTCATACCGGCGCGAAGCCCTATGAGTGCAATGAGTGTGGAAAAGCCTTTGTTTATAACTCATCCCTTGTTTCCCATCAGGAAATCCACCACAAAGAAAAATGCTATCAGTGTAAGGAATGTGGGAAATCCTTCAGTCAGAGTGGCCTTATTCAGCATCAGAGAATTCACACTGGGGAAAAACCCTACAAATGTGAGGTATGTGAAAAAGCCTTTATTCAAAGGACAAGTCTTACAGAACATCAGCGAATTCACACTGGAGAAAGACCCTATAAATGTGATAAGTGTGGGAAGGCGTTTACTCAAAGATCGGTGCTCACGGAACATCAGAGAATTCACACTGGAGAAAGGCCCTACAAGTGTGATGAGTGTGGGAATGCCTTCCGAGGAATCACCAGCCTTATTCAGCATCAGAGAATCCACACTGGGGAGAAGCCCTACCAATGTGATGAGTGTGGAAAAGCCTTCAGACAGAGGTCAGATCTTAGTAAACACCAGAGCATCCATAATAGAGGTGGTCCCTATGTATGTAAAGAGTGTGGGAAATCATTCAGGCAGAACTCAGCTCTTACTCAACATCAGACTATCCACAAAGGAGAAAAATCTGTTTCTGTGTGATGACTACAGGGAAGTTATCTCACAGAGTTCAGGCCGGTGAGAAATACTATTTAGCTTTACAATTATTGGGGTAAAACTTCAGTCACCATTGTTACAGGGAAACCTCAGATATTTAATAAGAATTCAGTACGTGCTGTCCATTGTATTAGGTGCTGTGGAGAACAAGAAGATAACCCCAAACTCTTTTCTCAGAGAGTTTATAGCCTAGTTTGGGATAGATAAGATCCACATATTTAGTTAAATAAGACTACAGGAGAGTAGAATAGATGCACAAGTCGGTGTTGAATAAAAGTGGTACTTTGTAGCCTGTAAGTGCTGTAAATTCTAAAGGACAGGTTACTTTTGCCTGGAGTGGTGAAGAAAGATTTTATTTAAAATAAGGATTTGATGGGCAGACTTAGCAGTCACAAGGGAGAAAATGGGTGAAACAAATGTAAGCCAACTTAAGAGTGCATGTGGTTTGGAAGCATCAGGGAAAAAACTAGCCAACCTGAAGTAAAAGGTTCATGCAAATTGGGCAATCAATAGCATTAAGTTGGAAACAGCTTGGGGACAGACTATAAGAAGGCCAGAATGTGAATAATTTCATCTCATACTTTATAGCACTTTGACATTTACAGAGCACTTTTCTTATTCCTAAAATACCTTGGTAAATCAAAAGCAGTCTCCATTTTAAAAATGAGAATACTTTTGCCTATGAAGACGGCGACACAGCTATAATCCCACACAAAGAAAAAGACCAGTAACCTAAGTGCAGGTCTCTTGACTTCTAGTCCTGGCCGTTACACTAGTGATCATCCAACATTGATGAACATCAAAATCACGTTTGGGGCTTGTTTAACATCCCTGAATCCCACTCACATTCTGCTTCATTAGGCCTAGGATGCAAATTAAGAATCTTCATTTTTATAGCTCCACAGCTACTTAATATACTTTAAAATTTGAGAAATGTTGAGTTGAATGACAGCTGACTTCATGGCTGTCTGCAAAGTGGGGAAGCCTGAACACAGTCCTGTAAACTAAAGGCCACTGCAGACTTTTAGCACAAGGAGATCCTTACAGGGAACATATGCCACCAGCTCTTTGGAGTAAACCGGGAATTAGACCCCATCATGCCAAAAACTAGGGTTTTAAGGTGGTCTTTCCATCCCTTCAGATTTAAGTATTTAAAGAAAAAGAGACAGACCTACATTCCAAGGGTCTTCTGAGTGCAAGGCCTTGTGTTGTTTGTTTATTTAGGGGAGGGCTTGGTGCTCTTCTCTGCTTTACGCTTTACCTTCTTTTGTTTCCCAGATCTCTTGTTACCACTATGTTCTGAATTCCCTAATAATTGCTCTTGAGAACTGATTTACATTTTGTTGGTTTGTATACTTCTTGAGCACATGAAAGGACCCCAAATTAGAGATACTATCCCTTGGGCTTCTGAAAAATGAACCAAAAACTGGTTGACTCTAACCTTGTCTTGCTGAGTAAAAATTCTGCTTTGGATGAGAACCTGTCTTGATTGTTTTAGTGGACAACAGGCAAGCCACATAGAAGTACACATGGCTCCTGATCTGTCTTTTTATTTACAGAAATCATTCTTAATCTCTACTGAGATGGCCTGTTAGTTCCTTCCTTTTCTACCCTGCCACAGCAAACTCCACAATTTCTGGGACTAACTTCCTACTGCACCCCAACACAACTCCAGTCCTCTCTTCTCTTCATACTTCTAGCTGGTCAATGGGTTTGAAGTGGTGAGACAGTGATAAAAGGGGAAGGGGAAAAATAAAAGAAGGGTAATCTGCATTCTTCCTTAGTAAGTCCCACTCCTAATTACCTAATCACACAGTCCTGTGTCTTTGTCCCATCTTCACTCCTGTAATACATTCCCCACCCCCATTTTCTTAGTGCCACTGTCTCTTGCCTCTCTAGCCATAAACCCTGTACAGAATTTCATCCCTGGGTTGGAACTAGAAGCACCCGTTGGTCCTGTAGCAATATTATATTTCTAGCTAAGTTGTAAATATGAACACGTATTCCCATAGAAGTCATAATGGTCTAAGTATTATAATTCAGGTATATTGGGTGTCAGATTGGCTTCTGGGATTGGAACTTACATGACTTTCTGTGTGGAAAAAACTTCTTGAGTTCATGAGAGAGAAAGGCAAATGAACAGTTGAAAAACAACTTACTCATAAGTTGAGGACTGCTTAGTTAGGTTTTTTTCATAACCCCAGCATAGGAGTTGCACGCATAAGGCACTGAGGCAACTGGGATTGGAAACCTAGTTTTCTTCCTCCAGGAAACAAGGAACCCAGAGTGAGCCTGGGAGCTCTGTAGCTATAAGTATGTGAGGCCTATGCTCTACCTAAGTTTACCCTGCCTCCCATTTCTCACATAATGAGAATGCAAACTTGTAACCAAACCAAGGTTCAGCTGCTTGCGGCTCCAAAGCCAAAACTCGGGAGAGAAGAGAGTTGGTGGGAGGAAAAGCAGATTTATTTGGAGAGCCAGCAAACTGAGACGATGGTAGGCTAGTGTCCTAAAGTACCATCTTAAGTCAGTACAAATTTTAGGCTCTTTTTATGTTAAGGGAAAAGGGAAGAGGATAGAGTTGGGATGAAGAGGTAACCTATGACCACAGACATCTGGGTGCCAGCAAGAGTCCAAGGAAGTTGGGAACTTCTTTGTCATTGGTTGGGTCACAATGCTCCTGTAAATCTTTAACAAAACATAGTTATACATACTTCTTTAATCCCAGAGTTTGTTTTTAAAACTACATGATTGCTGTTTTGCATATTATCTCTGCTCTAAAATTAGCCTACATGGAGGAATGGGTAAAGGCTCCTTAAACAAAAATGGAGTTACTTATGTTAGTTCTTGTGCTGTTTCACTGTTAGAAACTCCTCTCAGTGGAGGGGACTTTACTTAATGATGAGAACCTGTGTGAGAATGTTCTCCTTACCAAATATGCTATGCATACTCCTTATCTAATCTGATTTTATAGACTTGTTATCCAAACTGAAATTACTGTTCATAGTAACTTCAGAGCCTCTCTTTTAATCTGACTGCTCACTGGAATGCAATCCTTGTTTTAAATTTGCCTTCTGTTCCTCTCAGTGCCTTTACTTGGGGGTCTTTCCAGCTCATTTTCTGCTTAATATGGTCTGTCATTGCGCACATCCCTCCATTTGCCTTTCTGCACGCAACTTAATATTTCTTATATACCTAATATTATAAAGGGGCCATAAACAAAGACTCAGAACAATGGAATATGCCGATTACAGGAGGGTACAGTTCATACTTGTTTAAAAATAAATGTGGAGGCTGGGCGTGGTGGCTCATGCCTCCCACCTTTGGGAGGCCGAGGTGGGCGGATCACGAGGTCAAGAGATCGAGACCATCCTGACCAATGTGGTGAAACCCCATCGCCACTAAAAATACAAAAATTAACTGGGTGTGGTGGCATGTGCCTGTAATCCCAGCTACTCGGGAGGCTGAAGCAGGAGAATCGCTTGAACCCAGGAGGCAGAGGTTGCAGTGAGCCGAGATCGCGCCACTGCTCTCCTGCCTGGTGACAGAGCGAGACTCCGTCTCAAAATAAAATAAAATAAAAATATAAATATATGTTGGGGTTTTGTTCTGGTTATTTCTCATGCTTAAATACAGTTGTAGTACCAAAAAATGGAGTGACATGGAATTTCCAGGTAGGCATCAAAGGGGATTAAACTAGTTCTCCAGGATAAAGAGGAAATATAGTAGAATAAGGCTACTAATTGGAGCTAAATTGGCAATATAGGGAAATTTAAGGCCCTGAGGGGCAAATGGAGGATGTGACATGTTAGATATGGAATAGGAGTACTACACTGGGGAGTGCAGTGAACAGAGAATGCTTTGTGATGAAGTCAAGAGTACATTTTATGGATAAAATACAGATGTGGTGTGACAGTGACAAGATCCTAGGAAACCTGAAACCTCTGAAGCATTTTATGTATGTGGATTTTGAAATAACAATAACAGGGGGTGGGATGGAAAGGAAGAATATGAAAGTGAAGCAGGTCCAAGGTAGAAATAATGGTCATCAATTGTAACAACAGCCAGATAGAAGTATCTGGTGTAAAACTCAAATGAATCATAAAGTTTGCAAATAATATTAAGGACAAGAATAAGATTGACTGGCTTGTCTTTTCTAATTGGTTCAAGGTAAACATGACATTAAGTGTTCAAGGCAAAAAGCATGGAGAGGTTGGGGAAGAGCCAAGTTTCTAAAGTAATGAAAAGTGAAGTGAGTTTCAACTCAGGCTGTGAATGAAAACATAACCTGACAAACTGATTCCAGAGAGTGCAGTGGGAAGGGACTGCAGAGGAAAACAGAATGGGGCCCTCCTTCCAACAATACATCGTATTAAGAGGTTACCAGAGTTTGAGGTATGAGATGAAGCTAATGAGGAAGGACAGTGGGATTCATCAGGGCTCCAAATTGAGACATCTCAACTGTATAATGAGGTTGGTTGTAGAGAGCACTAAGATACAAGAACTTTGACAAGTCTGCACTCCTGTACTCAGTACAGAACTAGTCTTTTTTGTTAATATACAGATTATTTGTCGAGTTGCTATAGTCAAAACAAAGCTGTTCTTATTGCCCATCTTTTGGAATTGAGAAAAGGGTTTATTAATGACAATACTCCACACTTATTAACTGCTAAGGGCCAGACATTACTAAATGCTTTACTTACAACATCTCACTTTCAGCTGGGGAAACTGAAATAGATAAGCTAAAGCTGCTCAAGGTCCCAGAGTTAGTACGTGGTAAGGCCAAGATTTGAACCCAGGCAGCCCACTTCAAGAGTCCACACTTTTAACTTCTGTGATACACTTCCTCAGTTTATTTCAGTTGAACAAACCATGTGTTGCAGTGGTAATTCAGTGTCTTGAGTAATTATCTGTAAAAACTTTTTATCTCTAGTCAGTATTCTAAAAAATGATTCAGAAAGTCCTGGAGTCCAAACACCTCAGGTAATAGTATTATCACCCCCTCTGCATACCAAATCTTGGATGAGGTTTGCCAGCATAAACAGCTCTACTTGTGGCCTGCACAGAGAGGGTGTCACAGGAGACATTCCACTTTAAAAATGGGCTTTTATATGAAAAGATCATCCTTCTTAGCTTAGAATCATAAATCACTCTGCATTATTCTCACAGAATAAGGAATATTTGGCTGTCTAATTTAATACAGAAAGATTTAAAGATTTGTCCCCAAGTGTTGATAACCCATGATGGATGTATCTTTAAGGTGAGTTTTTAAAAGTGATTTTATATTAGAAGATACTTCTTGGATTTAAAAATGCACACACACACATATATGTGATATATGATATTTTTCTTTGCTTAAGACTCACCAGTTTTACAGTTCAAATGATGTCCCTCCTAACTCCACAAGGCCAGAATTTGAGCAAATGCTTGTTCAACCTAGACATAATCATTCGATAGCCTTTAATTGAATCTCTTCCTAACTTTTATCCTTTAAACCGAAAAGTTATACCACAGTCACTACAGCAGCTCATTTTATTGGAATTTCTTTGGATCCTCTCCCTCTCAAACATTCTGCGTGTATTTGGTAAGGAGTCCTCACACATTATTTTTTACTTGTATAGTATTTCTACATATATATATTAATGTGTACAAAGTATGTATGAATATTTTTATGTGTTGTAATTTGTATTTTATATATATGGCCTCATGTATATAATATGATGTTGACAGAGCCAACTATGATAAGTGTTTTAAGCTTTTCAGTTGATTAGCCCCCTAGCTTACATTGTAAGACCATCATTTAGAGCCAGCAGTTTTCCCTTGATTTCATGGACAGTTGATTATCTTCATACACTTTAAAAACACCATTTAGGTGTCTGAAACCCATCAGTCAAGGCTCCCAGAGCTTTCACCTATCATAGTTCAAGTTGATCTCTAGGGTATATGTCTGCTTGTTCCTGCCAGTCATTTTCCTAAGCCCGGTGGCCTGCTTCTGGAAGTCCCAAGAAGGGCTCCATAGTGGAAGCCATTTGTTAGTTCTGATTTATGATTAGATCATCATTACTCCTCTTCAAGCTTGGTGGGCATATCTTAGTGTTTTGATTTAGTGCCTTAGTTCTGCCTACTTCAGTAATGAATTTAGGAGTAGATGTCTCCGCATTTCATCCCTGATAAAGATTGAGGCAGTTTAGGGACTCTGCAGCTTCCTGTGGCCAAATTCTCTACTTATTCCTGAGATAGGGTTTAAGAACCTGGATTCTAGAGACAGATTGCCATGGTTCGAATCTCAGCTTACTAGCTAAGTGACTTTGGGCAAGCGATTTAACCTCTCTTGTCCCTCAGTTTCCTCCTATGTAAAATGACAAAGATAATAATACCAACCCAATGTAGATTAAATTAGTTTACAAAGTGCTTAGAATAGTGCTTGGCACATTAGTGCTTTACAACTGCTATTTTGATTGTTGCTGTGGGCTCTCTCAAATGCATTGTCTCTAGATGCCAGTGCCCCAGGTCAAAATTTACCTTTAACCATGCTGCAGGTTTCCCAGACTGCTGCAGTCCTCCTAGCCCTGGGATAAAAGCTCCCACGCAGGTATACTTTTACTTTCCTGCCTGGAGAACTGATGAGCAGTGGCCAGCAGGGGACACTTACCGCCCAAGCTGGGAAGAGAGATGTCTTCCCTTTTGTCTCCGCCCCTGCTAGTTATCAGAGGTACCTAGCAGCCCGTGCTATATCCTCCGTTTGCCTTCGAAACTACTCTTCCCACGTTCTGCAGCTGGAAGGCCGGACCTCGCGCGGGTCAGACGCGACCCGGCCTGGGAGCATGGGCCCCCAGGCTTACCTGACTGCTCACCTGGAACTCGCGCTCCTGAGCTGGCGCGGAGTTCGGCCGGGCAACCACAGAGAGGAGAAAGCCTCCAGAATCCTAGAGAAGCTGAATGCTGAGACAGCCGTTGACGGCGGCGGGACACGAAAGTATCGACCTTTCTGACCTTTGTGACGGACCTTTAGGAGTGGGGTGGTCCCAGGTTCGTGCACTCTGGCCTTTCAGTGTCTCTGGTGAAGTTGGGCCTGATAGGTTGAGAGCTGCCAGGGGAAATTAAGGGTGACTTCCAAGTTTTGAGGTATAAGGAAAACTGGCTGTTGAGAAAAGGGAGTCTGGGTTCCCTGTTTGGTGAAAGAAAGTTGGGTTCATTTGGGGAAATGATGTGATTCATGATTTTCCCAAGATCGACGCTGAATACAAGAAAAGACAGAATCCACCTAGCTGTTGTGTGACTTTGAGCAAATTACTTAACTTCTGTGTACCTCAGTTTTATTCATCTGTCAGTGAGATTATAAGTGTCTACTTAAATGGCTGCATGCATGGTGCATTTTAAGTAAATATTAGCTGTTGTTATTTTTCATTTCCGATGTTCTTATCTCTGCCTTTTATACGGGATATTTTGAAGTGGGGGGGGGAGCCAAGGGAAGAGGTTCATGATCTTTAAAGTTTTATTAATAAAAACTTTTAGAGAGTAAAAGGCTAGCATGGGGCTAGCTAATAATTTGCAGTCACTCTTCTTTCCTAATTTATTTACCTTCCTGACAGAGTTCCGTTTTCTTTCAGTGCCTTGTTCAGATGAGTGAGTTCTTGGCTAAAGAGGTAAACAAAATTTAGCTTCTGTTAACATTGTTATTTTATGCCTCAGGAGGAAGACCAGCTACAAGGAAATACTTCTGAAAAATCATTCTGAACCCCAAGCTGGAGTGAATCTTCTCCTGAGCTCTCTCATTCCAGAATGGCAATCTTGTTGCAGGAAAGATCTCTAATAGTGACTGATGGTAAAAGAAGAAGGCTGTGCCTAGAACAAAGAATCAGGCTGGCAAAGAAATCACAGGTCTTTCCTCAAACTTCAAATTGTTACTATCTGGAGATAGCTACCTGGACTTTACAGAGCTGTCAGAGGACTTGGGAAGGTTTGCCAGCATTGGAAAAAGCCACTTGGACTTCACAGAGCTGTCAGAAGACTTAGGAAGCTTTACCAGTAGTTCCTGAGACCAGAAATACATATTATGAAACAGGTGCTGGAACAGGTCCTAACTCCTACTTGTGAAGCTGCAGATATAGGTAGGATTATGTCATCCAGAATGTGGAGAGGAGGCAATCGATGATGCTGGAAAAGTTGAAGAGACAGCTTGAATGAAGGACAAACCACAGGTGGGAAAGGTTGGAAGGATCACTTATAGCTGGACTAGCAAAAGGCTTTGGGAATAGGATAGAAAGTAGCAAACCTGAACTTTAAGATCCACCAGATGTCTCTGGAACCATAACCCAGCATTTCCCATAAATAGCAGGCTTTAATTCTCCTGCTGTTTAGGTGCATCTCTGGGACCTTCTCTTTCTATATTGGGTTTTTTGTTTGTTGGATGTTTTAAGTTAGGGGTTAGCTTCTAATTCCATTTCCCAAAACCAACTTTATCACATTGCCTTTGGGTCTTAGGCTAAAAGATAGAACAAGATATGCTTTTGGTCAAGATAGTACCTTGGAATCAAAGGTTTCAGATCAAACCTAAGATCCTATCTTAGTTTACCTCTCAGTGTTATTGCCTTTTGATATGGAAAGTTGATGAGAGAGCATCTCTGGAGAGAAAGAAGAAGAGAGCCTCACAGGGGAAGCTTTTAGAACTTTTAGTAGCATCCTCTCCCCAGAAACCTTGTCTCTACTCATCTCCTTCTCATTGTCTACCTGATTCTTTAAGTAGAAAATCTCAACCATATTTGTAGGGGCTTGGGGTTTTGTTTTTTGACTCACTTAACTCCTTTAACTTCAAAATGTTGCTTTCTTACATTTTAGACATGAATATTACCTAGAAAAGCTATTACCCCACTGTAAATTTTCCAGCTTATTGATTTCCCCACATCAGATTAGTATGTATTTTGAAACTGGTTTAGCTATTGTTTCAAGTTAACTTTGATCATATCCCATTGTTTACTGATCCACTCAACAAATATTTATTGAACATTTTGTAGGTCTATAGTAGTAGCCAAGATACTTATCGGTGAGTAGAAATAGTCCTTTTAACTGTCCTTAACAAATTAAACTTTCTCTTGGTTTCATGATATTCCTTGTTTCTCAGCTTTGGATTCAAACTGATCTTCTCTTAACTTTTTTGATTACGCTTTCCTGATTTCTTTTATTGTCACATTTTGTGAAAAGTCTTCCATGCATTTCCAGTTTCTTTCTGCCTAGCTGTCTCTTCTCACCCAAATTGGACCCCTCTTCTCCTACCCTGCCACGTGCCTTCACAAAAATGAGATGCTTGTTTAGAGACTTAGAAAAGGCATGCACTTTAGGTAAAAGTGGGTTTCATTTTTAATCACTGTACCCTATCATAAATTTCATTTCAGAAGAGACAACTGACATTTGAATTATCTGTGCATTTTATTTTAGATGGTGTTACTGAGAAGGAAACTAAGGACTTGGCTCCAAAACAAAAAAAAAATCTGGAGATGCTGAATTTTATTAGGGGCAATGTCTGTAGAACTGCAACATCAATGCAATAAGTGTAGTAAAAGCTTTAGTTTCTGGTGCATCATTAGTCAGCATCATGTAGTCCACGATTAAGAGAATATCTTTGCAATCTCTGCAATCAACAAGTTTTGAAAGGCTTTTGCTTGTAGTGGAACCCTCTTTTCCCGCAGAAGAACCACCACAGGAAAAATGCTGTCAGCATAAGAAATGTGGGAAAGTTTTCAGCCACATGGCCTTATTTGACATCAAAGAATCCACATGAGAGAGAGACTGCATAAATATGATAACTGAGGAGGCCTTTGTTCAGCAAGGAAACCTTATACAAACTTGTGTAAAGAATGTAGGAAGACCTTCACCCAGAAGCCAGAACTGACTGTGCACCAAAGAATCCGCACCATAAACGTGATGAATGTAGAGATGCTTTCTTCAGCATTGGATAATTCACACTAAAGGGAAACCCTGCCAGTGTGATGAGTGTGGAAAAGGCTTGGAAAAATCAGTGAGTGAATTCATATTAGAGGCTCTTATAAATGAGAGGATTGTGGGAACTTGTATAGACAGAGATCAGACCTCAACAAGGGAGTCTCCACAGTATTGAAAAGTTAATATAATTAATGTAAGTGGGCAAGTTGTATGGAGAATGGGTAGTCTAAATTGCTCATTTTAGCCAGTAAAAACATTAAATGAGTTTCTTAGATCAAGAAAAGGAAATGTTACAAGTTAGTTTTCCCTTCCAGAGAGATCTATATGTGTAAGCAACCAGGACTTTTGAAATAAGTTGCATCTTTGGATTTGTGATCTGTCT
Organism: Mandrillus leucophaeus; assembly: GCF_000951045.1. NCBI lineage: Eukaryota > Metazoa > Chordata > Mammalia > Primates > Cercopithecidae > Mandrillus > Mandrillus leucophaeus. The sequence goes on along the minus strand of NW_012104165.1, from coordinate 1,444,926 downwards.
CCTGGATGATTATCTCTGTTTTAGGGGACAGGTATTTTTTCTTCATGCCTGCTCTAGTCTCATCTCGTATCTTTAATTCATTCAGCAAGTATACACAGTAGTATTATCGTCTACTGTTTATTGTAAATATATATATATTATTTTCTTTATGGGCTGAGTAGGCTTGTATAGGTACCCTAGGACACAAAAATCACATATATCGTGTTTCAGTAAATGTAGTGAAAGGAACTATATTATGAAATTGCTGGGCATTTCTATAAATTTGGGACTACCTTTTTATTCTCCAACACAAGACCATGTAGGTGTCCCTTCAGACAGTATATTTTTCCAGCTTTG
>NW_012104165.1:1437926-1442320 GCF_000951045.1 Mandrillus leucophaeus | reverse complement strand
TGTGAAATATTTACAGTTTATTGGCTTGTATTTCCTACATTGGTCCTTTTATTTTCTTTTATCATGGGCTCCGAATTTATCTATTCTTAGAAGCTTTTGCTTTCACCCCAATCCGATGTATATATCTTATTCAATTGAGTTATTTGGTCAACTTATTTTGTAATTGGAATTGTTATTGAACTCCTACTTTAATGAAGGTAACACTGAAGATTCATAATAGCTACTTAGTCTAATTTTATTTAGATATTCTAATCTGTTTTTGTTTCCAGTTCAATATTATACTAGTAAAATAATCTACATAATATCTCTATGTCCTCAAATATACTGATTTTAATTTTTTCTCATGAGAATTCTGTACAAGTTAGTCACTTAAGATATAAACAGTCTTCAGAAATGGTAGAAGAGTTCCCAACCATTTTACCACAGGACTGAGGTTATCTTCCTCTACCCTATTTTTGAAATATTGTGCCTGTTAAAATATAATTAAGGCTGGGCACAGTGGCTCATGCCTGTAATCCCAGCACTTTGGGAGGCCAAGGCAGGCAGATCACCTGAGGTTAGGAGTTCAAGACCAGCCTGGCCAACATGGTGAAACCCCATCTCTACTAAAAATACAAAAATTAGTCAGCCATGGTGGTGAGGGCTTGTAATCCCAGCTACTTTGGAGGCTAAGGCAGGAGAATCACTTGAGCCCAGGAGGCGGAGGTTGCAGTGAGCCAAGATCAAGCCCCTGCACTCCAACCTGGGTGACAAGAGTGAGATTCTGTCTCAAAAAAATAATAATAAAATAAAATAAAATATATGTAATTATTTAATATCTTTAACTTACTTTCCTGTTTCTTATTAACTCTAGAAAAGCGTAACTGGCCAAGTTCAGTCACTCTCATTATCTGATGTATGTCTATAATAACAATTTATCAGCCACATAACAAAAATTCCTATCATTTCAGCAGCTACCCAATCTGAATTACCTGATTTACTCATTCAACAAATACTTACATGCCAGAAAATGTAGGTATTGTTATTAAAGTGGAAAACAAAACATGCAAAATTTCTAGTTTTCACAAAGAATCTACATTGTAAGAGATGTAGGCCAGTTGACCAATGAACAAATGAAAAATAATGTATGGGCATCCAGTTCCTGACAAGATGGAGCAGATACACTTCTCCTTATTTCTCCCACTAAGTACAGCTAAAACCCGTAGGCATTATATATAAAACAAACAAGAAGACACTGCAAGTTGGAGGGAAAAAGGCATTTAGGACCCTCAGGATGCAGAGGAAGACCCAGAGGTGAATACCCTTGGTGTTTTTATTTTTATATTTTTGTTTCTGCCTCATATATCTTGTAGTGACAGTGGAGACTGCATGATCTGAGTGCTAGAGAAGCCTGCAACTCAAAAGTGCTGCAGTTGATTCTACCCAGGGAGTTATTTCAGTAATTTGATTTTTCAGTTATAAAATTTCTATTTGCACTTCTTTGAAAATATCTTCTAGTTTTTGCTGAGACTATTTCTTTGCTGAGACTTTTTTTGCAAACATTTAACTAAATGCTTCCTGAAGTATTTTTATGGTGACTGCTTTAAAATAAATATGGTGACTTGTCAAATAATTCCCTCCAACAATAGCAGAATACATTTTTTCTTTAAATATCCACAGAACATTCACAAATAATGACTACATACTAGGCCATAAAAGAAACCTAACCAAATTTTCAAGACTGAATTCGTATAGAGTATATTCTCTGTCCACAATGGAACCAAACTAAAAATAACAGACAACAGGAGGATCTCTAAACATTTGGGACTAAATGAAACAGTTCTGAATAATGCCTAAGTCAAGGAATATGTCTCAAAGGGGAAAAAAATTAAACATAGGCCTGAATAAAAATACAACTTATCATAATATATAAGACATAGCTAAAGAATGCTGACAGGGAAAGTTAGAGCTCTGACTGCTTATATTAGAAAAGAGGAATAGTCTCAAATCAATAATTAAGTTCCTACCTCAAGAAACTGAAAGATCAAGAGCAAAGCAAACCTAAGGCAGCAGAAAGAAGGAAATAACAGAGATAACAAATCAATTAAATTAACAGGATAACAACAGAGAAAATAGTTGAAACAAGAAAAGCTATTAAAGTTTATATAGTAGAACCAGAGAGCAGAACAGCAGGTTACCAGAAACTGGAGATGGTCACCAGGCACAAAGTTACAATTAGATAGGAGGAATAAACTCTGGGGTTCTATTGCACAGTAGGGTGACTGTGGTTAATGGTAAAACACTGTATATTACAAAATAGCAAGAATAGAGGCTTTTGAATATTCTTACCACAGAGAAGTCATAAATGCATGAAATGATGGATACACTACACTGATTGGATCATAATACAACATATTTATCAAAATGTCAAATTGTACTGCATAAATATGTAAAATTACATTGTGTCAAAATAAACAAAAAATATTTTAATCGATAAAACAGGTAAGCCTCTAGCAAGACTGGCAAAGATAAAAAGAAAGACCAAATCCCCAATAACAGGAGTGAGACAAGGGATGCTGCATCCGTTTGAAGGATCATAAAGGTAGATTCGAAAATTTGCACTAATAACTTTGACAACTTAGAAGAAATAAATCTCTTCTTCAAAAAGTCCAAGTGGCCGAGATGAAACAGATAGTTTGAGTAGTCTTATAATCATTAAAGAAATTGAATTCATAATCTAAAAGTTTCCAAATCTTCAGGCCCAGATGCCTTCACTGGAGAATTCTACCAGACATGTGAAGAAGAATTAGCACCAATTTTACAAAATCTGTTCCAGAAAATAGAAGAGAAAAGTGTAAGTTCCAACTCATTTTATAAGGTTAGAATTACTGTGATACCATAAGGAGACAAAGGCAGCACGAATAAAGAAAATTATAATCTCGTATCCTTCATGAACTTAGATGCAAAAGTTCTCAACAAAATATTAGCAAATTGAATCTAGGTATTTATAAAAAGAAGTATACACCATGACTAAGGGGGATTTTTTTTCCAGTACAAAAGGTTGTTTCAATATTTAAAAATTAAACTGTATTTCATCACATCAACATATATATATATATATATAAAACAGAAATACTGTATAACCATACAATTGGCACAGAAAAAGCATTTGACAAATCCAACACCCATTCATGACAGAAACTTACAGCCCACTAGAAATAGAAACTTCCCACTTCATAAAGAATGTCTACAAAACATTCACAGATAATTTCATACTTAACAGTAAAAGACTATGCTTTAACCATAACATTGGGATCAAGGCAAGAATGTCCACTCTCATCACTCTTATTCAACATAATATTGAAAATACAAGCCAATGCAATAGGTAAAAAATGATTAAAAGCATACAGATTGTTTGTAGATTTTGTGTACACACACAAAAGAAACCAAAATACAAATTGGAGACAAACCTGCTCCTATTTGCAGATTAAATAATTGTGTGCATAGAATATTCCAAATAATCTATTACAATTTTGAATCTAGTACAAAATATAGCTAGAACTAGTAAATGAATTCAGCAAGGTTGCAAGATACAAAATCAACATGCAAATAACAATCCTATTTTTATGTACTAATAATGAACATTTGGACATTGACATTTAAAATGCAAAGCCATTTGTAATCACTGCAAAGATAATGAAATATGTAGAAGTCTGACAAACATTTACAGGATCTGTATGCTGATAAAATGCTGAAGAAAGAAATCTGAATAAATGGAGAGACATGTTTGTGGATTAGAAGATACAACATGGTAAAGATGTCGATTCTCCCTATGTTTATAGGTTTGACACAAATCCTATAAAAATCTCAGCAAAAATTTTTGTACATATAAATGTATCCTAAAATTTGCATGGAAAAGCAAAGGACTAATAACTAAATTTTGAAAAAGAATAAAGTGAGAAGAATCACCATACCTGATGTCAAGGCATACTATAAACCTACAGTGATCAAGAGAGTTGGATATTATAGAGGGACAGACATATAGTTTAATGGAGGACCTAGAAATAGATCCAAACAGAAATGCCTAATTCTTGACAAAGGTGCAGAAGTCATTGGATGGAGGAAGGATAGCTTTTTCAGACAATGTTGATAGAGCACTGAACATCCGTAAACCAAACAACAACAACAACAAACTCAAAATGGGTCATGGGCTAAAATAATACCTAAAACTTTAGACCTCTTAGAAACATCAGAGCCTAGGGCTAGGCAAAGATTCTTAAAATTGACATCAAAAGCATAATTCATTAAAGGAAATGTTTATGATTTAGTATTTATCAAAATGTAAAATTTATGTTCTGAAAGACCCTGTTAAAAAGATGAAAAGATGGCTGGGGACAGTGGCTCACACCTGTAAT
>NW_012104165.1:1436069-1437651 GCF_000951045.1 Mandrillus leucophaeus | reverse complement strand
ACCTTGTGATCTGCCCACCTTGGCCTCCCAAAGTGCTGGGATTACAGGCATGAGCCACCGTGCCCGGCTGTTTTTTTAAGATAGAAAAATATACTTCATGTATAGCCTATTGACAGATAATGACTGATATTTTTTCTTATAGATAACACATAATAAACATTGTGAAGACTAATATGTTAAGTAACTTGCTTATTCTTTTCAGTTCTAAAACCTATAGGAAAGAATCTTTAGAAGCTGTCAACAAGTTGATAATGTAGCCCAAACTCTACCCATAATAGGAGAGTGAGGCTTATGTATTTTATAGTAGGACACTAAATATAGGAACCATGTATTTAAAAACTTTTATTTAGTGATTATCTCAGAATGCTAGGTTTCTCTCTGGTGTACATCCCTAAATTTTTTACATAGGTATTATTCATACATTCATTATTTTTAAAGAGGGACTGCATTCTGTAAAAGGCTTTTCCAGTATCTGCAAATCATACAGTTGTTTTAAACTCTATTACTATTATATAAAATTATTTCTTTATATTGAACCAACCTTGTATTCCTAGAATAAACCTCACTTAGCCATGATGTGTTATTTTCTTAATGTATTAATGGATTTACTTGTTAATATTTTACTTAGTACATTTTCTTCAATATTCATATGAAATTGGTCCGTAATTTTTATATCATATTTTTGAGGTTTAGATTTCACTTTTTTACTTGCATCATAAAAATAACTTAAGTCTGTGTTCATTTTTAATGCTCTAGAACAATTTACGAAGCATTGGAACTAGCTAGTCTTTGAAGGATAGATTCTGATGTGAAACTCTGGGTCATATGCTTTTTTTGTGGGATAATTTCGTGGTAACTTCCTCTATTCTATGAAAATTATCCATTCAGGCTTTCTATTTATAATGGGTTCCATTTTGGTAATCTTTATTTGCCTTGGAAATTATCCATTTCATCAAGACTTTCAAATTTATTTGCCTAGAATATGCAATGTAACCTAATGACTTTTAAAACAAATTTTATTTATTTTATTTTTTTAGAGACAGGGTCTTGCTCTTTTATCCAGGCTGGAGTGCAATGGTGCAATCATAGCACACTGCAGCCTTGAACTCCTGGGCTCAAGGAATCCTTCACCTCAGTCTCCCAAGTAGCTGGGACTACAGGCACACACCACCACACCCAGCTAATTTTTTTGTTTGTTTTTGTAGAAACAGGGTCTCTGTTGTTCACACTGGTCCAAAACTCCTGGCCTCAAGTGATTCTCCTGCCTTAGACTTCCAAAGTACTGCGATTACAGGTATGAGCTACCATATCTGGCTTCCTTATGACTTTTTAAACAGCTTTATGGGAGGAAATTGATATGTAGTGAACTGCATAAGTGTGCAGCTTGATAAGTTCTAACATGTTTACACCTGTGAAACAGTCACCACCATCAATATGTCACCCAAAAAAGCTTCCTCATATCTCATGATAATTTCTCCCACCTTTACCTGCACTCTTCCACCCCTCTCCAGGCAACCTCTGTTCTGCCTTCTATTGCTAATTTAGTTTGCATTTTCTGGAATTTTATATAAATGGACTCATA
>NW_012104165.1:1403806-1429133 GCF_000951045.1 Mandrillus leucophaeus | reverse complement strand
AAAAAAAAAAAAAAAAAAAAAGATGACAAGCTACAGATAGGGAAAAATGTTTGCAAAACAAGTCTTTGACAGAGGACTTGTAACTAGAATATAAGAAGAATTCACCAAATCTCAACCGTTAAACAGCAAACAATTTAACTAGGTATGGGCAAAAATCATGAACAAACATTTTGCTGAAGAGTGCCCAACAATGGGCAGCTATTTGTGTCATTCACTGGGCCATTTTATGCCCCAGTGAATAACATCTTCCAGGCACCCTCACTCACAAGGTTGCTTAACTTTTTTCTCTTCATTGCAAGTTTTCCCCAAACTCTTTATCAGCTGAATGCAGACACTTAAAAAAAAATAACAGATAAAGAAGTTTTGTGCAGACATGTAAAAGGTTACAACAGCAACTGTCAGGAGAGCACATAGACTGTTGGCCGGGAGCTCACAGAGTGCCAAGTAATGTGGAGGAGTCCATCATGCAGAGTTAGCTGGATCACCAGAGAATCTTCTTTCCTTAAAAAACTGAGGTTTGGATATAGGCCAGAGAGAAATCAAGGGAGCACAAGAAGACCTGTTCCATACTGGTAAGCACAGATTTGCACTTTCATTTTTAAATCATCCACTCAGTCATGACAAACTTTTTTTTTTTTTGAGACAGGGTCTTGCTCTATCGCCTAGGCTGGAGTGCAGTGTCACCATCACAGCTCAGCTCACTGCAGCCTAGACTTCCTGGGCTCAAGGGATCCTCCCACCTCAGCCTCCTGAGTAGCTGAGACCATGGGCATGTGCCACCATGCACAGCTATTTTTTTTAATTCTTGAAATTTTTTGTAGAGACAAGGTCTTGTTGTGTTGCCCAGGCTGGTCTTGAACGCCTTGGCTCAAGCCATACACTGTGGGCCTTCCAAAGTGTTGGGATTACAGGCATGAGCTACCATGCTTGGCTTGCAACAAACTTTTAATAACAACTAAGGCATTGGGCAACTGGGTTCAATCCTACCTAAAGTAACTTAACCTCTAAACATTCATCAGCAGGTGGCATATGATACTGGGTCCTGGTGAGTCTATTCACATCCTATAATCTAGCCAACGCAGTATAGCTATTAATACAATGGGAAGACTCTTACTCCTTCCTTCTTGCCCACCACTTAGGCAAGAACATGTGCTACCAGATCCTGGGAAATCTTATCATGTGTCCTATCCAGTCCTGTGGCAGCACATCTCTCTTTCTTCTGAAAGGGCATTGTAATGTTACCAGCCCCGTGTTTGGCACCAATTTGTCAAGGAAAGGCTAGCATATAGTCATGTGTCACTTAATGAAAGTGGTTATGTTTTGAGAAATGCATCATTAGACAATTCTGTCATTGTGTGAACATCACAGAGTGTACTTACACAAACTTAGGCTGTTACTCCTAGGTTACAAACCTGTAGAGCATGTTACCATACTGAATTGTAACCCAGTGGTATTTGCGTATCTAAACAGAGAAAAGGTACAGTAAAAATATTATTATAATCTTTTTTTGTGTGACAATGTTTTGCTTTGCCACCTAGGCTGGAGTGCAGTGGCACAATCATAGCTCACTGTAACCTTGAATTCCTGGGCTCAAGTAATTCTCCCACCTCAGCCACCCAAGTAGCTAGGACTACAGGTGCATGCCACCACACCCAGCTAACTTTTATATTTGTTAGAGATGGAGTCTCGCTGTTTCCCAGGCTAGTCTCAAACTCATGGCCTTCAGAAATCCTCCCACCTTGGCCTCCCAAAGTGCTGGGATTACAAACATGAGCCACCACACCTAGCCTGTCATTATTATCTTATGGGACCACTTTTGTAGATGTGGTCTGTTATTGACCAAATTATCATTGAGCGAAGTGTCATTATGCAGTGCATGACTGTATTTGATCAGAAAAGAAATAAGCCCTTTCTGGATTAAAACAGTTCAGTTCTGTATGTCTTTTCCCCACAAGATGGCATCAGAAGAGGTCATGTGACTGCAACACATATGGTGAAACATTTTGTTGCTGAGAACCTGATGTTGTTCTGCAGATAAGCAGTTTATAGCTTGCAGTTATACCTTAAATAGGGAGAGGTAGAAAGCCTCATTCCTCATCAGAGCAAACTGTCTCAGGACAGCCTCCATGGTAGGTAGGGAAGTGTGTGAGAAATGGCATTGTATCAGCTCCTCACACAACCTACCATGCACTCATGGTCTAGGTGAATTATAAGGCTTGGATTAGCTGGTGTTAAATCCTGGTATATATGGCTCATATGAAGAGATGCAAGTTGCCAGGGCAGCCATTGGTGCAGTCATTCCCCTGAAGGAAGAACTATTAAGCCGGCACAAAAGTGAGAACAGAAATGGACAAAATAGCTTGTAAGACAGAAGATGATTTAGGTCTTATGTTCTCTGGGGGCAGAGATAATGTCTTGTTCATCTTTGATTCCTTAGCACCTGACCTAACACAGTCAGGTTTACTGAATGAATGGTTATAAACACATAATTTCTTTAGAAATAAGGGAAGACTTTTATATCTGGAAATATGAATGTGAATACTTTGGTCTCTGGCACTCAGTGTCAGGAGATTTTATGTTATGTTAACAATACAAAAGAACAAGTAGAACCAGCCAATTTTCAGAATCATTCATTTATCAGGAACTCTGCTAGATGCTGAGGATACAATGGTGATCTAGTTGTTTATCTTGTCCCTCAGCCTGCCTCATACCAGCCGTTTCCTATCCTGACCCGTAAGTGGGGTAGGGAGGCTACAAACATTATTTCCCAGGCTCCTACTGCCAATTGGAAGAATTGACAAAAGGGGGAAGCACGGATTAAATGTTTTAATGCTTTACTGAAACTGTAATACTATACTGTAGTTTTAATGTTGAAACTATAGCATTGTGATGGCCAGTTTTATATGTCAACTTGACCAAACCACAAAGTGCCCAGATATTTGGTCAAACATTATTCTGAGTGTTTGAATTTGAATGTGATGAATCATTGCATCAGTGGACTAGGTAAGGCAGACTGCCCCCACTAATGTGGGTGGCCCCCATCTGATTAGTTGAAGACAGGAAGAAAACAAAAAAGATGATGCTCCCTCAACGGGTATTCCTCCTGCCCATCTTGAATTGGGACATCAGTCTTTTCTGGCCTTCAGACACAAACTAGAACACTGGCTCTTCCTGGGTCTTGAACCTGCTGGTCTTTGGACTGGCGCTCACGCCACTGGCTCCGCTAGTTCTCTAGTTTGCAGATAGGAGAACCTAGGACTTCTCAGCCTCCATAATCATATGAACCAATTCTTGCCAATAAATAAAATATATATACAAACACATATATAGTGTGTATAATATATATATAAACCAATATTATAAATACAAATATATATGCATACACATACATACATATACATACATATGTACACACAGATCCCATCGGTTCTATTTCTCTGGAGAATCCTAATGTATGTTTAGGAAGTTTAGAAATCATGCAATGCATTTTTCTCAATTTAAGAATCCACTCAAACGAAGTAACCATATGGTTTATTACTATAATACAAATAATTTACACTAGGATTTGTCAGACTTGTGTCCCCTAGATCCCTGAAAACCTTGAAGGACCAAGCCTTGGAAACCAGCATAAAAACAGGGACTTGGATATTTCTATAAAGGATTTTGGATGATGATTCAATTTCTACTAAACAAAATACAGCAGGAGATAATATATCACAATGCCCAAGTCATTAACCATTAAAGGTAACCAGAAAAATCTTGTTATGTTTGAATTCCCGAGTTTTTGACTGATATTGTAAATATGGAAGAGATTGCTGGTGCCAGAAATCGAGTGAGAAATGTGAGTAGATCCAACAATGAAAGCATATTTCTACAATAAGGAGAAGTGATACTAACAAAAAAGGAACTGTCTTTCCACAGTTGTCACACTCATAAGGCTTCTCCCATTATGGGTTCTCTCGTGTTTGATAAGACCTGAGCTGCAACTGAAGCCCTTGCTGCATTGTTCATTTTGTTAGTGCACTTCTCCTTATTGTAGGAATAAGGTGAAGCACTTACACAAAAGTTTGCAGCAGAATAGTCATTCCAAAATACTTTTGTAGAAACAACTCCACTGAATGTATACATAATAAATACTACTTGTATAATGCTGACTAAACATTTTCTCACTTGAATTCACAAGACTAAAATTTTGACTATCATGATGAGAAGAAAAAAAAAAGATGATCTACACAGTGTGTTTAACAAAAAAGTAGATAGCCTGAGGAGTTAAATTTATGGTTAAAATAGTCATCATGAAAAACTGAGATGCTGTTACCACACAGGCAATTTGGGAATCAATGTATAAGAAGACCAAGACGTCAGACACTAATAATGGGGTTCTGAAACCATAAGTGATACTCGTTTTAAATATTTGGTGTGAATCCATTCATCAGGAGAAAGTATGAACTTAGCAGGAATAAGTTTTGCTGCAGTTTACTATACAGTGTATGCTGGGTAGTAGGGTGGGGCAGGATAGTGTCTATTGTTTTAGCAGGCATTGGTTAGGCCCAAGAGAACTAAATGGAGAGAACTAAGATATGGAGCATTAGAATATTTATCACTTTATTCTGACTTGATGACTGATTTTCACACTGTCTGAATAGGTAAGTTTTTTCTTAAAGAGTAGCAACAGGAAAACATTAAAGAATGAAATTTGGGCTGGGCATGGTGGCTCACACCTGTAATTCCAGAGCTTTGAGAGGGTGAGGCAGGAGGATTGCCCAGGATGTCGAGACCAGCCTGGGCAACACAGTGAGACCTCATATTAAAAAAAAAAAAAAATGCAATTCCATGGATGGCACACATTCATAATGATTTAGTGATAAACTGTTTAAGGCATTTGCACTAGAATAGAATTCCTAGTCTGGTAAAGAAATATGGATTCTTGGCCGGGCATGGTGGCTCACGCCTATAATGCCAACACTTTGGGAGGCTGAGGCAGGAGGATCACGAGGTCAGGAGATCGAGACTATCCTGGCTAACATGGTGAAACCCCATCTCTACCAAAAATATAAAAAATTAGCCAGGTGTGGTGGCACACGCCTGTAGTCCTGGCTACTCAAGAGGCTGAGGCAGGAGAATCACTTGAACCCAGGAGGCGGAGGTTGTAGTGAACTGAGATCGTGCCACTGCACTCCAGCCTGGGAGACAGTGCAAGACTCTGTCTCAAAAACAAACAAACAAAAAAATGGATTCTTTCAATCACAGTAACCCTGCCATCACCTCTGCTCTGCCTATGTACTTGGTAAGAAATGCACTAGATTGAGTCACAATCTAGGTCAGAGAATTGGACACAAGCACAAATGGCCTTGGCGAGAAGTTCTTCAGAAACCTCGATAACATCAGATTTTCAGATCTATGAAGGTAATCTCACTGGTACATTCAATAAACACTTATTAGCACCTGTGGAAAAGGCACAGAGGGGGATATAAGACTTTGTGAATCTGACCAACTGTGGAGAATTCATTACAGTCCAAAGGAATGGTCAGAGAAGCAGCCCCCAAATCACAACCATCCACCCAACAGACACCACAAAGTGCTGGTTTAGGGCAAGTAGCCAGTCTGAACATCCATTTAATTCCAATGGGAGAGAACAAACCATTTCAGGTCTTACCTATTCTAGACAACTCTCCCATAGCCTCCTATCAAATATGTTTTGATTCCAAACACCTTCTAGAACTTGGAAGATAATTTGTCTAACCCAGTCTATATTTTCTAACACCTGATAATGTGTAGTGGTAAATAAAGCCCAGCCCACAATTCCTATAGTCGAGACTCCAGGGGGAGTGGCTTCAGATCAGTGACAAATGAGCACCAACTCTGGCATGTATAGCATGGGTCACTGTGATAGGATGTTTCTCCCTACATGGCTTCTCTGATGTTGAACAAGGTATGAAATTCGGGTGAAGGCTTTTCCACATGCATTACACTGATAGGGTTTCTCACCAGTGTGGATTTTTTGATGTTCAATGAGGCCTGTATTCTGAGTGAAACTTCTTTCACACTCATTACATTTATAAGACATGGGAGTTTCAACATTTTCCAACTGGCTTTCCGTCCTACTTTTCCAGGCCTCTCCCTGCTCAGGTTCCTGAACATTTTTATCCCCAGTATGGATCCTCTGATGTCTCAGGAGATGTGAACTTCGCCTAAAGGCTTTGCCACACATACTGCACTGATACGGCTTCTCCCCAGTGTGGATTCTGTGATGTTCAAGGAGGCTGCAGCTCTGGCTGAAGGTCTTCCCACAGTCATCACACTCATAGGGCTTCTCCCCAGTGTGGGTTCTCTGGTGCTTGATAAGGTCTGAGCTGTGACTGAAGGCCTTACCACATTCTTCACACTCATATGGCTTCTCACCAGTGTGGACTCTCTGATGAATGACGAGGGCAGAGCTCCCAATGAAGGCCTTGCCACACTCCTCACATTCGTAGGGTTTCTCACCAGTGTGGATTCTCCTGTGTTTACTCAGGCCTGAGCTTTGAGCAAAACTCTTTCCACATTCATGGCAGATGTGCCGCCTCCCTCCCGTGGCATTTTTCTGCTTTCTTTGTAACCTGCCCTCCTGTTCACCACCTTCTGCACATGTAGGAATCTGGACAATGTCTTCCCTCAGGTGGCACAATATCTTCCCATGCTCCTTTTCTTGAAGCTTCTCAGCTGGAGGCAAGTCCCTGCCCTTAGTCTGTTTTTCACCACCTGAAATAACAAATAACCGGCAATTGTGGGTTATGCCCTGCCATGGAAGGAAAGCTCTGTGATGAGTACCAGGGAGGCAAGAATTACAGAGGTCTATAAATGCCTGGGATAAGGATTTAAGTGCTAGAATAAGAATGGGAATAAAAGGGGAGAACAGGAGTGCTGGGGAGGAGGGAGACCTAAGAATGGGAATGGGGCCATTGGAAAGGTACACACTGGGAGTGGAGGGAGTGGGTGGAAGATGGTGAGGATCCAGGACTATGCTGGGGATATATGTGGTCGTTCTAAGTTCTAAGAATAGTAAGGCAGGGCCATGCATCTAGGATTAGATACTAAAAGAGTTGAACAGAAAGTGACATTAAATGGAGCAAGTGGAAGGATTTCTGAAATACCTTTGAGAAACAGTGATTGGGAGGCTGAGGCTGGCAGATCACTTGAGGTCAGGAGTTCAAAACCAGCCTGGTCAACATGGTGAAACCCCATCTCTATTAAAAAAACAAAAATTAGCCAGGCATGGTGGTGGGTGCCTATAAGCCCAGCTAGTCAGGAGGCTGAAGCAGGAGAATAGCTTGAATATGAGAGGTACAGGATGCAGTGAGCCAAGATTGCACCACTGCACTCCAGCCTGGGTGACAGAGTGAGACTCAATCTCAAAAAAAAAAAAAAAAAAGAAAGAAAGAAAGAAACGAAACAGTGAAAGTGGAGACTCAGAAATTGGGCACTGATCAATGAAACAATAAAGACAGTTGTCTCGGCTTATATCCCAGGCAGAGGCAGGGTCCCCAAACAGAACTGGATTCAGTGCTGGGAATTTTATGCCACCAATGAGCTACGTGGCCTCAGACAAGTCAGGCAGTCTTCTCAGCCTCTGCACCCTCATCTCTGAGGTCAGGGTCTATAGTCAATGTCTAAGAACACCTCTAACTCTCACAATCTATGGTCCCAAGGCCCATTTTCTAAAGAGGCCCGCCAACTTTCCTCTTCAGTCTGGGATAGGATCAGGAAGGAGTACATCATCATTTACTGGGCATCTCCTATGAGGCAAACCTGTACTTGGGACTGTATTGTCTTCAACCCATTTAACTCAACTAGAATACTGGCAGGAGGAGGAGAAAGCAAGGTCTGAAGGGATAAGCAGGCTGGGTGCAGTAGCTCATGCTCATGCCTGTAATTCCAGCATTTTGAGGGACCAAGGCAGGAAGATTGCTTGAGCCCTGGAGTTTGAGACCAGCCTGGGCAACATGGCAAAATTCCATCTCGACAAAAAATAAAAATTAAAAAATTAGCCAAGCGTGGTGGTGCATGCCTTTAGTCCCAGCGGTTTGGGAGGCTGTGGTAAGAGGATCACTTTAGCCCAAAAAGTTGAGGCTGCAGTGAGCCATGATTGTTCCACTGCATTCTATCCCGAGTGACTGAGCAAGACCCTATCTCTCAAAAACAACAACAAAAAAGGAGTAAGGAGCTAGTCAGTAACAGGTTTTCAGAAATGGTGATTGTGAATCCAAGCACAATAGGGCTCAACAGCTTCCAACAACTCAACAGGTTCTAATGCACAAAGAATGCCAAGAAACCTTAACAGAAATTAGTGTCCTTTAGTCTTACCCAGGGAGACCAGGCTGCCATGGTTCTCCTGCTTTTCATCTCTACAGAGATTCCCCTGAGATGAATCCTGCTGTGTCCATTCAGGGGTGACGGTCAGGGCCACATCTTCTACTTTCAACAACCCCTAAAACAGTAGGTAATCCCATTGAAGAAGGGGCTGACCAAACTGGTGGAGTAGGGAAGATCTGGGAAGCACCCCCAATCCCCATCCCTGTCAAGAGCTAGTAATAAACAGGAAAAGCCTCTTAAGTGGGCACCTAAATAAAGTTAATGATAACCTCAAGATAGATGAGAAAATGCAGATCCCATTTGAGATCTGTATGGAGGATCTAGGATGGGAGTACAGGCGAATGGGGAGTAAGGAGTCTTCACAGGAAGCTCAACAGTAGTGAGAGGCACTGGGGGAGGGATAGGGGCTCCAGCTCACCTGGGATTCTGGAGTAAGCCTAGAAGTTACCACTGTATCTTCTCTGCAGCACCCTCCATGGGCAAGCACAGGGACCTGGAGAACTAAGAAGGAAAGAAGCTCTGTATGAGATGTACCCTGGCTTTCAGCCTCCCTGCCTTGTGGAATCTAAGTTAAATAACTGGATTAATAGATTCCTGTCTCACGTGATTGAGCCCAGGAGTCTGAAGCTGCAATGAGCTGTGATTGGGCCACTGCACTCTAGCCTGGGCAACAAACTAAGACCCTGTCTCTCTAAATAAATAAATTCCTGCCAAACAAGTTTATACAGAGTGTGCTCCTTTCCAAAATTCTTTGTCCCTACCTGCTGCAATCCTATAGCTAAACATACCTGTTGTGCTCTGCAGATACATGAAAACAATGCAAAAAGGCAGGATCCTTGTTAGCAGTTGTGAAATAAAAAAGAACATAAAAATAAAAAAGTTTTCCATTTGAAGATCCTTTGAATTTTGCCAGGTATAGGAGGAAAAATCGGATTCTGGGTGAGTATGTCCTTAGTAGCTGTTAAGGTGCTTTCACTTTGGATTTGAAAAGCTAAGAGGAGTCAGACGAAGCTGGGCTATGAAAAGCAGAGTAAGGGTCTGGCTTTACAGGAAAGTAAAGAACTTCAGGTTTCCTTATTATTCCTTATATAACTTCAGGAAGCACATATATTCCTCAAATATTCCTTATATAACTTCAGGAAGCAAATTTTTAAAGGGGCACAAAACAGGTGGTTTAGGCTAGAACCTCTGTTGAAAAATAAAGATCTCATGTTGGCTAGAACATCCCAGTGATGTGTGTCTTGGGAACTTGTACATGTGTTTAAGACACATGAAAGGACATCTCAGAACATACAGCCATTTCCTATGCAGTGAATTTCATATTACTTTAATAACAGACCCAGGATTTAGAAGATTTATACCCTTTAATTTGCAATAGTCCTATAATTTATGAGATTGGCTGGTTGGCTTTACAAATTCTGTTTACTTTCTGCATAGGACTTCCCACTGTCATATGAATTGTATTATTAATGTGTTTATTTGCCATCTTCCCCACTTAAATGTAAGCTCCACTGGAACAAGAACAGTCTCACTGACCGTTCCATCCCCAGAGCTAACTGGCCACCACACTGGAGGCCTCCATAATTACAAGTTAAACAAAGAAGAACAAAGACAAGTAGCTGGTATACACAACGTGGTAGCTTACACCTATAATCCCAGCCCCTTGGGGGGCCGAGGCAAGAGGATCACTTGAGCCCAAGAGTTTGAGACCAGCCTGGGCAACATGGTGAGACCTCATATCCACAAAATTTTTTTAAAAAAATTAGCCAGGCATGGTGGTGCACACCTATAGTCCCAGCTACTCAGGAGGCTGAGGTGAGAGGATCGTTTGAGCCCAGGAGGTGGAGGCTGCAGTGAGCTGAGATCGTGCCACTACACTCCAGCCTTGGTGAAACAGCAAGACCTGTCTCAAGAAAACAAAAACCAACACAACAAAACAAAATCCAAACAAGAACCAATTCTTTCCAAACCTAAGTTTTACTAATATCTTATATACTATGTCCAGTCTTGGTCGAAAAAGTTTTCCATCATGTTGGAAATACTCCTTTTAGTCCCAGTCTTAAATGAGAGTTGATCTGTCATGGGCATATACACCACCTATCAATGAATTTTGTTGGCTATCCTTAAATGAAATTGGATGAAGTCTGCAGAATTCATACTGCCTAGAAAATAATCCTTACCTCTGTCTTGTAAGGGCTGGCATCCCAGAGATTCATGCTTGAGCAGAGCCTTCATTAGCTGAAATTGGCTACTTTGTGACTCTGGGGCTGGTGTCAACAATGCCATCTTGCAACAGAGCAGTTCTTGCCCCTGGTCAACACCTGAAACCTAGAAATCATTTGTTCTTATTTTCATTTATTCATCAAACACTTCCATAGAATTACCTAGGTGGCTGGCACTATTTCCAAGATCATTATAAATGTTAACTCATTTAACACAGAAAACAACAATCTTATAAGGGAGGTATTATTATACTCATTTTACTGATAGGGAAATGAAGGCATAGCCAGTTTAAGCAGCTAACAAATGGCAATGCTAGGATGGGAGCTCAGGTAGAATGATGCCAAAGCACATGTTCTTACCATTACTCTATGATACTTCATATATACATTTGTGTTTTATGAAAACCCATTGGAAACCGGTGCAAAATTCTCAGAGAATATTGATACCTTTTATTATCTGAAAAGGGGATTACAATCTCTAGTTTACAGCATTTGGGGGACCCAAATAACATCACAGTATGTGAAATCACCTAACATGGCCTGGCATATGATATGTCCTCATTAAATGCAGGTTTACTTCCAGACATTTACAGTATTATAAAATTACAGTTTTCAAGTTACTTTCTCATGTGCAGCTCAGAATTTCCCACATCCTTTATAAAGAACGAAGGTAAGAGACTTGCACTGACTTTCCACTGTTACAGGGCTTGGGTGCAATAGACCCGAGTCAAGAACCTTGGTATCCAGCTCACCATTTAGAAGGCTCTGGCCACACAGGTCCTCTGAGGGTATGTGCACAGGGACACAGGATGATGCAAAGAGGACACAGTCTCATAAAACAGGGAAGAACACAGAGGTAAAAGTAGGCCCATTTTCTACCATAGGTTCATAACCAGTGGTCCATGAACTCCTTCCCACGGAGTCCATGAACTTGAACAGGACAAAAACTAATCTTATTTTTAACTGGTCTTTAAGAGAAAGTTAGTATTTCCTTCAATTATGAATGGAAGCAACAAATCAAAGTAGCATAAGCAGTACCCAGGACTTTGTCACCAATAGAACCTGTAGATGTTTTTACATCACATTACAACCAGGCAAATAGATACTTATCACTGCTTTGTAATTGCCAGTTATAAGCCCTGTCCCTAGGTCTTATTTAGTGTACTAATTTAAAAAAACACATATATGACTTTAATACAAATTTAATACTTTGCTAACTGTATGTTGATATGATTGTGTTCTTTTGTAACCCTTAATGGTTTATGTATTTTAAAAAAAGTATTCTGAGAAGGAGTCCGGGGACTTCACCTTACTGCCAAGGAGGTTCACGGTACAAAAAGAGATGGAGAACTCCTGGATCTTAAAGGAATGCCCCTCACTCCGATGTTGAGATTTCAGGAGGAAACAGACCACAGCGCTCAGATACTAAGTTCTTTCTACCTGCGGCGCCGGCTCATCCAGTTGCCTCTCCAAATACTCCAACAGCACCACCACCTCCTCCCCGCTCTCTGGATGCTGCTCCCGCACCCAGCTCTGCAGTTTCCCAGGCAGGATGGTCAGGAACTGCTCCAGCACTAGCAGCTCCAGGATCTGCTCCTTGCTGTGCATCTCAGGCTGCAGCCACTGTCGGCAGAGCTCTCGGAGCCGGCTCAGCGCCTCGCGGGGACCTGCAGCCTCCGGGTAGCGGAAGCCTCGGAAGCGCTCGCGGGAGCCCTCAGAGCCCAGATCTGGGCTACTGGGAAAACCGGCCTCGTCTTCCTCCACCTTTATGACCAGAAGCTCCATCTTGTCTTCTGTAGGCTGGGCATCCAGGGCTGTGCTTTCACTTAATTCTCTAGCCATCCTGGGCCAAGGCAGTACTCAGGCCTCACTCTAGCTTCCAGCGCTATTTCTGCAGAAGATTCCTGAAAGGTGGGAAATAATTATTAACCAGTAAACTTGCAAGTAGTCCCTTCTCTCCTGCCCAGGGGCCCAGAGACATCTCTGGGGAACTGCTGCAGAAATTTCTCCACGTTCAATGGTTCTGCAGCTTAATCCTCTACACCACCCCAAGCCTGAATCCCACAGTAAGGTTCCAAAGGATGTCCTGGGGTGATCCTGGACATCCCCAAGCCCCGGACTAATCAGGAAAAAAACTGAAATTGGTGAGGACCCAGGGCACTTCCTGGTCTCTCTAGGAAGCTCCTCTCAGTGACTTGCTCAGTTATCCCGTTAACAAGCAGGTCTGTGGTTGTCTAAATTCTAAGATGACTCTAACGATTTCCTGCCCTAATCCTCAGGACTTTCAATATGAGACAGCAAGTCCAGACTGACTGGACTGATCCCAAGGAGCTGAATTCTACCGACAACCTCAATGACCTCATAAGTAGATTCCTCTCAGAGCTTCCAGATAAGAGCCCAGCCCTACCAACTCTTTGGCTTTGGCCTGGGAAGACCCTAATACTGAACTCAGCTGAGCCTGCCTGGCCTTCTGACCTAGAGAACTGGAACAAACAAGCTGATTTTTTCTTTTTTTTGCTTGTTTATTTTGAGACAGAGTCTCGCCCTGTCGCCCAGGCTGGAGCGCAGTGGTATGATCTCAGCTCACTGCAACCTCCACCTCCCATGTTCAAAAGATTCTCCTGCTTCAGCCTCCCAAGTAGCTGGGATTATAGGTGTGTACCACCATGCCCAGCTAATTTTTGTATTTTTAGTAGAGATGAGGTTTCACTATGTTCACCAGGCTGATCTTGAACTCCTGACCTCAAAAGATCTGCCTCGGCCTCCCAAAGTGCTGGGATTAAAGACATGAGCCACTGCACCCAGCCCAGATTTTGTTTTAAGCTGATAAATTTGAGGTAAATGTTATACAGCAATAGAAAACTAATACAATTGATTCTATATCTGCAGGTTCTGCATCAAGAGGTTCAATTAACCACAGCTGGAAAATATCTGGGAAAAAAATAACAAAAACAACAATTAAAAAATACAAATAAAAATACAATATAACAAGGATTTACAAAGCATTTATATTGTATTTGGTTTATAAGTAATCTAGAGATGATTTAAAGTGTACAAGAGAAGCTGAGCCTAGTGCCACACTACTGCAGTCCCAGCTACTCAGGAGGAAGAGGCAGGAGGATCACCTGAGAGCCCAGGAGTTCAAGGATGCAGTAAGCTATGATTGTGCTGCTGTACTCCAGCCTGGGTAACAGTGTAGAGACTCCATCTCTTTAAAAAAAAAGTATACAGGAGGATGTGTGTAGGTTATAGGCAAATACCATATGCCATTTTATGTAAGTCTCGAGCATCCACAACTTTTAGTATCAGTGGGGATCCTGAAATGATAATCCCCCATAGATAATGAAGGATGGCTGTACCAGGTCTTATCTGTGGTCAAGGTACTGCAGTGAGGGGAAGAAGAAGGATAGAAGGCCCTGGACCAAAAGAAATAGGACTGAATAAACAAACCTTGGCTGCCTGCTAGTGAGACCCTCAGTTATATCTGATGTGACACTTGCCCAAAAAACTGGCAAAATATTCACATTAAAAGTCAGCTGAAAGTAGGGTTTCTGCAGGTTCTTCTGATCTATGGGCTGGAGGCCCTTCAGTTTCAGAAACATCAAGGAAGCTGAAAACATCACCAAGCCCTTGCCCTGGAGAGAGCACAGGCTGCCCCTGGTCTTCGCCACCTCCTCAGTCTGCCACTCTCTTTCTTCCCCTTCAAGACTGAACTTGAAAGAAAGCCCTCAGTCCCTGATTCTAGTCCTCACTTCCTACTAAGCCTTCCACACACTGTAGGCTGCAAATTGCCAACACCACTAAGATTTCGCCTGCAGAAGTAACCAAAGAGACTTCCCTCAATTCCCATTTTCCATGGCCTCTTATCAGGCAACTGGGCTGAGGATACTGCCCACTTCCAGAAACTCACTTGTCCTTTGTTTCAAGAACCTTCCTTTCTCCTGCTTTCCTCCTTCCTGGTTCTTCTCACCTCCCATCATAATCTGGTTAAGTGTTCTGAACCCAGGTTTCCTGAGGTCATCATCCTGGTTTTACTACCGACTAGCTCTGTGCCTCCCTTTCCTTATCTGTAATAGGGATAGTGATAGTAGATAGGGCCATTGTAAGCATTAAGTGAGTGTATAACGTCCGTATAACAGTGCCTGGTATGTGGACATAAGGAACATGGCTGTGCTGCAGCCAGGCAGGCATAGGCCGAGGTAAACATCCTGCATGACTCAGTGGGATTGGAGCGCAGGCACACAATTCCGTGCATTATACAATCACAGTTATGTAGCCATAACCTGGGGAGGCTCATCACCTGGCTCTAAGACACTGTTGTGAGGTGTATAAATGCAGCACTGACACTGTGAAAGAGCTGCTGAGTAAAGCCATGTCCCATCTACCTGCTGTCTCTCGAGTGTTCTTCCAGCTCCCTGCCCCCCCATCCACCTACTCCCTCAGACCTCAGCTGGGGCTTGAACCTGACATTTGGCATAGTGGGCAGGATGAGGTGAGTGGGTCTCCAGCTCCCAGGCTCCCGGGCCGGCTATGCAGCCACAGCATGAGCTGTGGCACCCAGTGGCAGCCGTGGTGCGAGGATGGGCTCTGGTGGAAACATGGGCGACACTGGACAGGCCCTCCACAAGTGTGGAGAAGGAGCTGAAGCACCTGGAAGTGCACAGCACTGAGGAGTGTGCCTTTGCCAACAGAGTCAGATGGGCATTTGTGACTGTGCTGCAAGAAGTGCATGCCCAGTCTCTGCTGGACGCAACGCAGAGAGGAGGAAGAACCTCCATTACAGGCTCACCCAGTGGTCTGCCAGAAAATAGAGCATGAACAGCCACTGGGCCCCAAGGGTGGGCTTAGAGACCCCCTACCATTGTGAAGAACATTTCATATAGTGTTTGTACCCCCACTGAGTTGCGGGAGTTATGTAAGCAGTGCCAGTAGCATCTGGGGGAGCCCCTCCCTGCCTGAATTCTCTCTCTCTGGGACAAAGGAGCTGATCCATTTCCTGCTCCGCCTCTGAGATGGAAAAGCTGGCTTCTTTAATTACAGTGTGGACTGATGCCAGTGAAATACCAGAAACTGTCAGTAGATGGCAGTCGTATACAGACTTGTGCAAGTCATTCGTGAAAAGGACATTGCTGGGTGACTCGGTCCCGCCGGAGCGTTCCAGCTCAAAGATTACCTGCTGCAGTCAGGCAGAAATGTAAAGCCTTTCCTGTTTGATTGCGAACTGGCCAAGGTGCCGGACTTAGGGGGACAACGGATAACCAAAGGCCATATGTGGACTCGGCAATCTACTGGTCTCTAAACCTGAATCAGTTTCCGGGCAGAGCTGCATTTATTGACAGTTATGAAAGCTGGTCAGTGAAAGTGAAACCTGTACCTTCGGACCTTGGCATCGGGCGCTTGGCTCCCCGCTTATGCACTGTGTATGTCTCTCCCATGCCTGAGGACAGGCTGGGGTGGATGTTTTGCACGGCTTGGCAGCTGTGCCATCTATCATGGATTTGATAGACCACCTGACAACAGAACTGGGATGGTGCCACTGTGTGGTGGACTTGGCCAATGCATTCCTCTTAATGGACATTGCTCCAGAGAGCCAGGAACACTTTGCCTTCATGGGAGGGTGATGATGGACTTTCACAGTGTTGCTGCAGGGATATATGCATAGCCCCAACATATGTCATGATCTTATTAATGATGTTATTATATTAACCTCTGATTCTCTTGCAGATTTAGAAGCAGCAACGCAGCCTCTTGCCTGGAATTGGGATGATGCGGCTGAAACCACCTTCCTGGCAGCCAAACAGGCTATTCAGCAGGCACAAGCCCTATGGGTAGCTGATCAGGGGCACCCATTTAAACTTGATGTGCATGTGACCACAGATATTTTTGACTGGGGCTTATGGCACTGCACAGAGCTCTTTAGAATGCCAGTAGACTTTTCGTCCCAACTGTGAAAGGGAGCTGAGCTCCGGTATTCCTCGACAGAGGAGTTAGTAACTGCATATGCTGCCCTTTAGACTCACGACAGCCTGGCAGGACGGGCTACAGTCGTTGTGTGCATGACTTACCCAACAGTAGGGTAGGTATGCTCATAGGTAACAACCCGCACACTGGGATGGCACAGACATCCACTTTTGCAAAGTGGGGTGCCTAAGCCTACACGGAACAGCAAAGTATGCTAAGTCAAGTCCCTTAGCAGCACAATTACAAGAAGTCTTAGTACCTACTATCCTAATGCAAGATAAGGCTATGGGACCTGAGGCACCCCTAGACCCTGAGCCTTCATCTTTTAAGGAGGGGCATCCCTGCATTCCCAATAGGGCGTGGTACACAGATAGGTCTAGCCAGGGTGCTACTGCTGCCTGGACTGCTGTTGAAGCCCAGCCTAGTACTGACACCCTACGGTTTGATACCAGGTGTGGACAAAGTAGCTAATAAGCTGAACTCAGGGCAATGTAAATGATGATCACCAAGAAGGTGACACCTATGGTAATCTGCACCAATAGCTGGGCAGTTTATCAAGGCTTAACCTTGTGGCTAACTACCTAGAAGTTACAGAAGTGGTTAGTCACTGACCCATGTAGGGCCAGGCCATGTGGCCAGACCTATGGGAGAAAGGATGACTTCCTCTAACTAGGTATGGGGACAAACGGTAACCTGTTGTTGCCTGCCCCAATGCCCCTAAAGGTAGGGAAGCAAAAAACCTGGCTTAATATATAAAGCAACATCGGGGTAACATCACCATGGGGTGGTTGCCTACTATAACCTGAAATTATTGCTCCCTGTATTACTACTGTGGCCCGAGTGCCTACAGCTTATGTGTCAAGCCTCTATGTATACACTGGGCCTGTGTGCCCAGGGCCTATGTGTCCGACTTACGTGTCAAGCCTGTGTGTATGTATCAGCCCTGGGTGCCGAAAGTGTATATGTCAGGCCTGCGTGCCAAACCTATATATTGGGCCTGTGTACCTAAAAACTTATGTCTCCCTCGGCCAAGGGGGTGGAGTGTAAGGTAAAAATGGATGTGCTTTGGTCAAGAACAGGCTGAGGCAGATATGCAGGCCAGTGTGACTCAGCGAGTCTCGAACGCAGGCGCACCACTCCACTTGTTATATAACCTGTTTGTGTAAGCTCATACTTGGCTCACAGCCACTATTGTGTGTAAATGGTATAACTGCCCTGCTGACACTGTACATAGGACTCATGCCCAGAGAGAGAGGGAAAAACTGCTGACCTTGGAAGAGAGAACTGGCTGTCTTGCAGACCGACAGAGGGGAGCCAGGAATTAACAAGTGTGCCAAGGAGTACAGCTGTAAGTGTGGGAGCGGCAGAAGCCACAGAGCCGGTTGCTGAGAAGGGCTGTGGTCGGAGGAGGCACCCGAGACAGAGGCAGACAGTGTGAGAGCTGCAGTAGCTGCTGCTGACTAAAATCATATTTTACCTGTCTACAGCCCCAAGTGTTCTTTCAACTATCTGCCACCTATCCAACAACTCCCCTCGGACCTCAGTATGGGCTGGAACCTGACACTTGGCATGACAGTGGTAAGTACCATATACATATTGGCTAATAGTATAATTCACTGGTCTTTCTTTTTTTAAATAAGAGTAGGCCTGGTGGTTCTGTTCTTGACCTTTTCTTTTCTCTATCCACAGTCTTCCCCAGAACTATGTTTAATCACTTGCAAGGTTTTAACTTCTATTTCTAGGCTGTAGACTCCTGATGCCTATCCTGAGCTGCCTCCCAGATAGTCCTATATGGAAATCTTGCAAACAAATCCAATTCAATATGCCCCAAATCAAACTGATTTTCTTGCTTCCTAATCTACTCCTTCCTCAGTATGGTATTCTCTAGAAACAATAGCACCAGCCACCAGGTTTCCTCAGAGTCATTACTTTGTAATGGATGATTTCTATATTTTAGGAGGGAAAAGTAAGATATTCTGAAAGACAGCCTATCCCAGAAGCCATGAGACCTGGGCCTGATCTAAGAGGGAAGGGAAACCTGAGATTCCTGTGAACCAGCTGGGACTAGATTTTAAACTAGAAGTTAGTGACTGCAAAATTATTTGACTGGACTCAGATGTCAGTAAGTCTGTCTTTACTCAGTGGAATGGAGAGGCTAGAAAATGTAAGGCTGCGCCGGGCGCGGTGGCTCACGCCTGTAATCCCAACACTTTGCGAGGCCAAGGTGGGCGCATCACAAAGTCAAGAGATCAAGACCATCCTGGCCAACATGGTGAAATCCTGTCTCCACTAAAAATACAAAAATTAGCTGGGCATGCGTGGTGGCAGGCGCCTGTAGTCCCAGCTACTTGGGAGGCTGAGGCAGTAGAATTGCTTGAACCTGGGAGGCAGAGGTTGCAGTGAGCCAAGATCGTGCCATTGCACTCCAGCCTGGCAACAGAGCAAGACCGTCTCAAAAAAAAAAAAGTAAGGCTGGTAGAGGTTACAAAGGGAAAAACAATTCCAAATCTGTATCCTGAACCTCTATTCCTCAGGCCAACTCTCTATAGTTCAAAGGATGGTAGGGAATAGAAGGAAATTAGGAAACTGAGAGAACCCATTGATTGTTACAAATGAAAAGTACCAGAAAACACTTCCTCCTAATAAGCTGCCACAAGAGATCTGGGGCACTGCTACATGAGCTAATAATACCAAAATAAGTGACCCTAAATCTAATCTAGTCTTTAGATCCAAATACCAGTGTACAGGCAAAATATAGGAAAAAATTATATTAAAGGCTTTCAAACTTTGTTACATATTAGAATCACTAGGGAACTTTTAAAACTCCTAATGCCTTGGGTACAATCAAGATCAATCAGGCTGGGTGCAGTGGCTCACACCTGTAATCCCAGCACTTTGGGAGGCTGAGGCAGATTGCCTGGAGTCAGGAGTTCAAGAACAGTCTGGCCAATATGACGAAACCCTGTCTCTACTGAAAATACAAAAATTAGCTGGGCGTGGTGGTACACACCTGTAATCCCAGCTACTTGGGAGGCTGTGGCATGAGAATCACTTGAACCTGGGAGGTGGAGACAGCAATGAAAAAAAAAAAAATCAATTAAATCACTCTCTGGGGGTGGGACTCAGCATCAATAACTTAAAACTTTCTAGGTGATTCTAATGTGCAGCTGAGTTTGAGATCTAGTAAGTTAAAGATACTAAAAAGAAGCAATCGACCAAATCCAGAATGTGAGGCATTTTATAAAACAGAAGGTTCAAGTTCCTCAACAAATAAATGGTATTTTTACCAAAAGGAGTGGGAGGGAATGGGAACAGTCAATAGATTAGGAGACTGAACAGACTTATCAAATAAATGCAAATGGTGAACCATATTTGGACCCCACTGAAAACAACTGTAAAAAGACTGTAAAAAAAAAAACTGTAAAAATATTTGAGACAATTATTTGAAAATCAAGATAATGATATCAAGGAATTAGTCAATTTTGTTGCATGTGATGATACTATGATTATATCAAGATAAAAGTCCTTATATATAAGAAATTGACACTGAAGTACTTGTACTTGTGAGTGAATTAAAATGTTTCCATCTGCAATTTGTTATAAAATGAAAGAGAGGAGGGATGTAATGAGGAAAAAAAAAGAAATAAAGAAAGAGGGGGAGAGGGAGGGAGGGAAAGGAAGACAAAGGAGGGAGAGGGAAAAAAAGGAGAGAGGGAAAGAGGGAACAAGTAAAAGGGAAGGAGGAAGACAGAAGGGAAGGAGGAGGAGAAGGGAAGGAAAGACAGGGGAAAGGAGGGAAAAGAAGAATGAAAATGACCAGAAGATGATGGCTGAAGCCGAGTCATGGTTATATTGGTGTTCACTGTAACATTCTCTCTACAATTAAATGTGTTTAAATTTCTCTCCAAAATTTTAGAAAATTGAACAAAGTCCTAACTTCCTTCCTTCCTGAATAATATAGTCAAAAAGCATTAAGGTAGGGTCAAAGAAGGCAAGAGAGAGCCATAGCCCAACCCAGAGTGAATCTGGAGCCCAAGTGGAATGAGGAGGGTGTCCACGGTGGGAAAGGGAGGAAGTCTATGGCAGGTAAACAACACTGATACATTTATATCATTTATTCCACAAACTCCATTTAGGTTTCACTACCTGGACCCTACTTGGATCTGAGCCAAATTGATCACACTGGGAAGGCACAAGATTGGGAAATTGGTTGCAAACACAAATTATTTATCAAATCAGTAAATATACTGACGATAAGGAAAGGAAAGTTTCTCATTAACAGAAAAGAGTTACAAGTCTAGAAAAGAGAGTTAACCCTGTCGAAGTTGGGTTGAAATGAAGGGTGTTAGTATGAAGCCAGTTTCAGGCTAGGGCGTTCCTGGAAGCTCAAAAACTGGTGCATCTCCAGCACTAAGCAGGACATCAGATTTTTGCTAAAACCAGGGGTCCTCGTCGTTTTTCACTATTACAAACTTCTATTGTTCCTCCTACTCTCCAGCCAAGGAAAAGGTACCCCCGAATCTTAAAGCCTTTGCGAGTTTGAGTATCACAACGTACAACACAAACCAGTTTTGGTCTTTGCTTTGGGATAGGCTCTTTTTCAGAGTATCTTATTTTTCCCTCCTAAAATATAGAAATAATCCATTACAAAGTGAATTGATGAATGACACTAAAATTGAAAGCAACCGTACAAAAACCAGTAATTAAAGATAATATGTCATCATAGTTATAAATAATAATGGTACTACTAATAAAAGCAAATCTTTAAATCATGCTTACTCTGCACCTTACACATATTAATGCATTCAATCCTCACAACAACCTAGTGAGTTAAGGAATATTATCCCCATTTTGCAAAATAGTAAAAGGAGGCAGAGAGAGGTTAGGAACTAGTGAAAAGTCACACAGCCAATAAGTGGCAGAGGCAGGATTCGAATCAGGTAATCTGACTCCAACGTTCTGGCTCTTGGCCAGTACCACAGAATAATTTAAAGACCTTGAAACTGACCTTGTTACCAGGCAGTGCAAAAATGTAACGGCTCCCATTTTCGAGGCTTGTCTATGTGACCCATGCGTCCCGTCTCCAGACACCCTCAAGAACCGACCCAGACACTCGGTAACGGCTCTAAACAAGGGACACTCATATTGGGCTCTACGAGGGAACGCCGAGCACCACTTCGTTCAGACGCAGAGCGCCCCTCCCTCCCCCACGGCTTCTCGCAGGGGTCTCCCTCCTTGGGAGCCGAGGCTGCAGGAATTGGGGAGGGAAGGGCCTCTCTCCACAAATTCACACACACACATACACACACACACCCCTGCAAACGCACCTCTACCAGGGGACAAAAGAACTGCAGGACCGACAGGAGGAGAGCCGCGGGATGAGATTTAACCCCACAGTAGAAGGCGGACGCCCAACTGGCGTCCGCTACTCACCCCATACTCACAAAGTGCTCGAAACTAGCAAACCACCCGCAAGGCGGAGCACAGAAGCCACTTCCGGGCCTCTCTAGCCACCTCCCTGATAGACTCTGTCGTTTGCTAGCTCGACACCTCGTTTCCCCTCCTCTTTTGCTATTAAAGAGGCTTTTGATTTTTTTAATTTTTCCAGCTATAACTAAGGGAGAAAGGCAAGGTGCAGAACTCTTTCCATAATTTGCTATATTTGCGAATAGAAGAGAGTAAAAAGAATCTAAACTATGCTTGCCTGTGTGGCACAAAGAAGCTCTGGAAAAATCGGAAAATTAATAATCGTGGTTACCTATGAGAGGTGAACGGTCAGAAACTGAGTGAAAAGGGGGACAAGAGTGAGAAGGAAAGTGTTAGGGTACGTGTTTTAAATGTACTTTTAATTTTAGAGTTGATTGCATTGCCTAATTAAAATATGAATTCTAAATACATGAATTTTAAGGAGTATGCTGCGTGGTTTACATAGAAAATCCAAGATAATCTAACACTCAAATTACGATTATTAATAAGAGAGTTTAGCAAGGTGGGTGGACTTTTTAAAATTCATGTTCACAATCACATTCTTCATCAAAATTATAAAAATATAATTTTTAAAAGACAGCTATCACAGAAGCAAAGAAACACAAAAGATACCTGAATACACAAAAGATACATTAGAAACTTTATTCATTAAGGATAAGTATGTGAAATATATACCATGTCTATATATATGAGAACTAAATATCATAAAGATATAATTCCTTCCTAAAATAATACACAAATTCAGTACAAAGCAAATCAAGATTCCAATTATGCTCGGTGGAACTTGACTAGTTGATTTTAAATTTATATGGAATAATTAAAGAGTGATGAATCCATTTTTAAAACAAATGAAGGAGCTGCAGAAACTTGCCCTATATAATTTATTATAAATTTATAGCAGCTAAGACAATATAGTATTTGCACAACTACAGACAAATAGACCAGTGAAACAGAACTGAGGACTGAGCAACAAACATGTATGTGTGGCTGCTTGATATATGATGGAAATTGCATTACAAATCGGTGAGGAAGAAAGGAGCTACTTGACAAATAGTACTGTAATATTTGGATATCTAAATGGAAAAAAAATAAAATTGGGTTTCTACTTTATATGTTGCACAAAAAATCAATTCCAGTAAGCAAACTTTCAGACTTTTAAAAGAAAATTTAGAATCATTGCTCTTTTTTCTATTCACAAGTTTGCTTCTATAGAATCATTTTTTATGAGCTCAAGTAAAGCAAGATTTCTTTTAAACTGTGCAAATATACAAACTATAAGGAAAACAATAAATAAATTTGACCTCATTAAAAATTAAAACTATATCAAAAGATACTAGAAACTAATGGAAAAGACAGTTAAATTAAAAGGTTGGGAGAAGATATTTGCAACACATACCGTCAACAAAGGATCAGTCCACTGAATATATAATTAACATCTCCAAATGAGTAAGAGAGAAGAAGTCAACAATCATGTAGAAAAAAAAAAAAAGGCAAAAAATATGCACAGGCAATTCCCAGAGAGGAATCTTGAATGACCAATAAACATAAGCATATATAGTTAATCATTAGCAATTAAATAAAGGCAAATTGTAAATCATTTTATACCAACACTGACAAGAATGTGAAAATTTTGAGATTCTCATACATAGTTGCTGGGACTATAAATTGGTACACTCATCTAAAAAAGCAATTTTGAATTATATAGTAAAGTTGAAATATATGGTAAACCTGAAAATGATACACACGGTGGCCCAGCAGCTTCAAAGGACTTACCCTGTAGGAGCTCTTGTACATAAACAAAAATGTTAATTGACTAGTCTAGGCCAGACATAGTTTCAGACGCTCAGGATATAACAAGGGCAATAAAAGGTAAAGACCCCTGTTCTCATACAGCTAATGTTCCAAGGGAGACTGAATCAAAAATAAATAAATAAATAAATAAATAAAATAAACAAAAACAAAGAAAAGAATTAAGCAGAATAAATAAATACATAAACTGGAATGGAAGTTGATAAGCACTGTGATTTTAAAAAGGGAAAGGAGAGGAAGAAAAAGAAGAAAATCAGGGTAGAGAGATGAGAAGTCCTGGCATGAGAGGAGGCTAACTTCAATATAAATAAGATGGTGTAAGTCTGGTGACATTTTGGCCAAGATCTGAAGGAGATGAAGGAGTTAGCCCTCTGCATATCTAAGGAAGAGTGTTCCTGGTAGAGGAAACAGCAAGAGAGCCAGATTGGCTGAGGTGGAGTGAACAATAGAGGGTATCAGAGATAAGGTTACTCTGGGATTTTTAAGCAAGAATTTTAGTGAATTGTGCTTTCAGGAATAACACTCAAGAGAAGTTAAAGAAATAGGGCTAGGCAGAGTAGTTGAGCTGTGGTGCAGTTACAAGAGAGGCTCCAGCTGATCCTCTCAGGAGCTCAAGGGATGGGACAGTCCTTAAGAATTGCTTTGCCTTGATGTAAGGGGCATGAGGTGGAAGGAATGTAACCTTCTGTGAGGCAACTTTTTGACCAAGGAAAATTCCCAGAGACAGGCTCAATTAAGAGACATCAGCTACCTACTCTCCTGTTTGTTTGGTATAGTAAGAAACGGAAATAACTATTCCAGGGGAATATTTATAATTTCCTTTCTTCCTGAGGAAATTTATAAGAATAGATTAGTAAAAAGATTTACAGTTCCTAGTGTTTTAGCATATCTTAAAGTCATAAAGGATATTTACTGTCTCTCTCCTCTACTATCCATTCTAGATTCCCCTCATCCTTTACTATCATCTGTGATCATTTAGGTAGTTTACCTGGTAGGTGACCAAAACACTCTGGTAACTATGTTCCTCTCAGATTGTGGCTGTTGCACTTGGCCATTTAATAATAAAGATTGTACTGAGGAGGCTGAGTGCCATGGCTCACACCTATAATCCCAGCACTTTGGGAGACTGAGGCAGGTGAATCATTTGAGGTCAGGAGTTCAAGACTAGCCTGGACAACACAGTGAAACCCCATCTCTACTAAAACCACAAAAATTAGCCAGGTGTGGTGGCGGGTGCCTGTAATCCCAGCTACTCAGGAGGCTGAGGCATGAGAATTGCTTGAACCTGGGAGGCAGAGGTTGTAGTGAGCTGAGATCATGCCACTGCATACTGCATTCCAGCCTGGGAGACACAGAGTGAGACTCAGTCTAAAAAATAAATAAAAAAAAATTAAAAAAAATTAAAATAAGGCCGGGCGCGGTGGCTCAAGCCTGTAATCCCAGCACTTTGGGAGGCCGAGACGGGTGGATCACGAGGTCAGGAGATCGAGACCATC
>NW_012104165.1:1402320-1403676 GCF_000951045.1 Mandrillus leucophaeus | reverse complement strand
GAGAATGGCGTAAACCCGGGAGGCGGAGCTTGCAGTGAGCTGAGATCTGGCCACTGCACTCCAGCCTGGGCGACAGAGCGAGACTCCGTCTCAAAAAAATAAATAAATAAAATAAAAATAAAAATAAAAATAAAAAGATTGTACTGAGGAGAAGCAAGAAGCAAGAGACAACCTAATGGATAACTTGAGTGACAAACTTCACTTTTCCCTGTCCCCACTGTGTAACAGCAGCCTTACCTTCTCTTGATATTGGAACCATCAACTTCTGCCAGGGTGGTGACTCCTCTTCTTGTCTGCTGATGTCAGAAAAATGAGGCGAAAAAATCTGTGTGGCAGCCCTACCTTTCCGTTTACAGGGACCCCGTATTTGTCATGGTGAAAATGTTCTTCTAGGAACAAAGACTTTTGGACTCACAGAGCCTAGAATCAAGAGGGTACATAGAAAGCACATCTTTCCCTATGTGGATCACTAGGAGTGAGGGAATTCAGAGCTACTTATACTTTGTTCCCAGGCATGTATACTTGCATACTAGGAAACAAACACTACATAATAATTATTGTTTTAGGGTGTTTATACTTTGCTCTGGAGGATGACACCCCATTGTTTCAGGGTATCATATATAAGTTGGCACTTTAGCTATGCTTTCAAAGCTATGCTCTATCTGGCCAGCATGCTCCTGGTGGCTAAGCGTGTGATAGAACCAGTGGATCCCATGCTCATGTGCTCACTGCTACACCTTCTTTGAACCTATGTGAAGTTATGCCAGATCCTATGTCAGTGGATCAGTGATTCTGTATGTTCTTGGATAATAGTACTAGCTGAGTCCTGTGAGCAGAAGAGGCAAACCCACACCAGAATATTTGTTAATTCTAGTGATTCAAGATGAATCACTTGCCACTGATGGGATTGGTCCCTTCATGATGTGTTACCGTATCAATACTCAATATTAATTTTTGTTGCAAGTAAGTTGGACATTCAGTTATAGCCAGGCGCCACTGAGCGGGGAGAGACCATGCTGTTAGGCATAGATAGCCTCCATCTCTGCTGCTATGTTTACCTTGTTCATGAGTCCATCCTGCCAGCACTGGGGTAGCTAATGATGGAGGCGGGTTAATATAAACCAGCAAGGTCATTCTGTCTGCTTATTTGTTCATTGCCTTTTCCATGGTGAATGTTCTATAATGGATTTTAATGTGTACAACAGAGATCTTTGGACTTTCTTCCCACTCTTATAGGTCCATCCACATGACTCTTCCCCAGACCTCTTTGTTTTCAATCTTCCAATCATTTTTCTTTCCTTTCTTTCTTTTTTCTTTTTCTTTCTTTTTTTTTTTTTTTTTTTTTTTTGAGACACA
>NW_012104165.1:1383865-1402270 GCF_000951045.1 Mandrillus leucophaeus | reverse complement strand
TTTTTTTTTTTTTTTTTTTGAGACACAGTTTCACTGTGTTGCCCGGGTTGGAGTACAGTGGTGCAATCTCAGCTCACCGCAACCACCGCCTCCTAGGTTCAAGCAGTTCTTTTGCCTCAGCCCCCTGTGTAGCTGGGACTACAGGCACATGCCACCATGCCTGGCTAATTTTTTCTCTTTTTTTTTTTTTGTAGTTTTAGTAGAGAACTGGTTTCACCATGTTGACCAGGCTGATCTGGAGTTCCTGACCTCAAGTGATCCACCTTCCTTGGCCTTCCAAAGTCCTGGGATTACAGGTGTTAGCCACCATGTCTGGCCCAATCTTTTTTCTTCTAGTTCCCTAAAAACCAGACATGACATTCATCATTACCCTAAATGTACTATATATATTTTTACCTGTAGCCATATAGATAACTAACTGCACCTAACTAGATGTACCATTCAAAACTCTGCCCATTGGATGGAATTCCCTTGACTACTAATGCCAGGATCACATCAGAGAGGAATTCTAAGATAGCCACCATCCATTTTCAGCCTTTACTAACATACCATGATACTTAACCCAAATAATCCAAACTCAGTATTTTTCCTCCTCTGTCAATTAGTCATAAGGAAACTCCACCAAACACAATTATCACACTCTCCTATAGTCACAAGGATGAGCTCAAAGATAGGTGCTAGTGCGGCTGAGATGGATGACAGGAACATGTGGGCCACCTACTCAGAAAGCTTATTTGCCCTCTAGTCCTGCACATGTCCAATGCTGAACATACCACACACATCTTGTGAGGCACTGTTGCTGGACCCATCCAATCTGGTATCTTGGTGGATCTGATAGAATTATAATAATTCTTCATTGAAGAATATTATTGAAGAATAATTATTCATTGAAGAATATATCATTGAAGATATATTGGAACCATTAACTTCTGCCAGGGTAGTGACTCCTTTTGTCGCTGATGTCTTAGAAAAAAGAGGCCAAAAAACCTTTGTGGCAGCCCTACCTTTCCATTTACATCTTAATTGAATATATTTCCCTGCTTCTGTAGAAAATGTATCCTAACAAGACCTCCAACATACCACATTTTGCTCATGTGGTCTGAATAATACATTATCAGTAGAGTGAACCAATATAACACCCTTAGAATTGTACCTTTAGTCCACATCCCTTCTGACTATAATATGATAGGGGGCAGGAGAGATAACATAGCCCCTGGGAAACAACCAGAAATAGAAACCTTTGTGTATCTTTTCATGCTTTTGTTCCTCCTTTCTAAGAGGGATGGAAAAGAATGCATTTACCAAATCAATGACTACACATTATGTACCTGAAGTCATATTAATCTGTTACAGAAAATATACTGCATATAGCATTGTAGCTGCAACTGGGGCTACTACTTGGTTGAGTCTGCAGTAGTTAACTGTCATTCTTCAGAGTCTGCCTGGCTTTGTAGAGAGCTGGTGAGATAAAGGTGGGGGATAATCATGTCTACCACCTTTGCATTCTTTTCATCTTTAAGATTGATTATTAACCTTTCCACTCCCACTGAGATGCAAAAATTTTTTTCTGAGTACTCTTGGTTGGGGAATGGGTAGCAGTTTCAGAAACAACCACTTGGCTTTTTCCAGTACAATAATTCTATAATAAACCCTAGCCCAAATGATCAACGTGGGGTTACTCCAACTCTAAAGTATGTTCATATTTTTATATTCAGAAATGAGAGTAATATATATTGTTTTATATTCAGAAATGAGAGAAATGACCAATGCAGGCAGAGAGTGTCTGTTGACCCAATATGAGCCTTATCTGGGCCAGAACTTCATTTCTTATCTGGCCCCTATATGCCCACATCCTAACAGGAGGCCACAATGACACTTTGGGTACCTGCGTATCAATGTCAACTCACACTTTGTGTAAAAGGTTCATCCTAAAAAGCTTTGGATATTCCTCCTTTCTCCAATATATATCTAACTAAATAAATGTCCTGGACTGCAGTCTTTCTGTAGAAGACTTGGGGAAATGTTCCATATGCTATTTGGTTTAGTGCTACATGGTCTGTCCTCTTGGGGACACAGCCAGTTCTGAGAATTAGCTCTAGTCCAAAAACTGCAGAAGGACTTGAGACTTTTTATTATGATAGTTGCCCTCAGCCTTATCACTTACCCTTGATTTTTTAAAAAGGTACTATGGATCAAATAATATTCATCTGTATATAAGCAACATCTCCCAGGGCCCTTGCCAGAATATTAAATCATAGTAGAGTGTCTCTATCTTGATACATTCTTTCTTATCCAAGTTTATATATCAGATTCCTGTTGACCCAGCTCTCTTAGGATCCAATTCTATATGTATGATCCTAGGTTCTGACACTACGTGTTGGCTAGGTCCTACAGCAACTTTGGTAGATAGTGTTTTTACTCCCTTTGCAGACCCAGTACTTATCTAGCCAGATTTTGCTGTAATGTAACCCTAGGAACTAACGTAGTGTCCAGTTGTGGTGGTAAGGTGTGTTCTGAGCGGGCACACATCTTCAAGCAAGTAGAGAACACTAGGGAGGAATGGGATACTTTTGAAGGTCCATAGGGTTCAGGAGAATCTGAGGAGTCAAGACTTTTTAGTGCTTTGGCCTAGATACCCGTATCCTCAATTGTAGAGTTCCATTTCTTTCCAATTAGCTCTCTGGCATTAGCGTAGCAAGCCTGCTGGATGTGACATCTTTTCTCAAGCTCTGCTACACATTCAGCCGAGACCCAGGCCTGATCCTCAGCCTTTGCTGCCCTGTGGCTGAAGGAGACTCTTTATATGGTACCAGGAATGTCTCTGAATTTTTCACTTCGCCTTACATTCATAATCACCCAATTCCATTGCTTTCTTCCAACGCATCTGTGGTCCTCAAAAACAGCTCTACCATTTCAAAGTCATTATAAATACGTTTTCTACTTAAATTCTAAAAAAAATATTAGTAGAACATTCTTTCTAGGGCCTTTTGTGTTCCGACACATCTTACAGTATATGCCAACAATGCAAGGCCCTGATCATTCTTTTGCCCATGCTATTTCTCAGGGTTATTTATGCAGCTCATAAGCTACCCCAACTCTTCTTTGTTTTTAGTGGCTCCCAGGCATCCAAACTATGACAGTTCCCTCAGCTCTCCGAATGAGGTAAGATAGAAACCAGTCCCTTGGGCCACCCTCCAAAGAGCCAGAACAGAGGATGCATGCTCCAATTTTTTCTTTCTCCCAAGAAAGAATTCATAAGCCAGGACATTGTCACCTAGCTCTGAGCTGTGCCCACTTGGGGGAAGGGCTGACATGACCCCTATGGTCTGAAGT
This sequence comes from Mandrillus leucophaeus, assembly GCF_000951045.1. Classification (NCBI taxonomy): domain Eukaryota; kingdom Metazoa; phylum Chordata; class Mammalia; order Primates; family Cercopithecidae; genus Mandrillus; species Mandrillus leucophaeus. Next base: position 1,398,937 of record NW_012104165.1, on the reverse strand, counting down.
TTGTGTTCCCCCAAAATTCTTACATTTAAACCTACCCCCAAGGTGATGGCATTAAAAGGTGAGGACTTGGGAGTGATTAGGTAATGAGAGTTCTGCCCTCATGAATGGGGTTAGTGCCCTTATAAGAAAAGGCTAGAGGGAGCCTATTTGCCCCATCTACCAAAACAGGACACATAGAACGCACCATATCTATAAAGTAGAGAAAAGTTTTCACTCTATGCCAAATCTGCTATTGCCTTGACCTTGGACTTCTCAGCCTTCGGAACTGTGAGCAATGAATTTCTGTTGTTTATAAATTACTCAGTTTAAGGTATTTTGTTATAGCAGCCTGACTGGACTAAGACATTGTGTAAAGTGAAATTGTACTTCTTACCCATTTCAATGTAGCAGTTTTGGCTTTTAGCTCACCTGGGGTACTGCAACTTTTTAACTTGATTCTAGAATTCTCATAAGGATATGTTGATCCATATATAATTGTTAATCAGCATTTCTGTAGGGGAACAGGGCTAGTACTTCCAATTCTGCCATCTTTCTGATGTCACTCCTAACCCAGAATTTTAAATCCAGTGGAAATGTCCTTCAAAAATAAGAGTGAAATAAAGACATTTTCTATTAAATGAAAACTGAAAAATACTTCTCCAGAAGACTTGCACCTGCATGGAAAACCAACCAACCAAACCAAACCAAAACCAAACCCTAAAGAAAAACAAAAAATCTTCAGACTGGAGGGAGGTGAGGCTGGAAACTCAGATCTACAAGAAGGAATGAAGAGCATCAGAATGGTGAATATGTATGTGAATATAAAAGCCTTGCTTTTTAGTTAATTTTAAAAAACAAGGGATCATTTAAAGCAAAAATAGTATCATTTTAAGCTGGCAGTTACAACATACAGAGAAGTAAAATATATAAGAATAGTACTACAAAAGATGGGTGTATTAGTCTGTTATCATGCTGCTATGAAGAAATACCCAAGACCAGGTAATTTATAAAGAAAGGAGGTTTAATTGACTCACAGTTCTGCATGGCTGGGGAGACCTCAGGAAACTTACAATCATGGCAGGAGAAGCAACATCTTCTTCACATGGTGGCAGGAGAGAGAAGAGAACAGAGTGAAGGGGAAAACTCCTTATAAAACCTCAGATCTCATGAGACCTTAGTATCATGAGAATAGCACGGAGAAAACCACCCCATGATTCAATTACCTCCCACTGGGCCCCTCCCACCACATGTAGGGATTATGGGAACTACAATTCAAGATGACATTTGGGTAGGGACACAGCGAAACCATATCAATGGGCAAGAGCAAAAGAATAATAGTGTTGTAAGTTTCTGTCTATATGTGAAATGGAAAGTGTTAAATATGCAACTAAGACTAAAATTTGAAGTGATACAATATTATTTCCAATTAGGCTGTGATAAATTAAAGATGGGTACTGTAATTACTGTAACAGTCATCAGATTCCTGTCTATTTCTACTGCAGCACTTACTTATTCAGAAATGGGTTTATTTTTAAGTCTATAAAGCATAAGTGACTCTACATTTGCATGTTTCTTCAAATGCCCTGGCCTGGAATGATACCTAGCAATGTGTTTACATGGTTCATAAACTTGCAAAATTTGACGGGAAAAAATGGATATTTTAGCAACGGGTGTTTAAACCACTGTTCGTTTGTTTCCATTTCTGACTCCCCATCTCTTATTTTTCTCTTGTTGAGTGGCACTGAAATAACAACAGAGAATTTTAGCATCTGGTAAGAGGACACTATCTTAGAAATAAATCATTTTAACTACAATTTGAAAAGATATTTTGGCATGATTTAAGCAATAAATGCTAAATTACAAAATGAAATAATTTATTAAAGAACTGAGAGCAAATTTAAATTTAAAAATTAATGGAGGCTGGGCATGGTGGCTCATGCCTGTAATCCCAGCACATTGGAAGGCCAAGGTGGGCAGATCACCTGAGGTCAGGAGTTTGAGACCAGCCTGGCCAACATGGCAAAACCCTGTCTCTACTAAAAATACAAAATTAACTGGGCGTGGTGGCACATGCCTGTAATCCCAGATACTCAAGGTATGAGAATCGCTTGAACCCGGGAGGCAGAGGTTGCAATGAGCTGAGATCGAGACACTGCACTCCATCCTGGGAAATAGAGCAAGACTCCTTCCCCACCCCCTGCCAAAAAAGTTCATGGAATGAGAAACAAAAGAAAGATAATAAAATCAATGGAAATTATTCTGACATCAGGAAGCAAATTATAACAAAAGAAACAATGTCAAATTATATGAAATCAGCAACTCATTAAGAAAAAAAGCTAAACTTTGAATATGGTAAAAAATAGGCTCTTGGATTAATTCTCTAGTGAAGAAAAGTGAATCACTGAACACATTGAAAAGAGATTTAAATTTCTTGCACATTTGACACAAAATACCGATATTGACAAAAACAACATAATATGCCATTGGCAATGAGGACATCTAAGACCAACTAGTTAATGTGTCATCAACACAGAGATTCTCAGATTAGTCCCCACATAAAAAAATTTTAATGTCCTGAAATCTTGTAGGTCATAATTGAAAGAAACTTGATAGAAGTTTACTCAAATGTCAACAATTTTAAAAAGCTTTTGATCAACTATGCTAGAGGAAAGGCTACATTAACTTTTTATTCTTTCTAGAAAAATTTAAATTATGAAATTAACGTATGAAGAAGCAGTCCAAGAACATAAAGCCAACAAATTAGGGGAGAGTTACTATAGGTGTCAGGCAGTTAAATAATAAAAATATTTTGTTATTTTTCTGATATTTGTTTGTGATGGTTGGGAGACTTTAAAATCTGTAGTATGGCCGAGTGTGGTGACAGCAGCTCACACCTTTAATCCCAGCACTTTAGGAGGCAGAAGCAAGAGAATTGCTTGAGCCCAGGAGTTTGAGGCTGCAGTGAGCTATGCTCACACCACTGCACCCCAGCTTGGTTGACAGAATGAGACCCCATCTCAAAAAAAAAATTGTAATGTGATATAAAGAATGTATTTTCCATTCTATTTTTATTATTTATTATTATTATTTTTTGAGATAGGGTGTCACTCTGTCACCCATGCTGGAGTGCAGTGGCACAATCTCAGCTCACTGCAACCTCCACCTCCCAGGCTCAAACAATCCTCCCACCTCAGACCCACAGGCATGTGCCACCATGCCTGGCTAATTTTTGTATTTTTGGTAGAGATGGGGTTTCACCATGTTGCCCAGGCTGGTCTTGAACTCCTGAGCTAATGCAATCTGCCTGCCTCAGTCTCCCAATGTGCTAGGATTACAGGCGTGAACCACCATGCCTGGCCCATTTTCCATGCTAAATCTCCATTTTTTTTTCTTTTTCCTTCTTTCTTTTCTTTTTTTTTTATTTATATATATATTTTTAATTTTGGAGACTGTGTCTCAGTCTGTCACTCAAGCTAGAGTGGAGTGGCATGATCATGGCTACTACAACTGCTGATTCTCCCTGCCCAGCCTCCCCAGTAGCTGAGACTAATAGCATGAGTCACTGTGCCTGGCTAATATTTTTTATTTTTTGTAGAGACAGAGTCTTACTATGTCACCCAGGCTTGTCTTGAACTCCTGGACTCAAGAGATCTTCCTATCTTGGCCTCCCAAAGTGTTGGGATTACAGGTGTGAGCTATTACACCTGACCTAAATCTCCATTTTCATACCTATGTTTGTACTTGTAATTTTGAATTCTTTTTCTCAAGTAGGGTCTCTTGAATTGTATAAACTGGATCTCCCTCTGTCTGTATTCCTCATTACATTATAAACCCCATGAGGATGAGGACCTTGTGTCCTTCATTATTATATCCAGCAAGCCCTTGGCACAAAGATAGCATTCAATGGAAATCTATATATGGATTTCCTATACATGGAATGAATGAATTGTAAAAAATCAATTCAACCTCTTAACATGTATTATCTGTCTTCTCGATTTCTATTGCTACTGCCTTGATTCAGGCCCTCACTCTCTCTACCCTGGATTCTTGTAGTAGTCTCCTAGCTAGTCTCCCTGATTGTAGACTCATTTCCTTACAGTCCATCCCCACATGGCTGCCAATGTAACATTTCTAGATGTAAATTTGATCAGATTGCTCAAATTCCTTGGTTAGGGATCCAAAAAAAGTAAGAGCTGGTGCCCCTGCCACATATTCCACTCTCCAGTCATGCTGATCAGCCCAGTTCTGTGGATGTACCAAAGGATCTCACCCCAGTTCTGCTTTTGTACATTTGATTCTCTCTCCCAGAAATTTATTTCCTTTGCTCCTTTTCCAGTGCACACTGGCAGATTCCTGCTGCTTCTTGTTTTGCCCCATTAGTCTTCCTCTCTCTTCCATGCCACGAATTCAAACTAATGCATACATTTATTTCCTACATACGTACTTAGCATTTTATATGTTCCAGAGACTATCCTCATCGATTTACAAGCACTGATTTTATTTTACTTCATTTCACATGCATCAGTTTTACGCAGTTACTTGTTTACACGCTCTTCTTCTAGACTTTGGGATTCCAGAAGACAGAGGTTTGAGAGTAAAAAACAAAATAACAAGACCACAACAAAAACAACTCTGTATTCTCGTCCCCACCATTACCATCTCCCCTTTGTGATGTCAAAGAGACCAGAGGAAGTGGACAGACTAGGAGAAGCATAGGTAAGTATTAGAGACAGAAAAAGTATGAAGTCTCTTCTGTGAGGACTAACAATAGTGATGCCATTTTACAACCTTGATGACTGTGTTCTCAAGAAACAAAGCAAATGCTAACCCTGCCCTCAGCTTCAACAGAGCATAACAGCCCTAACCGCAACAGAGCCCAATGACCCTAACCACATCTGTCCCCAGTTGGAAAGTCTGCAAACAGTTCCAACTGGCCAGCACTTCCCCAACCCCTCCCCAATAGGAAGTTTATTATAAAAGCCTCAGCTTGTAAGCGATCAGAGTATCAGCCAGATTCCTGACTGGAACTCTTCGCAGGCTTATTCCTGTGAATAAACCTGTTTGGCCGTGGAATTGCCTCCTGTTACTCGCTCTCTTCCTTTATATCTTCCTAACACCTTCCAGCTCTAATGTTTTGCGTCTCGATGACCATCTAGCTCCTAAATGCTGGGGGCCGCTCCCCATAGAAATCCCTCGCCGCATTTCTCCGCCTCGTAACCAGTGAGGCTGGGATTTTTGGCCCCGGCTTTTGCAATAAGGGAGTCACCAAGATGCAGCCACCTCTGGAATTCCTAGAAAGGAAAGAGTTGCCTGGCTTCAGCCAGTGGGCTCAGAACGGCTGACGCATTTCCGGCCTTTGCGGTTGATCGGTCATTGGGGTGCTGCAGCCCCGCCACCTGTTCCGTAGCTTCCCGGTGCCCCGAAGGTGAGTCTTGGTCCCTGGTCGCGACCCGCCAGGCTCCCGGAACATTTCAGGTCTGTGTCTCGAAGTAGGCGGGGAGGGAACGTCTGCGCAGGCGTGACCCACGCCCCTACACATTCACTGGCCTGAAGTCCCGGTGGAGTAGGTGGAGGTCCCGCCCCTGATCCTGAAGGTTAAACAGCCTTTCCTTGTCTGAGATAACGTCCGGAGCTCTTTGTCCTGCCTCCAAGACGATTAAGGAGCGCAGACACAAAAGGTGAGGTTAGAGCGAAAGTTTAATAAGCGAAAAGAAAAAGCTCTCTGCCAGCAGAGATAGGTTCCCAACCCGGAGTACCCACTATGGGGCCCGTTCTGACGATTTTGTGGACTGGAAAGAAGAATGCGCTTAGTCTGCGGGCTGTCTTGGCGAACGCTTGACTGAGCTTGGCCCAGGACCAATCAGGAGCTGAAATGATGATTCATAGATGCGGCTTAGCTTGGCCCAGGACCTATCAGAATCTGAAGTGAAAGCTTGGCCCGGACCAATCAGGGGCTGAGGCGATGATTCATAGAGGCTGGGCTTATCGTGCTAATGAAAGAAAGTAGAGCTCCCGCCGGAACCTACCAGAGCCCACCGTGCCCATACCCACAAAGGAGAAGAAACTTTTCCTGGGAACCTGCTGACTATACAAAGGACAAAGGCATTTCTGTGCCAGGCCTTGTTCTCTTATCTGAGTGAGCTGGAGGTTCTGTGCAAGTTTTTATCCAAACGGCCCGAGGTTTTTCTATCTGTGCAGCCGTGGGCATATCTATAGGCACAACACCCTGTGCTAGTTCCCTTATCGGTGTCTGCAACGTGAATTTTTTCCCAGGCTGCGTTTTATGCTATGTGGAGATGAGACACTGACCCATGGACGAGGGCGGGCTCTCCAGGGACCCTTCCCTTGCTATCTACTTAAGGCAAGCTAGGTAGCTCCTTTCACAGGGTGGTGGGAGAGACCCCTAGAGAGGGCGGAGCTTTAGCAGCGAAACCGAGGTCGAGAGGTAGAGAAGGGGTGGACTTCGCTCCCTGTCAAAAGCCTTATTCAAAAGCCTTATTTCCTATATACACGTAACTTTTTTTAATAAGTCAACATTATGCAATGTTTGTCGCATATAATGTTTTCTTTAAATATTGTAAAACCACAAACCTCATAACTTGTCACCTCTAGTTTCTAATGCATCTCTAAAAATTAGGGACATTTCCCTACATAGCCACAATATTATTAGCACACCCAACTAAGTGTAGGCGCTTCACCTAACACCTAGTTCATGCTTAAATCCCTCCACCCCCTGTTGTTCCACAGATGTCTTTTACACCTGTTTGTACCAACTAGCATCCAATCATAGACCACTCACTGCATGTAGTTAAGTCTTAATCTAGGGCAATTTTACCCTTTGCCTCCCTTCCTCCCATCCCATTGCCTCCCTTCCTCCCATCCCATTGCCTTGTTGAAAAGGAGGCTCTTCCAGTCTTCCTGTAGTGCATCCCCAATTTTTGATTTGACTGTTTCCTCATGATATCTAAGTTCTTCCTCTGTTTTCTTGTCATCGTACTTGGTTATCCTTTGGGATGTATTTTACAACACAGATGATTTGTGATTTACATGATCTCTTTGTTGCTGTTGCTAATTATGCTGATGTGAGATAACGTTCTCACGAATGAAAACATTCTCTTTTATGCTCTTTCTGCCATGTTTTTATTTCAGTGAAGGACAATGGGGACACATCAAACTCTGCACTGTTTCACTCTTTGCTGTCTGACACCTCATAGACACTTACGGATTAATGAACTCCTTTGTGGATTACAGGCAATGCATAGAAACTTAATCTTGTATTTAGGATGAGCTCTCCCACTTCCTCCAGGAGTATACCTTGTATACATTTTTCAAATTATGGCTTTTATTTTATTGTATTGTAATTATATCCTCATGAGCTATAAACACCTGTGTATTCCCAGCTCTTAGCACAGCTCCATAAATTGATTGTCCAGTGACTGAACTGCTTTTACAAAGGTTAAGCTGTTTCTCCTTTCATGTGTACAGTAACATCTAAACTAAGTGGAAGTCTTTCCAGATTCAGTGCAATAGCCTTCACCCCCTCCACTTTACCCTTTTTTCAACTTTTGCCTCTTCTGCTTCTACTCTTGCTTTCTTCTTCCACTCCTGCCTCTACCCTCATTCCCTCAGCTCATTCTCCATCCAGTAGCAGAGCTTCTCAGTACATAATTCAGCCTTGTCACTTCCTTTCTTAAAGCCTTCAGTGGTTTCTCTATTGCATTTATAAAATCCTAACTCCTATGCCCTACATGATCTGACTCCTGCTTGTCTTGCCAGCCTAATATTTTGCCACTCTTCTCCCACATGACTGTAGACACTCCAGCCTCCTCTCCTGTCTTTGATGGCAGCATGCACTTCCTCAGGGCCTTTGGATAGTCCAGAGTGCTCTTCCCCTCCCTCATCCCTACTCTGTATGGCTCACTTCTTTTGCACTTAAGGGCTCAGCTTAAATGTTACGTCACCTCCCACCACCTCATCTAAATAGGCTACATGTATTTGGTAACTCAGTGCCTTGTTTATTTTCCTCAAAGTAATCATCACAACTCATAATTATTTTATTTGCCTCCTTACTTATTTTTGTTGTTGCTTTTATTTTCAGTTTGTCTTCCCTGTTAAAATATATACTTCAGCAAAACAGGGCCTGGTCCCATCTTTTTCACCATTGTAGCCCTAGTGCCCAGCCAAGTACCTGGTATGTTATGGGTGCTCAATGAACATTTATTGACTAAATGAGCAAGTAAATGGATCAGTTACTAGTAATGAGTCTCTCCTTGTCCCTTGCCTCCTGAGCCTTAGTTGCTGATAAAGTCATAAGTTGAGTCAGCAGTCAACTGCCTTTTATTTTTTTATCCCCCTTTCATGCCCTGGCATGAAACAGTGAGCCTGGTTCCCTACAAGCTGAGACATACCACATTTAATCCTGCAGGAGTTGAATTCTAGGATGTCTTTGACTGTTTCTGCAGTCAAGTCAGTTAGCCCACAGCATCAACTCCACTAACTACTCTGTGTTTCTGTTTCTGGTCCACTGAGATTTTTGTCTTGTATTTGTAGCTGGCCATATCTTTTTCTTTATCCCCTTTTATATATCATCTTCCAATGCCAAATGTTTGGAGTGAATTGGTAATTAGTCATAAATTGGCCTGTTTCATATCACCCTGGAAAAATGAATCTGATTTTTAATGTTGCTTTTGAGCTGTTGTTGGGATGTTCAGGGGGATACCCTTGGTGGGATCTAGAGATGGGCTTCAGTACACAAATGGGAGGTCACCACTGGTCACTGTCTGTCCTGGATTTTCTGGAATATTTCTTCTAGTATTTTCAACTGTCCACTGAGTATTAACACATGACGTCAATATTTTATTTTATTGGGTTTATTTCCTCTATGAATATATTCAATTTACTAATACTACTTTACTAATAATACCTGCTCATTGATATTTATGTAATAATTGCTATGGGCCAGGTGCTGTGCTAAGCTTTTTATATGCATTACCTTGTATAATCACAACACTTATAAGAGGAGTACTATGATCATTACTGCTTAGAGAGGTCACAGGATATGAACATTATTCACTGTACTGCAGTGCTTCACTAAAGATGATTTTAAATAGCTTATTCCATTTAATTTGTCAGATGTCTGTCAAGTATTTGTTCCCTGCTAGGATATCAGATGACACCAAATTTGCATTTAATCAAATAAATCAGGTAAACAAAACATTGAAGATGCATTCATAATTTTGTGGCAAGTCCAGACTTGTAAGTCCTCTAGGCATTTTAAAAATAAGAAGTGTCTGTAATCTGTAGCCGTTTGGGAGAGGAGATAGGAAGAGATGGGAGGACTGGGGAACATAGGGTAATGCATATACATCCTGGGAACAGGGGTGGTTTGGGGGACAAGAATAAAGAGTGTATTTTCTCTTCTGTGTTCCCTTCCCTGTCCTTACCATGGCTTGATGAAGTGAAAGGGGATATAGGAGGGGAGAATATATTTATTTGCCTGGAAAACATTTCTGGAGCACTGACAGTGGGCCAGGCACTGTGCTATGCATTAAGGATAAAGACAGTTCATGGTGGCATAAGACCAGGAGGTAAATCCTAAGCACCAATTGTGGGGAGAAGAATACAACTGATGGAGGAATACTCCACCTGTGGCTTTGGGTATGTGAGAGATTGCCTGTAGTGATCCAGAAAACAAAAAAACAAAATAAAAAGAGCCAGCTGTATCTCCATGGTTTCTCAATAGCATTAAAGTGCAGAACCCATATTTGCAGAACAATTTTTGACTATAAACCTAAGGCCATGAGAAGCTACATGTTTAATAATAATGGAATCCAATACAAATTCATAATTAGAAACTGTCAGACTTTCAGTCTTCCTGAACTGAAGACTCAACAAACCAAATTACCAGATAATACAGTAAGGAGTAAAAAGATATACATATCGCCTTGGACATTGACAAAGAATAAATGCCATGGTCTTTGTAACTCTTCAAATTCTCAATTCTATAACATAATTTTATGTGAATATTTTATTAAGGTCTGTCTTTCCCACGGTAAATACCATAAAGGTAGGGACCTTTCCTTTCACCATTTTGAACTAAGCACCTCAACACTATTCCAGACACCTAACAGACACATGATATATGAATGAATGGAATAAATGCATTTTCACCCAATAAAGTGTAACTGAAAAACTTCCAAGTGCTCTCAGACCTTAATGATTCCATTAGCATTGGGCAAAAGTCAGATAAAACTTAAATTACACCACTAAAGTCAACATTGTATCAGTGTAACTACCATTAAACTCCCCAACTTAAAAGGCCACAACGCTGCAACATATTCTTACCATTTCCATCCTGAATCTTACTCAATATTTTTTTAAAATACAGATCTAACACCATGACAATGAAATAAAAGCCTTGCCTCTCAGTGTTCCATATAGTAAAGTCTAACGTCTCAGCCTAGAGTTGAAGGCCATTTTCTGTCCCCTATAATGCATCTTTTTAACCTCATCTCTCACATTTTTACCCACAACCCATATTCTATAGTTCAGCTTTGCCTGTCCTTATCGCCATTGTGTGTGCCCTTAAATACCTTTCCTCATGTTGTTTGCTTGATTTATGATGGCGGATCCCTTCCTTTCTCTGCCTGATAAATTCCTGTTCATGATTTTAGCCTAATTCAAATGTACTTGCCCCTAAGTCATATTCTTTCAATGTTCCATACCCAGTCAGAAATTATTTTTTCTATTCTTTACTCCCTGAATATTCTGGCGAGGCCTCTATTACAGCATTAATCATCTGATATTATAGCTAGTTTTATATATCCTGTTCTCCTCCTAGATCTACCATATAAATATATTGCCCAGGCCTTTAAATCACTTCTACAGACTGAGTATCCCTTATCCAAAACCCCTGGGATCAGAGTATTTTGGATTTCAGATTTTTCTGGATTTTGGAATATTTGCATTAGACTTAACAGATCCCTAATCTGAAAATCTGAAATATGAAATGCTGCAATGAGCATTTCCTTTTAGCATCATGTCTGTGCTCAAAAAGTAAATATCTCTTGCTTTTTTATTCCACAGTTACCTAATTTTCCTTCCCAGAGGTTCACCCTTCTATATCAGTTATCTGTTGCCATAATAATGTGGTATAATAAATAGCCACAAAACATGAGTGGCATATAGTGATAAACTTATGTATAGCACGTGAGTATATGGGGCATAGCTTACCTAGGATGGGCAGGCCCTATTTATACATCTGCATTCAGCAGCTCTGCAGACCTCAGGCTAGGCCTGCTCACATGTCTGGCAGTTAGCTGGCTGTCAACTAATCTAGGATGGTCTCATCTACTCCACTGGGGTGATCTGGCTCTGTCCTACATGTCTCTTATCATCTGAAAAAATATCCTTCTTCTGGCAATTTCAGAGGGCAAGAGTAAGCAAACCCAGTTATACAAGTACTGTTCAAACCTCTGCATGCATCACATTTGCTAATATCATTGGCAAAATCAAGTCATATTGTTGAATTCAGTGTCACAATGGAAGGGCACTGCAAAATATTAATACATGGCTACAGGGAAGGGGGAAGACTTGAGGCCATTAACGTACTCTGGAATAACCTTTTCCCAGTTGCTAAACATATGTAAGTCAGTAACTATATATACATTGTATTAACATAAATGATAGAATACCATTCATATTTCCATACTTTGCTTTTTTCCCCACTACTTTATGATTTATTTCCATTAATATATAATGCTCTATCATCAGGTGTCTTCTAAGGAAGATTAAATCAGAAAATTTTAAATCACAGTTATCCTTTCACCTAAAGCCAGAGTAAGCCTTCTAAATTAACCCCAGGAATGGCTTCAACAGAGGAACAGTACGATCTTAAGATTGTGAAAGTGGAGGAAGACCCTACCTGGGATCAAGAAGCCCACCTTCAAGTGAACAACTTTTCTGGCCAAGAAGCCTCCCGACAACTTTTTAGGCAGTTTTGTTACCAAGAGACTCCTGGTCCCCGAGAAGCTCTGAGCCGGCTCCGAGAACTTTGTCGTCAGTGGCTAAGGCCAGAAATCCACACCAAAGAGCAAATCTTGGAGCTGCTGGTGCTGGAGCAGTTCCTGACTATCCTGCCTCAGGAGCTCCAGGCCTGGGTGCGGGAGCACCATCCAGAGAGTGGGGAGGAGGCTGTGGCTATAGTCGAAGATCTGGAACAAGAGCTTAGTGAGCCAGGGAACCAGGTGAGAGGACAAAGATGGACTTCTAGACATTAAATACTAAATGAAAGGTGGGGTTTGGTGACACAGGTTGGTTGGCTATAGCTATATGTATTAGTTCTCTGTTGTGTAACAAATTACCCCTAAACCTTAATGGCCAAGACTACAGTCATCTGAAGACAAGATTCAGGTAGGTGGATCCACTTCCGAGATGGTTCACTGGTACAGTTGTTGGTAGGGGGCCTCAGCTACTCACCGGCTATTGGCAGGAGGTCTTAGTTCTTTACCATGTTGGTTTTCTTCATGGGGCTGCTTGAGTGCCCTCACAACATGTCAGCTGGCTTCCTCCAGAGGGAAGAAGGAGAGAAAGAGAGAGAACGGAAAAAGCCACAGTGCTTTTTATGACTCAGAAGTTATATACCATCTCTTCTGCCTCACTTTCTATTCAGTAGAGTTGAGCTATCAAGTATAGCCCACATTCAGGAGGCTGGGGATGGGCAGTTCGATTCTACCTGGTGGATTTATTTTAAACCACCAAACTAAATTGGGCCACTCTTCCCTGTTTTGCTTTTGGGTATGGAATTAAACTCTGGTCCTTCCACTGTGACATCTCTCTAGAAAATGCTTCATATAGTTCCATGTGATATCTTTCATTTCATATTAGCTTGGACTCCTATAATCCCCCTCTTATGAACGAAATGTGCCTACCTGCCTTCAGGCTCTAGACCATGAACATGGACATTCTGAAGTGCTCTCGGAGGAGGTGGAACATCTGAAGGTCAAGCAGGAACCAACAGACATCCAGCTTCAGCCTATGGTGACACAGCTCAAATATGAATCTTTTCGCCTCCACCAATTTCGAGAACAAGGTAAGGATTTTGACAGGTCCTTTCAGGAGATCTCTGGCGCGTCTATATAGGGCAATAGTTAAGACTGTGGACTTGGGGGCTAAATTGCCTGGGTTGGAATTTAAACGCTGCATTTAATAACTCTGTGACAATGGACAAGTCAGGTAACCTCCTGGTGTCTTCAGTTTATGCATATTTTAAGTGGAGATAATCATAGCACGTCAGTCACAGAGTCATTTGAGATTTAATAAATTAACCTATGTAAAACACTTAGAACAGTGCCTGCCTTGTAATGAATATAATATAGTGCCTGCTTATGTGCATCCTCTCTGGGAGCCTCTGGGTGCTCCCTCCAGCCATTTCAGCAGTGCTGATGACCTTACTCTACTAGCTTAAACATCCCTGTTTAACCCAATCCCCTCCTTAACTGGCAGTTCTTCATTCCTAGAACATGTCTGTTTGATATGGATCTTTCTATTTCCATCCTATGATTGTGTTCTTTCATAAAGGAAAGAGATTACATTGTTTGGTCCACTTATTATTCCAGATGGTGAAAGTATACCTGAGAACCAGGAGTTGGCATCAAAGCAAGAAATCTTAAAAGAAATGGAACATTTGCAGGATAGCAGACTCCAAAGAGACATATCTTTGGATTCTAAGTACAGAGAAACTTATAAACAAGACAGCAGGGCAGAAAAGCAGCAGGGACATTCCACTGCAGAGAGACGCCACAGGTGCAATGAATGTGGGAAAAGCTTCACTAAGAGTTCAGTACTCATTGAGCACCAGAGAATCCACACTGGGGAGAAGCCATATGAATGTGAAGAATGTGGGAAGGCCTTCAGCCGGAGGTCAAGCCTGAATGAACATCGGCGGAGCCACACTGGAGAGAAACCCTATCAGTGTAAGGAGTGTGGGAAAGCCTTCAGTGCCAGCAATGGCCTCACTAGACACAGAAGAATCCACACAGGGGAAAAACCATATGAATGCAAAGTGTGTGGAAAGGCTTTCCTTCTCAGCTCATGCCTTGTTCAGCATCAGAGGATACACACTGGAGAGAAGCGCTATCAGTGTCGTGAGTGTGGCAAAGCCTTCATTCAGAATGCAGGGCTTTTCCAGCATCTCCGAGTCCACACTGGTGAGAAACCCTATCAGTGCAGTCAGTGCAGTAAACTCTTTAGTAAGCGGACCCTTCTTAAGAAACATCAGAAAATCCACACTGGAGAGAGAACATGAGTGTGATGAGTTTGGAAAAGCCTTCAGTCATCATTGCAACCTTATTAGGCATTTTAGAATCTGTACTGTTCCAGCAGAACTAGACTAATTCTGTGGACCCTCAGACCCCTAAATGGGGCCATCTTGGAAAGTAAGATTTTCAAGTGGCTTATTCTGTTCATATAAAATTTATTTTGCATTGCAGTGAACCACTTGTCTACAAACCAGGTGTTGGTGCCTCCTGTGTGGATGACTGTGATTGTAGGGGGTTGCTGGGTGGCCTTCTTATTCCGTATCCTTTGGTCCATTTCTAATGATTTCCTTTAAAGGGACCAAATCTTATCTGAAAATAAATTGTTATGGAGGGGCTGTTTTTGAGCAATACTGAGCATTGAACAATTCTAAAAGACCAGTATCTATGTATACTTTTTTAAAAAAGATTGGCTAAGATCAAAGGATATTCAGAGGTGCATCTTTTTCTGTAAGAGTGACGTTTTAAACAAACATAAGGTTTTTGGGAATAAGAATTGTCCACATTCCCACAGGAAATCATTGCTATGGTCTCCCCTAGGAATGTGATAGATAGCTTCTGTAAGCAGCATTATCCATGGTATAAAACCTGTAGTTTTAATGGTTTAGAAATCTATGTCTCAGCCAGGTGATTACAGGCGGTGGCTCACGCCTGTAATCCCACCACTTTGGGAGGCCAAGGCCGGCGGATCACGAGATCAGGAGATCGAGACTATCCTGGCTAACATGGTGAAACCACGTCTGTACTGAACACACACACACACACACACACACACACA
>NW_012104165.1:1377113-1383815 GCF_000951045.1 Mandrillus leucophaeus | reverse complement strand
ACACACACACACACACACACACACACACACATACACACACACACACAAAATTAGCCAGGCGTGGTGGCGGGCGCCTGTAATCCCAGCTACTGCAGAGGCTGAGGCAGGAGAATGGCGTGAACCCGGGAGGCGGAGCTTGCAGTGAACCAAGATCGCGCCACTGCACTCCAGCGTGGGTGACAGAGCGAGAATCCATCTCAAAAAAAAAATAGAAATCTATTTCTCATTTCATATCTAACTCATGTTTTTGATATGAATCATCCATATATATATGTTGATATCATGTTAATGAGTTTGATATGAATCATCAACGTAGTATGTAGCATATACATATCAACATAACTATGTTGATGATTCATATCAGATTCTCAATGCTGGTCATTACTGTATTTAAGTTTTCCATTTTTGTTACAAATAATAAGATGATACTTTAAAATCTCTATTCTTCACAAGGTACCTCTTTAATTCATAGCCTTTTATGTCCGCATTATTCTTTTTTTGGGGGTTGGTCAGCAACTTTGAGTGCCATTGCAAGCAGCATCATTGAAGTAGTTTTATAAAGAAAAGAAGTCTGATATCTTGGGCAGCTTGCTGCTTACTAGGGAGACCAGCATGCTCAGACATTTATTGTCAGGGTTAAACGTATGCTCTGGCACCAAGTTCAAATCCTTCCTCCCCATTTCTGAGCTGTGGGACTTTAGGCAACTTATGTAAATGCTCCTATGCTATAGTCTCCCCATCTGTAAAACAGAGGATGACATCAGTACCTTCCTCATAGGGTACATAAGATTAAATAAATACAAACTTGTACTTAAAATGTAGCTCTCAATAAATATACATTATGATTTACATAAGAAATAATACCATTTAACAAATGTAGGTAGAATTTTAAGTATCATGTTAAAATTAGGATATGAAATGCCTCTGCTGACATCGTTACTCTTTTCTCCATAGTCAAAACCTAAATCAGAATATTTCAAAAGAGAGGAAATAAAAGTTGAGCTTAAAACTGTTCTGCCCTAAACCTTTGTCTTTGAAGTTTATTTTTAAAGTGTTAAAGAATACATATATATGTGTATTTTTTTTCCTCATGGCTTAGGAACCATAAACGATTCTTTAAAAGTTACTTACTATTTTATTTGTCAATAGAACAATTAGCAATTAGCTGAATTCAGATTTTCTGGAATAGCGTTTATGAAATTGTATAATACCTACAAATCACTTGAGATCTTGTTAAAATGCAGATTCCTAATTCAAAAGGTCAGAAGGGGGCCCAGGAACCTACCTTTTAAATGAGCAATGCACTCCTAGGTGCCTCAGATGCTGCTGGTTCATGGAGTGCACTTTGAGTATCAAGGTCCCAGACTACCCTGAGGATTAGTATGGTCCTTTGAATATGCTAGAGGCATCAAGCAAATAATAACTTCTTTTCCATCCTTCCACTTGCAACCTCTACATCAGTAGGTAGTCCCTAAACCTGTGCTCCCCTCACTGACCTACTGCCTGTCCCACCCTAAGAGGACTGAGATGCCTGTGAAGTGCAATGGGCAAGTGAGTTGAGATGAGTTTGTAGAGCAAGGCAGCGTCCTCTGCTCTGGAATAGGCAAATAGAGCTAAATGTTTATCCAGGCAATCTAAACAGGACCCATAAATGTTTACTTTAGGAAAAAGCTACTTCTACAGAGCTTCTGCTCCTCTTGCATGAGCTCGCAGGGCAAAAGGAAAGGGGCTGTTTGTTGCATGTTTACCAGCACCATGCAGACCTGCCAGTCCACACCCCCAGTCCTCTCTTGGGCTCTCTGAACTGCCTGGGTCAAAGGAACAAGGTCCCAGCTGAGGTTTCCTCATATATGGTGCTATGGCATGCCACACTTACCTTCAACACTGAAGCCTGGCGTGGTCCTTCTGTGACTCCAACCCCAGTGCTCAGACAGTCCCTTTCTCTCTCACCTACTCAGAAAAGCAAAGTAAAGCTCACAGAGGAAAAAGCCACAAAATGGAAGACAAAAGGGTGAAGGAGGAACATTTAGGGAATGAGGGACATCCCAAATGAGTAAGAGAGGAGGAGGGGAGAGATAGGAATGTAAAAAGGGCCCAAATGGGCATGCCTGTAGTAAAGAGAAAATTGAAGGGAGAATTTGGGAATGTTTGGATTTTGTTTGTTTGTTTGTTTTTTCTTGTTGTTGTTGTTGTTTTCCAGATTCTCTTTCACTGATCTGGTCCAAAGTGTTGTAGTAGTTGATGCCACTACTTCCTGCATTTGGCCTCACTAACAGTAACAAGAAGGATTTTCAGTGCCCCTATAATTAGAGGAGCACCAAGAGACCTAAAGAAGGGAGGCTCAGACTGTGGATGGGGGCACTCTGTCAATCAGCAAACATCCATGGGGCACTTGTTAGGCCAGTGGGTACCACTGTAGGAACTTGGGATACATCAGCAGAGCCGACAAAGGTTCCTGCCCTAACAAAGTTTACATTCTAGCAGGAGAGAAAAATAATAGACAATAATCATAGTAACTATGTAGTATATTAGAAGGTGATAAAGTACTTTTGAAACAGAAGAAAGTGGAGCAGTGTAAGGAGGAGTCAGATTTCATTATATGGTGCAGGCGGGGTCAGGGATGCTTCATTGAGGAGGAGACATTTAAACTAAGATGAAGAGGTGAAGTGGGGGTCAGCTCGATGCTATCTAGAAGAAGGATGTTCCAGGAAGAGGTGAGCCAGTGCAAAGGCTAAGGTATGGAATAAAAATAGTTTTCCCACTGAGGTTGTCAACAGGTTCTCACAATCAACCTAGAAGAGGAAGGCACAGGTGTTTGCCATACGTATGTATTGTGTAAACTGAGCACAGTGAAGTAAAAGTGATTGCTCAATGTCACATGCCTGTGAGGTGGCAAAGGTCTGCATTGAAGACTCAATGATTCCCCATCTAGTGTTCTTTTGTTGGAATTTTGTTTTCCAATCTGGGTAATTATTATGCTTTATTTCCTTTTGTGGAAGCCAAACGTGATGCCACATAAACAGGTATTGAGTAATTATTTTGAATGAGTAACTGTGCCCTGAAAGCACTGGAGGGAGGGGGTGCGGGGGATAACCTGTTGGTATACAAGAGGAAGAAACGAATAGAATTCTGGTAGGTCAGGTGCATTAATGCAGGTCAGGTGTGAGAGGCTGGGCAGTGATTGGGAAAGTGCAGCATCATGGGAAGGAAGGGCTGGGAAAGTGAAGATACGGTTAAGTTTGCTGCTTGGTAGCATAGCATAGCTGTAGTTTGTTACTATCTAGCTGTGTGACTGTGCACAAGTTACTTCACCTCTCTGTGCTCTTGTGGAAAGACATGAAGGTTAGGTGGGTGAGGAGAGAAATCTCAGGAGGTAAAGCAATACAGGTAAAGCATGTAAATCCATTTGTGGGGCAAGTGGTGTATGGGGGTGGGATGGGATCCAGAGTGGTTAGGAATTCGAAAAGAACTAAGCAGAAGGTCCCAGGATGTTTGGGGAGTAAGGAAAAGAGTCTCCCACTTGCCTCTTTGCCCTAGATGGGCTCAAAGTGAGGAAGTTAATGATATGAAATATTCTCCAAGCCACCTAAGGAGGCAGCAGAAGGTGGGTCAGTGGTGCAGGACTTGCCCAGGTGTCAAGTTGCCCAAGGGCTTTGGAAGAGTCTCTGTTAAAGATTGGCTCGGCTCAGGGTGAGTCCCGTGGTGAGTGGGGTTATGAGTCCTAGGGTGAGTAGGGTGATGCAGGGTGGGGATGCACATTGGGCTCCAGGCTAAAGCCCAGGAGTAACTGGAGGTGTATGGTGCAAGGGGTGCCAAGAACTGTGGTTGGATAAATGCCAGCATTTTAGGAATAAATATAACAATGATAGTAGATACTTCTGAAACACCTGGCACTGTTCTAGTTGCTTGACATGTATTAATTCATTTAATCCCCAAACATGATCTAAATGTGTAGTCAACTCCATTTTAAAGAGGGGGAAACTGAGGCACAAGGAGGTTAAGTCACTCACCCAAGGTCACACAGCTTGTAGGCAGCCGAGGCACGAGGCACCCTGCTATATAGGTAATGTTTCTTGTAATATATTAAAAGTTTATTTTAATACATTAAAATAAACTTTTTCTTATCATCTATGTGGTTACGAAGTTGTACAGTTCATGTGGAAAAGGCAGGATAAATACTTGTTTCCCTTTACTTATGTCTTTTCAAAATACTTGGCTCTCTAGCATTCTCCAATGGTGACCAATTTTTTTTTTTTTAAGAATAATTACAGACTCAGGGATATAAACATACTTGAAGTGTTTCAACTCTTTGCTGTCATTATCTTTACTGGGGCTCAAATTTTCCTATCTTCAAGTGGGAAGGTCTTCAACTTGGCACCTGAGTACTTCTGACTCAAGACCCTTGCTTTATGATACGACAAGATGTTTCAGTCTCATGCCATACATTTCTTGCCTCCGATCTGGATTCAGCCATTTCTCCCGGGAATCCTGATTTCTTTATGGGGATATGGAATTTCAAGATGACAAACTGAATGCTAGCAACGGCTCACTGCTTAGCTGGTTATTGTTTCCAAGCCTTTTCAATAGCAAGACCTAGGAGATATATATCTGTGTATGCCTGTTTGTTTTTCTTTCTAATTCAGAGTTACAGAGTTTTTACTTCTCTTTACATTTGTATCTCCTCTTGTATTATTATCATCTATTGCTGTATAATGAATTAACTAAAACTTAGTAGTTTAAAACAATGCACATTATCCTTTCCAAGGGTCAGAAATCCAGGTATGGCTCAGCAGGGTCCTAAGCTTCAGAGTCTCTGAAGACTGAAATCAAGGTGTTGGTCAGAGTTGGCATCTCATCTGAAGGCTTAACTGGGGAGAGATCAGCTCTAAGTTCACATGATTGTTGTCAGAAATCAACAAACCCTTTGAGGGTTTGTGGACTGAGGGCCTCAGTTACATGCTGGCTGTTGGCAATAGGCAATCCTCAGTTCCTTGTCATATAGGCTTCTTTAACATGACAACTTGATTAGTCAAAATCCCCAAGGGAGAGCATCTGCTAGCAAGACAGAAGTCACCGTTTTCTTTGTAACCTAATCACAGAAGTAACATCCTTTCAACATTTTGTATTCTATTAATTAGAAGCAAGTTTTTTAAAAGGAGGGTGTTGGGGGTGATGGAGGAGAGGCTGGTGGCTGCGGCTGCCGTGGTTTTCTCCTGGTGCCCAGCAGAAATGGTGGCCAAGCAAGGTGTGGCAGGGCCGACCCAGGATCCCCCAGGACCCTCCTCTCTGTGCAATAAGGGGCCTACTCTTGCCAAGGCCAATGGGAAAGGGTGAACGTGGCCCCCATGGGTCTGCAGCCCTGATAGGAATTTAAACTGTCTCTCCGATGTGTATGATAGAAAAAAGACGGACTACCAAGGGTCATCTGAAATTGTGATTGAGTCACTAATAATACCAGGACAAAGTTAGAGATCACTACTCAAGCATAAGCCCTGGTTTCCTCCTCCCTCCCTCCCTCCCTCCCTTCCTCCCTTCCTCCCTTCCTCCCTCCCTTCCTTCCTTCTTCTTTTTCTTTTTTTTTGTCTTTTGAGGGAGTCTTGCTTTGTTGCCCAGGCCGGAGTGTGGTGCCGCGATCTCTGCTCACTGTAACCTCTGCCTCCCAGGTTCAAGCAATTCTCCTGCCTCAGCCTCCCTAGTAGCTGGGATTACAGGCATGAGCCACCACGCCCGGCTAATGTTTGTATTTTTAGTAGAGACAGGGTTTTACCATGTTGGCCAGGCTGGTCTTGAACTCAGGTGATCCACCCACCTTGGCCTCCCAAAGTGCTGGGATTACTGGCGTGAACCACCGCGCCTGGTCCCCAGTTTTCATAAGACTGCTATGAAGATGTTTGATATAAAGGCTTGGGCTGAGTTTGTTGTGGAATGGGCTGCAAAGGACCCATATGGCTTCCTTACAACTGTTATTTTGGCCCTATACTCCACTGTTCCTAGCAACTGTTATACTGTCTTGGAAATTGGCCAAGATGATTGAGGCCAGGGGGAAGGAGCAAAAGAAGAAACAAAAACGTCAAGAAAACGTGCAAAAACGAAACGACTGAAAAAGGATTAAAGGACTGAACAGGCTCTGCAACCAGGGGAAATCATTTGGAAAATTATGCAGCTTTGGAAGGACCCACTAAGGTTTCTTCTTTGGATTTCTTGACATTATTACTTAGTAAATGAAATTTGACCAAATGGAAGAATCAGGTCCATTCTGACCTCAATACTGTAGTAACTTTTAGGCTTGGGTGTAGGAGTTTATAGGTTTCTATTGACAGTTATTGTAAATTAGCATTTAGCATTTATTATGGTACAAATTCTTAATAACTGACATAGTCATTTCCCACTTAGTAATTTATGTACTGAATGAAAACATCAATTTATGTACTGAAATGAAAACATCCTATGGGGAAAAATGACTTTATATTATGAACTCTATTCAAATGAACTCTATTTAAAATGGGGTCCTGTTCCCCACAGAAATACAAACTACCATCAGAGAATACTATAAACACCTCTATGCAAAAAAACTAGAAAATCTAGAAGAAATGGATAATTTCCTGGATACTTACACTCTCCCAAGACTAAACCAGGAAGAAGTTGAATCCCTGAATAGACCAATAGCAGGCTCTAAAATTGAGGCAATAATTAATAGACTAT
>NW_012104165.1:1310865-1374608 GCF_000951045.1 Mandrillus leucophaeus | reverse complement strand
TATGTAACAAACCTGCACGTTATGCACATGTACCCTAGAACTTAAAGTATAATAATAATAAAAAAAAAAAGGAAAAAAAATGGGGTCCTGTTTTGGACAAAGGAAGTTAAGAATGTAAAAGTCAGAACTATCCTTTCTGAGGTGAAAAATGTGCTTTGTCTTGAAAGAGCTATAAGGTATTAATTATGTCTTTTATTATCATTGCTTCTTAGAATCATTTCTGGCTTTCTCAAAATAATATTAATCAACAAGTACTTCTATTTGCTGCATTTTTCTTATTTTAGCCTTTGAGACAACTGGTAATTATCAAGACATTTTGCTTTTTTTTTTTTTTTTTTTGAGACAGACAGGGTTTCACACTGTCACCAGGCCGGAGTGCAGTGGTGCGATCTCAGCTCACTGCAACCTCTGCCTCCCGGGTTCCAGCGATTCTCCTGCCTCAGCCTCTCGAGTAGCTGTGACTACAGGGCCACCATGCCCAGCTAATTTTTGTATTTTTAGTAGAGACAGGGTTTCACCATGTTGGCCAGGATGGTCTCGATCTCTTGACCTTGTGAGATCCCTCCCTCAGCCTCCCAAAGTGCTGGGATTATAGTCGTGAGCCACCGCACCCGGCCACATTTTTTGAAATGTAATTTTATAAAGAATGCTCTTACCTTGACTATGTAGAATACCACCTATTGGATAGAACACTTTTTGTACTTTCAAACACTGCCATTTCTTAGAGATGGCCTGTTGAGAGGAGTAATACTATGGTTTAGAGCTTGCAGTGAAAATGCTAAACATGGTAGTACCTGGGAACCAGTTTATTCTTGTGCGAAGCAGAACTGTAAAATAGTTAAAATGTCTTATCAAGTAATTTTCTGATTACATAGATACCACTTTTTTTATTCCATTTTTGTTTTAACTCATGTGGTAGTGATATTTAATACTTTCTGATCAAATAGGTTCAAAGTGAAACTTTAAATTTCAAATTTCTTTTAAAGAACTCTTAATGAGTAACAGTGAAGTCATATTTCATAAGTGGTAAAGAAAGGTACAAAATTTGGAAACATTTTGTTGGGCATAGTAGTAATTGGGTGAAAGAGGATAAATTATCTCAAAATGAGAATGTATTGTAATTGGAAGTAAGGAGCTAAAGGATATTTCTTTCAGTTAAGTAGTATAACTGGGATGTTTTACTATTAAACATGGCTTTTATAAATGTATGGTCCAGTAATTTTATTCATTGTTAGTATTTAATTCACTGTCAGCTTATTAGTGTTTTCCATACCCCAATAATGAATTTTAACTTACAAAAATTGTCCAGCAGCTACAGTTTAAAAACGAAACTAGAAATCATCAAATAAATTTGATGATTTTTTATAAAGAGGTCCTGGGTTGTTTTTTTCTTTTTTTTTGGAGGGACTAACATTTTAAGTTACATTATGTTATGCAGGTTAGAATTTCAATTACAGCTAAGCAAACTTGTAAACCTTTAGGACTATGTTCCTCAAATTTGAGAACCTAACAACCACTGAGAATGTTTATGGACCAGTTTGAATAACACTTAATGCTATTCTTTTAGATTATCAGTCTCCACGTGGTGCCAGTGTGAGCAACACATTGTAACTGAAGGCACTGAAATAGTTCAATATTTAGTTAAGATATGTCTAAAATACGTTTGGTTTTCTGCAATCAAGCTGTTCATGGAAAGAATTTATGTACATATGTTTTACTTATGGTCACATTTTAGAGCAAAAGTATTGAAGCAAAGGATATAGTCATAATTCTCAGTTATCAAAGTTATGGTTTCATCAGTTCTGTTGTAACAACGTAAAGGTATTTAACTAAAAATCTGTTTTTCTATAATTTCTGGTATAGTCTTAACACATGCCTATTTTGTATTTCTTTGATGTATGCTGCTATTTTTTTTCACTTTTTCCTGTCATTTATAGAGCCTTTTTATATATGTGAGATCAAGATTTTACAATATTTGTGTGGTGTGTGTGTGTAAGGGTCCAGGAAATATATGGAATATTGTGAGGTCTGGGATTCTTCAGAAAAATCATCTCTCACTGCAACAGAGTACTATTGTTGAAAGAATCCCATTTACTATTATCTAGAATAGTTCTTTTAAGAAATTGTTTACCTATTATGTTGTTTCTGAAGTTCTGAGAACTAAGCACAATCAATAACCTTTCTATAGCTGGTTTGAGGGGAAAAAGAAAGCTATCCCCAGGTTGCCTGTAGCAAACATTTAATCAAAAATAAGCAAATAAATAAAAGTTTGTGTGTCAGAACTTGAAAAAAAAAAAAAAAAAGGAAGATTATGCAAGGCCTTGAATACTGGGAAGTGGGATTACTGGGGGACATTTTAGAGGCTGTCACTCACACTCAGCTTCCATGTCAAGTATCCCAGTTCTCAAAGACAGTGGGGAATGACAGAATTAAAACATGACATCATATGTGCATTTAAAATTTTAATACCACTAAACTGCCTCCAAATTGGCTGTGCCAATGTATATTACCACTAGCACAGTATGGTTGTGATTCTGTATCCTTGCCCATTATCAAACTTTTAAATATATACCAAGCTTTTAAGTGTGTAAGTATCTTGCTTCTATTTTTAATACTTGAATACTAATGAAACTACACGTCTTTTTAAATCATTTATTGGCCATTTGCATTTCCTCCTTTGTGAATTCCTTATTCATATCCTTTGTCTGATTTTCTGGTAGGCATTTTAACTTTTTCTTATTAGAGGGTAGAAATTCTTTATATTTTAGATATTAATCCTGTGTTATATGTGTGTATGTATATTTATATATAGGATATATGTATATGTACATGTATATTTATTATACAATTTCATTTTTTATAAAAATTAGGACTAACCCTGAAAATAAAATGCTGAATGGGAATCTTCCTAGATCCCAAAATTATAGGCAGAGTGAACCTGCTACAAATTTTCAAGGCTCAACCTATCTGGAGAACAAGTGAAGTCCTAGTTGTGGCCACTTCCCTGAGGTACAACAAACAGCTATGCAAGGAGAAGAGACTGTGACCTGCTTGGCCATGTAGAAGAGAAAGACTGATTGATCAAGACAGCAGGTGAGAAGGTAGAAGGCTTGGAGGTATAAAGCCAGAACGAGGGGCACTGACAGGTTGGTGGTAAGGAGATTATTTCTTAGAAACTTCAGTCTTTACTGAGCCAAGCTGAAGTTATTAGTTATTTGCATTTTTCAACTTTTTTTTTTTTTTTTTTGAGACGGAGTCTCGCTCTGTCACCCAGGCTGGATGGAGTGCAGTGGCAGGATCTCGGCTCACTGCAACCACCACGTTCCAGGTTCAAGTGATTCTTCCACCTCAGCCTCCCAAGTAGCTAGGATTATAGGCACTTGCCACCCTCTTCCGGCTAATTTTTGTATTTTTAGTAGAGATGGGGTTTCACCATGTTGGCCAGGCTGGTCTGAAACTCCTGACCTCAGGTGATCCACCCGCCTCGGCCTCCCAAAATGCTGGGATTATAGGCATGAGCCACTGCGCCTGGCCCTTTTCAACTTTCAAACATCATCCTTGCAGCCCTTGAATGGCCTAATGAAACACTGTTTTTTCTATGTCCTGCAATCTCTTCTCTAAGGATTTAGCCCTAATTCTCATAATAATTTCTACAGAAACCTACTGATTCAGGGTCCAGCCCATCTCCATAAAAATGACATAATCTTGAAGGATAAATTATCTTTGAGGGCAGGGAAGGCATGCTTAGTCATCCATTTGCAGCCCATAAAGACCCAAGTAAATGAGAACCTCAAAAGCCATGTACCTTTCCAAAGACTGGTGAGAAGCAGAGTTTCTTCTGAGATGGAAGTATTGCCAGCTAGAGACATAGAAGTAATCTTCAGGCCCATT
The DNA here is from genome assembly GCF_000951045.1 of Mandrillus leucophaeus. NCBI lineage: Eukaryota > Metazoa > Chordata > Mammalia > Primates > Cercopithecidae > Mandrillus > Mandrillus leucophaeus. Next base: position 1,370,717 of record NW_012104165.1, on the reverse strand, counting down.
TTTTTATTCATTTCCCCTTTCATTAAAACTCTATCCATTCTTCTCATGCCCAGTTGATGCACACAAAACATTTATTAGTTAAATGAATGAATGAAGATATGGGCGCAGAACCAACATCTACCCATTCCTTCTGGAGACAAAGTGTGTTTGGCCTCTTGCTTGTCCTATCATTTGAGTGGCCTGCATTTAGTCTGTGTTTCAGCATAGACAGGATAGAATTGACTATAGCCTTTATCATAAGAGTGTTGATGTGACCTTTTGAAAATGTGTGATCTGTGCTTAAGACACCTTCACATTAGCATGTAATGTGTACACACGATTATATAGCCACTACACACAATTCTAGACTCAACCATGGCTCTAGGACCAAGTGAAGAACCCTGTGTACTGCCCCTCACAGTTGGATTGCTGCTTTTCTTGGGTTAGTCTCTCTCTGTGTTACAGGTACCTCCCTAAAGGGAAAGAGCAACACATAGAAAATATAAGCATCAAAGAAAGAAAAGAACACTAAAAGACTCCCTGTTGGCTTCTTCCTATGCACTGGGGAGAAAATAACTAGGACCTACTCGGTAGAATCTCCTTTGTTAATTACAACTTCGCCTTTCATATCTGCCTAATTTTGTTATATTCCTTTTCCTAGCTATAATCTTTCATTTACTCCCAGTCCTCTGGCCCTAGAATAAAAATGTGAGCTGCCTTGTATCTCACCTTTAGCTCTCATGCCTGAATTGACAAATCCCAGGTTTCACCTGGATATCCTTACCTCCCCACCAAACTTGTTTTAGTTTCAAACTTGCCAATCTGCACCTCAAACCCCAACTTCTCATAAATGTTAGCTTTTCTGCCTGATTTTCTTTTGATGTTCTTCCTTGACCCCAGGTGAGACTATATAAACTGTATTATTTCCCTTTCAACCAACCAGCTCCCCTCCCCAACTCTTGGGCTTCCTTAAGTCCAGAATGTGAAGAAAAAGAATTATCAGCAAACTATATCCATATTTTTAAAAATTCCTTTTTGTCCATGCCATAGGTTCAACATATATTTGCTTGAGTCAGTATGTGGTTTTCTGGTTTCAGTTCGTTGATGATTTGTTCCAGCATCTGTGCTGAAGGGAATTACTGTGCCTCTTTTAGTCATGGACATCTAGATAACATTCAGCAGTCAACAGGACAGTTGGGAATAGCGATTCCTAAATCTTAGCATTTAGATTTTATATATTCATGCCACCATTCAGGGATTAAAAAGTCAGTTTTGTTAACTCTACAGCCTTAAGCAAAGAATGAAAGTAAGGGGTCCAGAGAGTCAGGATCCAGAGTGGCTCCTCATGATTCAGTGTTCAACTTCTACAGAATATTTTGTCCTTTCTTTTTTATTTTCTTTCTTTTTTTTTATTTTTTGAGACAGGTTCTCGCTCTGTTCCCTTCCTTCAGTTTATGGCAGAGATCCCTTGCACGCCTTTACCAACCCTCAAGCTTACTACACTTTTATTTCACTTGATTCATCCTGTTCTCCCCCAGGACGAGGACCGGTTGACAAATTCCTTGTATGTTTTCAGATCAGAATCTAAGGTTGAAGATGTGGAGACTAAGAATTAAAAAAAAAAAAAAAAAAAAAAAAAGAACTAGCCTTAAAGCAAGAAATACCTGAATAAGTGAAACCCCCTAAAGCAATCCTATGCAGACCTCGAAAAAAAGTTTTTCAGTCCTAAATGAGACAGAAGCAGTGAATGGGCAAACCCGCAAAGGAAACAAGGTTCACGTGACCTCCAGATCCACCTGAGGATGCATTTCCTCGCATGGGATAGACCGTATGAGTGCTCCAAGGGGAAGTCGGCGTGGGAGCAGCGCTCCATCCAACCAGACCCAGCAACTGCGTGTGCCCAGGGGCGCCGGCCACTCACCCAGCCAGCACTTAGCACCGCCGTGCGCATGCCTCGGGCGGTTACCGTCTTCTTCCTCAGCTTCCATCTCCTACTCCACACGCGAGCAAACGCTGCGGCAAGCGCTTCCTAAGAAGCTCCACCTGCTTCCAGCACCTGCAGGTACACACACGAGTGACAGGCCTGATAACTGCAGCGGCTGCCTGGAAACTGTCAGCCAGAGTTCCTGCCACATCCCGCACCAGCGGGTCCACACGAGGGAGAGGCCCTATCAGTGTGTATCTGGCAATGCCTTTGGGCCGACCTCAACACTTCTTGGCCATAAGAACCCTCTACTAAAAAAAAAAAAAAAAGCCAAGAAAAGATGCTAATTGGTAGTGTGATAGCAAGAAAACCTTTGAATAGAACTTGAATAAGTTTAGATTAATATATGAATCATTAAAAGAAGAAATGAAGAGCTTAATTCTTATACCAGAAGTGCATCTATTACAATATAAACCAATCATATCTTTGACCAGAACCTATACTTTACTAATAGCGGTAGTCAACTATTTCCTAGACTGTGTCAAGCTGGAGCAGGAGCATGGAAAATAAAACAGAGCTGGAGCTTGAATTGACACCGACATCATCCTTACCTTGGAAGACAAATATATATACTTTGGTAAATTTGTCCTGGAGAGAAACCCTATCAGACAGTTGAATTTGGCACTATCTTCCTTCTTCATTCTGACTTCCAACATCAGAAACTCCACGTGCGCAAGAAGTCCCACTTTCATTTGAGTTTTGCTCTGAATGACAAGGGAGTGAAACCTCAGTAAAGAATGAACTTTACCGGACAAGCAGGAAAATGGCGAATAGGAGGCAGGACTAAATTGCAGCTCCCACTCAGATGGACAGAGCAGTGTGTGGAGACTCACATTGTGAACTTTTGCTCCAAGAACTATCACGGGAACATACCAGGAAATCCAAGGGAACCCACAGACCCTTTGAAGGAAGCGGATTGCTCCTGCAGGCCCCAGGAGATAACTGAAAAACTGTGGGTGCCCAAAGTATGAAAGGGGGATCATCTGCCCCGATCACCCACTATCACTAGGGAACCCAAAGGTCCAGATCACGAGAGAAGAATTTAACTTGACCTGGAGCTGAGACATAATCAGAGAGCTGAGTGAAACACAGGGGTAGAAGCAGCAGCGGGAAGAGCCCTATGGGCTCTTGGACCCTAGGAAAGCCATTTCTGACTTTGTCTCACAGAGGTCCTTGGGGAAGGCTGCTAGAGGAACTGAGAAAAGACCACAGAGAGAAGGAAACTTCCAGCTGAACTTTGTAACAATTTTGACCAAATTCAAAATGTCTTGTACAGAACTCCTGGGAGGGGGTGAATCGGGAGTCCAGACACAGCACAGAAACCACAGCAGGTCGGGAGGCACAAAACCTGAAAGCACTGCTTGCTTTCTCAGTCAGGAGGTTGGTAGGCTGGGGCAAGTTCTCAGCCCTGCTCACCTGCTGCCTGGAAAGAAACTCAGTGCAGCTGGTAGGGGTACAGTGGGAGTAAGACTGGCCTTTTAGGCTGCGTGGGAGCTGGGTGAGGCCTGTAACTGCCAGCTTTCCCCAACTTCTCTGGCGACCTGCATGACTCAGCAGAGGTAGGCATTATCCCCCTGGGAACATATAACTCCATTGGCCTAGGAACCATACCTCCATCCCTCAGCAGCCACAGCAAGCCCTGCCCAAGGAGATGGTCTTTACCCACCATCCGAGTTCAGTCTGAGCTCAGACATGACTGATCTGCCCCAACCTGATGGTCTTTACCCACCATGCTAGCTGAAGACAAACGACATAATCTCTTGCGAGATCTAGGGCCGCACCCGCTGTCTGATCCTCCCTATACTATCACAGCTGATGCTGTCTTGAAAGCAACACCTCCTGGCAGGAGGCCAACCAACACAAAACTAGTGCAATAAACAAAACTATAACTAAGGATCCTCACAAGAGCCCATTTCACTCCCCTGCCACCTCCACAACAGCAGGTGCTGGTATCCATGGCTGAGAGACCTGAAGACTGTTCACATCACGGGACTCTATGCAGACTCCCCCAGTACCAGCCCAGAGCCTAGTATGCAGCAGAGCTACCTGACTCGATCTGGGAGAAGACAATCACTGCAGTTCAGCTCTCAGGAAGCCACATCCATAGGGGAAGAGGGAGAGCACTACATCAAGTAGTCCCCGTGGGACAAAAGAATTTGAACAGCATCCCTAAGCCCCAGATCTTCCCTCTGACCCAAATGATAAGGAAACAGGAAAACAATTCTGATAATATAAAAAGTTCTTTAATGCCCCCCAAAATATTATACCAGCTCACCAGCAATGTATCCAAACCTAGAAGAAATCCCTGAATTGCCAGAGAAAGAATTCAGGTTGATTATTAAGCTAATCAAGGAGGCACCAGAGAAAGGTGAAGTCAAACTTAATGAAATTAAAAAAAAAATGATACAAGATACGAAGGGAAAAATCTTCAGTGAAATAGATAGCATAAATAAAAATCACAACTTCAGGAAATGAAGGACACTCTTAGAGAAATGCACAACACACTGAAAAATCTCAGCAACAGAACTGAACAAGCAGAAGAAAGAACTTCAGAGCTTGAAGACAAGGTTTTTGAATTAACACAATCCAAAAAAGACAAAGAAAAAATAATTTTAAAAAATGAAGAAAGTCTCCAAGAAGTTTGGGATTATGTTAACCAAATGTAAGAATAATTGGTGTTTGTGAGAAAGAAGAGAAATCTAAAAACTTGAAAAATATATTTGGGGAATAATCACAGAAAAATTCCCTGGCCTTGCTAGAAATCTAGACATCCAAATACAAGAAGCTCAAAGAACACCTGGGAAATTTATCACAAAAAGATCATCATCTAGGCACATAGTCATCAGGTTTTCTAAAGTCAAGACAAAGGAAAGAATCTTAAAAACTGTGAGGCAAAAGTGCCAGGTAATGTATAAAGGAAAATCTATCAGATTAATAGCAGATTTCACAGCAGAAACCCTACAAGCCAGAAGGGATGGGGGCCCTATGTTCAGCCTCCTTAAACAAAACAATTATCAGACAAGAATTTTGTATCCAGCAAAAATAAGCTTCATAAATGAAGGAAAGATAGTCTTTTTCAGACAAACAAATGCTGACAGAATTAGCCACTACCAAGCCAGCACTACAAGAATTGCTAAAAGGAACTCTAAATCTTGAAACAAATCCTTGAAATACACCAAAATAGAACCTCCTTAAAGCACAAATGTCACAGGACCTACAAAACAAAAACACAATATATAAAAAACAAAAGGTATTCAGGCAACAAATAGCATGATGAATAGACTAGTACCTCACGTCTAAATACTAACGTTGAATGTAAATGGCCTAAACACTCTACTAAAAGATACAGAATGACAGAATGGATAAGAATTCACCAAACAAGTATCTGCAGTCTTCAAGTGACTCATCTGACACATAAGGACTCACATAAGGTAAAGGGGTGGAAAAAGATATTCCATGCAAATGGACACCAAAAGTGAGCAGGAGTAGCTGTTCCTATATCAGACAAAACAAACTTCAAAGCATCAGCAGTTTAAAAAGAAAAAGAAGGACATTATATAATGATAAAAGGACTTGTCCAACAGGAAAATCCTAAATACATATGCACCTAACACTGGAGCTCCCAAATTTACAAAACAATTACTATTAGACCTAAGAAATGAGATAGACAGCAACACAATAATAGTGGGGGACTTCAATACTCCACTGACAGCAGTAGACAGGTCATCAAGACAGAAGGTCAACAAAGAAATGATGGATTTAAACTATACCCTAGAACAAATAGACTTAACAGATATTTACAGAACATTCTTCCCAACAACTGCAGAATATACAGTTCTCCAAGATAAACCATATGATAGGCCACAGAACAAGTCTCAATAAATTTAAGAAAACTGAAATTACATCAAGTACTCTCTCAGACCACAGTGGAATAAAATTGGAAATCAACCCCAACAGGAACCCTCAAAACCATGCAAATACATGGACATTAAATAACCTGCTCTTGAATGATTGTTGGATCAACAATGAAATCAGGATGGAAATTTAAAAATTCTTTGAAGTGAATGATAATAGTGACATAACCTATCAAAACCTCAGGGATACAGGAAAGGTGGTCCTAAGAGGAAAGTTCATAGCCTTAAATATCTATGTCAAAAAGTCTGAAAGAGCACAAATAGACAATCTAAGGTCATACCTGAAGGAACTAGAGAAATAAGAACAAACCAAACCCAAACCCAGCAGAAGAAAAGAAATAACAAAGATCAGAGCAGAACTAAATGAAATTGAAACAACAAAAACCAATAAAAAGATAAGTGAAACAAAAAGCTGGTTCTTTCAAAAGATAAATAAAATTGATAGACCATTAGCAAGATTAACCAAGAAGAAAAGAGAGAAGATCCAAATAAGCTCAATTAGAAATCAAACGGGAGATATTACAACTAATACCACAGAAGTACAAACTATCAGTCAAGGCTACTATGAACACCTTTATATACATAAACTAGAAAATCTAGAGGAGATGGATAAATTGTTGGAAATATACAACCCTCCTAGACTAAACCAGGAAGAAATAGAAACTCTGAACAGACCAATAACAAGCAGCAAGATCGAAATGGTAATTTTAAAAACTGCCAACAAAAAAAAGTCCAGGACCAGATTGATTCACAGCTGAATTCTATCATACATTCAAAAAATTGGTACCAATCCTATTAACCCTATTCCACAAGACAGAGAAAGAGGAATTCTCCTTAAATCATTCTATGAAGCCAATATCACCCTGATACCAAAACTAGAAAAGGACATAACAAAAAAGCAAACTATAGACCCTATGAATATAGACACAAAAATCCCTAACAAAATACTAGCTAAGTAAATCCAACAGCATATCAAAAAGATAATCCACCATGATCAAGTGGGTTTCATACCAGGGATGCAGGGATGGTTTAACATATGCAAGTCAATAAATGTGATACACCACATAAACGGAATTAAAGCAAAAATCACATGATCATCTCAGTAGACATAGAAAAAGGATTTGACAAAATCCAGCATCCCTTTATGATTAGAACCCTCAGAAAAATCAGCATAGAAGAGACATACCTTAATGTAATAAAAGCCATCTATGACAAACCCAGAGCCAACATAATACTGAATGGGGAAAAGTTGAAAGCATTCCCCCTGAGAACTGGAACAAGACAAGGATGCCCACTCTCACCACTTCTATTCAATATAGCACTGGAAGTCCTAGCCAGAGCAATTGGACAAGATAAAGAAATAAAGGGCATTCAAATTGATAAAAGAGGAAGTCAAACTGTTGCTGTTTGCTGATAATATGATCATATACCTAGAAAACCCTAAAGCCTCCTCCAGAAAGCTCCTAGAACTGATAAATAAATTCATCAAAGTTTCAGGATATAAAATTAATGTACACAAATCAGTAGCTCTGCTATACACCAACAGCCACCAAGCTGAGAATCAAATCAAGAACTCAATCCCCTTTACAATAGCTGCAAATAAAATAAAATACTTAGGAATATATCTAGCCAAGGTGAAAGACCCCTACAAGGAAAACTACAAAACACTGAATAAAGAAATCAAAGACAACACCAACAAATGGAAAGACATCCCATGCTCATGGTTGGGTAGAATCGATATTGTGAAAATGACCATACTGCCAAAAGCAATATACAAATTCAATGCAGTTCTTATGCAAATACCACCATCATTCTTCAGAGAACTAGAAAAAAAATCCTAAAACTCATATGAAACCGAAAAAGAGCTCATATAGCCAATGCAAGACTAAGCAAAAAGAACAAATCTGGAGGTATCACATTAACTGACTTCAAACTATAAGGCCATAGTCACAAAAACAGCATGGTACTGGTATAAAAATAGGCACATAGAGCAATGGAACAGAATAGAGAACCCAGAAATAAAGCCAAATACTTACAGCCAATTGATCTACAACAAAGCAAACAAAAATATAAAGTGGGGGAAAGGACATCTTATTTAAAAAATGGTGCTGGGATAATTGGCAAGGCACATGTAGAAGAACGAAACTGGATCCTCATCTCTAACCTTATACAAAAATCAACTCAAGACGGATAAAGGACTTAAACCTAAGACCTGAAACCATAAAAACTCTAGAAGATAATATTTTAAAAACCCTTCTAGACATTGGCTTAGGCAAAGAGTTCATGACCAAGAACCCCAAAGCAAATGCAACAGAAACAAAGATAAATAGATGGGACTTTAACCAAAAAGCTTCTGCACAGCAAAAGCAACAATCAGCAGAGTAAACAGACAACCCAAAGCATGGGAGAAAATCTTCACAATCTATACATCCAACAAAGGACTAATATCCAGAATCTACAAGGAACCCAAACAAATCAGCAAGAAAAAAACAATCCCATCAAAAAATGGGCTAAGGACATCAATAGGCAATTCTCAAAAGAAGATATACAAATGGCCAACAAACACATAAAAAAATGCTCAACATCACTCATTATCAGGGAAATGCAAATCAAAACCACAATGCAATAACTTACTCCTGCAAGAATGGCCATAATAACAAAATAATAGATGTTGGCATGAATGTCATGAAAAGGGAACACTTTTACACTGCTGGTGGATGAATGTAAACTAGTACAACCACTACGGAAAACAGTGTGGAGATTCCTTAAGGAAATAAAAGTAGAACTACCATTTGATCCAGCAATCCCAATACTGGGTATGTACCCAGAAGAAAATAAATCATTAAATGAAAAAGATACTTACACACATATGTTTATAGCAGCATAATACACAATTGTAAAAATATGAAACCAGCCCAAATGCCCATCAATCAACAGTGGATAAAGAAATTGTGGCATATATACAACATAGACAACTACTCAGCCATTAAAAAGGAACAAAATAATGGCATTTGCAGCAACCTGGATGGAATTGGAGACCATTATTCTAAGTGAAGTAACTCAGGACTGGAAAACCAAACAACGTACGTTCTCACTCATAAGTGGGAGCTAAGCTATGAGGATGCAAGGGTATAGGAATGATACAATAGACTTTGGGGACTTGGGGGGAAAAGATGGGAGCAGGGGTGAGGGATAAAAGACTATAAATTCGGTACAGTGTTCCCTGCTCGGGTTATAGGTGCACCAAAATCTCAAAAATCACCACTAAAGAACTTATTCATGTAACCAAACACTACCTTTTCCCCAAACACCTATTGAGATACATAAAATTTTAAAAGAATGAACTTTATAGTTTAAAATAAGGAAAAAGTTCAGTCTGAGCCTGGGGGTTAAGTCAGAATGTTTAGGCACAAATGCAAGTCAGACTGATGTTAATTTGGTATCCAGTTATTAATAATCAGACAACCCCAATTAGATACCTCAGTGTAAGGACTATAGGAGAACTTAATCATGATGTTTGTCCTGCCTTCAAGAATTGTCCTGCCTTAAAAAGTCACTGTCCTATGACTCAGTTGGAAACAGTTCCTTGAAGCCAGCCAGATTAGTAAAGGATGCTGGGGCCTCTCCTAAAGTAAAAATGTACCTAATAATGTTTTAAAGTCACCATTTGTCTTCATTATCTCTCACTTCAAATTATTCTGTACTGTTTCCAAGGTTACTCTCATATTCCACTGTTCTATAGTACACTTTAAAGATAAAGCTATGTATTTGGATAGCTAAATTTTCCCATCAAATTGCAGTGTATTCTAAGTATCCTGAGTAATATAAGTAATATAGCAAATTTCAGGTCCTATTTTGGTTGCAAGGAGGGTTGCCAAAGAGATGCCCTGTAAATTTGCTGTCTAATAAAGGATATGCCCTGAACAAAAACAACTACCATGTAAGGCAGCAGTATTTAAGGAGCACCATGAACATGGTGTGTGCAGAAGTACCATAGATGTTCAGTACAGTTGTGTGGTAGACAGTCATTCTCTTGGTACAGATCTCCAGGAACCTTTGTAATGTCTTTTCCTAACCCTTTCGCAATAACAAAGGTGTTGACCTCTCCTGCAGTGTGATCTTTTTGGGTTTTATAGAGAGAACAAAAGAAATAAAAACTAGAAGGAAAAAACCATAAAACAAATAGGCGCTCAATATTGGCGGCAAGGATTACACCACTTACTAACTATATGACTTATAAAATGCCACTTAACCTATGTTTGTTTTCTCATGCATAGAATGGGGATATTAACTTAATATTTGTAAAACTCTTAGAACAGTCATATGTAGCAAATGCTACAAGTTTTTGTTCAATTTATATGTGGGTGTGAAATAGGAGTCATCCAAAATTGTTCTCCTGTATCCAACTTTATCTAACCTAGGAGACCTGACATGGATCAGTGATTCTCACTTAGAATTACGTTCAGCTGGGAATAACAAATACCCCTACCCCATCCCCAGTAACAATGAATTCACCAAGATAGAAGGTTTTTGCCCTCACATGTAAATCTCAGCCGTAGGCAATTTTCAAGACTCTATTCCAGTCTTCAGGGAATCAGGTTCCTTCCAGCTTACTTCACTTCCTGGGCAGGTGCTGGTGCGTACAGCATGGGCCGGTTCTGCTCCAGTCTTAGGGTATCACTCCCCATTTTCCTTGGGCTCCACATTTACTTCTCAACTGTAGAGTGGTATATTGAGCACCATGGAGAGCGTGGGTTAGGTTCAGAAAGTTAATCTGCCCAAGGTTACATGGCTGAAATTCAAAGACTTTCTGGTGCCAAGACGCACATACAGTCCACTATTTATGCTTTTTCATAACATACTGTTTCTATCTTCTGCATAGCTGATGCTCAGATTTGCTCTTCAGAACTTTCACAGTCATTGTTTGGAGACAGGTTTGGGGAGGGGGAGGGTCAAGGAAGGGTTTGGTGAGCAGTAAAGCAACATCACAGAACTGTGGTCTGAATGATGGCAAAGAGGTTGAATGGTGTGAATAGATTCAAGAGGTATTAGAGATGAGTAGTAGAAGAGGGTGACAGGTAACATTTAGGTGTCTTGTTTGATACCTGGGTGGTCAGTGATTAATATTATTTACATAATTATGGAACCCTGGAGAAGAGAAAAGCAGATTTAGAATGTGGGAGATATAAAGTGCAGCCTTTGATAACTGCCAAGTGGGGATGGCTAGAGGGCTCTAAACATCAGGGCAGACATGAAAGTGAAATAAGAAGTTATTCTGTAACTATTTCCTGCCTATATTAGCAATTACTATCTGCACCACTCACTCATCATTTAACTAAAACCTGCAGTCTATTAATACCCTTTTGTGGGTAGGTATTTAACCAGACACTTCATCATTTAAAAGTAGAAACCAACCCACCCTGGTGATGTATTTCACAAAGAATATCAGATCAATTACAGGAAGTAATGAACTTATATTTTCTTTGAACATCTTGCATGGAATAGGTGAATCTGTGACATTACGCATGGCTTACACTTTCACCAGTCATCCACATACTAAACACACCTGTTGAAAGAATTCAAACCTGACCACTTGCCTTCCAGCCAGGAAAGGGACTGTAAATATTAGGATATGAAAGAAAGGCAAGGAGCTGTTGTGGCTACAGCCCACAGAAATGAGGTGGAGCCTGTCTTCTCTACCCTCCAGACTAATCCACCAATACTAGACTTCAACACTAAGGAGTCACAGTCCATATCATTCACTTTTCCAAGTGTTTCTCCTTCAGTTACCTATCACTGATGACCTTAAGCCTAGATATCTAATCAGGTGATTTCAACATGGTCTTTATGTTGACTTTATGCCTATCTTTTCCTTAACTCTCCCGGTTACTTATTATCCTGATTTGCTTCATGTTTCCTTGATTTTCTTTACTCTCCTGACTTCTGCTGCCTCACACCATCACCACAGGATACACCTACCATTTCAATATTTGAAGGCACTGCTTCACCTCTGGTTTTTCCTTTATAGCATTCTCCTTTAACATCCATGCCTGACCCTTCTCACTTACACACAATCCAATCCAGTTTTACACCAATGCTAAGGTTTTTAGTCTCCTACCACCTATGTTCTGTTTAGACCATTCTTACTTCATAAGCTGTGTCACTAGTTTGAACTATGGAGTCAGTATCATTCTATGGTTACTATGACATTGCTTGCATCTTAAAAATGGCCGTCTTCAGAGAATTTTTTTTAAGAGGTAGGATTTCATTCTTTAAATGCACAAAAATAGCCAGGCATGGTGGCTCACGCCTGTAATCCCAGCACTTTGGGAGGCCAAGGTGGGCAGATCACGAGGTCAGGAGATCAAGACCATCCTGGCCAACATGGTGAAACCCCGTCTCTACTAAAAATACAAAAGTTAGCTGGACATGGCAGCACGTGCCTGTAATCCCAGCTACTCGGGAGGCTGAGGCAGGAGAATTGCTTGAACCAGGATGTCGGAGGTTGCAGTGAGCCAAGATCGTGCCACTGTACTCCAGCCTGGCCACAGAGCGAGACTGTGTCTCAAAAAATAAATAAATGAACGCACAAAATAGTCAATTGAACAAATAAAGGATTTCCCATGTCTGACACAAAATTTGACATAGAGAAAAGTACTACAGTTCAACATTTTCACAGATAATTTTTAACATTGTTACAATAGTCCTTGAAACTCTATATAAATGTCTGATTTTTAAAAGTATTAATTATTTAATAACTTCATTACATATATCAGATTTACTTCGGGAGGGTACAACAGCATGTACAATTATTTTTCTATGTCTTATTAATGTCTGCACTATGTCCATTTTATGTGCCTTAATCTGACAGATCAGCGTTGTGTTCCAAGTAGAAATGTGCAACAAATCTCCGAAAATCCAAGGGGTCTAGAGAAGCACCTGGGTTACAGGCTCTGTGTAGTTGCCATGCATTGTTCATGGCTACATCAATCATGTAGCTTACCAAAATTGAGTACCATTTCTTGCTTCTTATCCTCACCCTATACTTTGAAATAATTTGATCCATTTTAGCTACACCTTCCTTGCATTCATCATACACTTTTACTATGGATGGTTGACTTATCTGAGGGATTTCTTCATCATCAGCATCACAATAACTTATCTCATTGACTGGTTCTATGCCCACAGCATTGGAGCACAGACTGATAATGCCATCCCCATACCAACGACATAAAATTATCTCATTGTTTTCTTCTACTTGGAAATCAAAATACCCTCTCTTCATTTTTTTCATATGTTCTACATTCATAAGGGGACATTTTTCGGTCCTGTTCTCACGAATTGTTCCTGTTGCCCTCACCCCCTTCTTCTTCAAGGCTGACAACAATTTGATACTTGTAAAGAAGCTATCAAAACACAGGTGATAGGGATACTGACCTCTCTCTAAAAGAACATCAGCAAAGTTCATTACTAGATTTCCACCTAACCCAAGGTCAGGATCCTCATCTACCTTCATAGTTGATTGTTCTTGATAGGGCTCAAACCAAACCAGATATCCCTGTGTGGTTGTACCACACCAAATTTTATATCCAATTCTAACAGGCTTTCCATTCAGGAATTGGTAACTATCAAAGCATTCACACATTGACTTATCAAAGCAATAGTATTCTTCCAGGGGAGCATACAAGAGGAAATTTTTATTCATTTGTTTTATGAGAGGTCTCAACTTTGTAAACTTATCTTTTTGATCTAGGTGGCCATTATCTGCAAAGTGCAGGTTTGAGAAAATCAATTCAAATCTGTCCCTTCTGATTGCATCTCTAACCAGGTTCTGATTGGTGTCAGAGATTTCCCAATACATTCCCCTTCTAGGATGCCTCATAAATCCACTCAAAAGTAGGACACCAAACACACACCTCATTTCCTGAACTGTGACTTCCAAGCTGACATTTTTCTGAGAAGCATAATTATTGGTTTCATTGACAATTAAGTTGAATGTTTCATCATCAAAAAATAATTCAAAAAGCTCTACTGGGTTCAACTTTTCACTCTTGAGATTCAAAAGTCCAGAATCTAGTGCTGACCAGCTTGGAAAGTTGGGTTTAATGTCTCTTTTGGTCCAACTCTTTTCTGGGAAACAAGACACCTTTAACTTCTTTTGAGCAGGCTGGATCTCAGGCTCATTATCTTTTTCCACATCTGAGTCACCAGAGAATGAGAGACCTTGGAGCAGTTCACTCACTCGAGCTTTGTCTTTTCTTCTTCCTTTTCGGGTAATGTCTCCTGCAGCATATTCCAAGGATGAGATGTGCATCCGGGCCCACAAATCACCTGGGTGACGGTCCTTCAGAGTGTTCAAATGTGTAACTGTCCTTTCAGCAGGGATAGGAGTACTACAAGGAATCTGGGGTGCACACTCTCTGGAAAAGAAAAAAAGAACATGTTATAAAAATCCTCAATCATATTCTCTCACACATGATAAATCTGCTGAAGCTTATATCTTTCGTGGCTTGGGGTGGGGAGGAGATACTTACTTATATCTCTTTTGTTTCCATGGGAAGGACTTTGGCTAGATTGAACATTTCTAGCCTCTCTCCACCTCTTACTCACTCCTCAGGATGGAACTAACTCTTGAGCCTGGGAGAAAGAACTGGGTATCCTTGGTACACCCCTCTCTCTGTCCTCTTTAGGAGCAGGATGCAGACATCCCATGCTCCTTGGTGCCCCAAGTTGCATTGAGAAGACCTATGCAGAGGGACATCTGCTACATTCCTCCTCTGCCAGTACAAGCCTATTTAGCTCTGCCTTTAAGCCGTTTTTATCCGGTCTAACTTCTGTCAGTAAGAAACTGAGGTTTCCAGAACCATCTATTTTACTCCTACGACCCTGTCAATTGGTTCTGAACCTGAACACGAAAAAAAGGTCATTATTTACCAGGTCTCCTCACACCTCTCACAGAATTTCTGAATATGGAAGGACTTAGCCCCTGCTAGTTCTATATTCATCTGATGGACATACTACTCTGGGGAAGAACAAATGAAACTCAACTCTCAACTCATTGCACTTGGACTGATTTTTATCAGGTCTACAAGGAAGTAAGCTAAAGTTACAAAGACGAAAAATTTTTTTTTTTTTTTTGAGACAGAATCTAGCTCTGTCACCCAGGCTGGAGTGCAGTGGCATGATTTCAGCTCACTGCCACCTCCGCCTCCCAGGTTCAAGCGATTCTCCTGCCTCAGCCTCCTGAGTAGCTGGGACTACAGGCACGTGCCACCATGCCCAGCTAATTTTTGTATTTTTAGTACAGACAGGGTTTCACTGTGTTGGCCAGGCTGGTCTCAAACTCCTGACCTCGTGATCCACTCACCTTGGCCTCCCAAAGTGCTGGGATTACAAGTGTGAGCCACTGCGCCTGGCTGAAAAGTATTATTTTACACAAACTTTTTAATTTTTAGATATGTGCATTCCTTGATCACACTGAGTCTTTCTACTGTTGACATCTAAACTCTAATAGTTACAGTGCATTAAGCCCAATATTGTGAGGGAAGGAAATGGGAGTGAGAAATGGGAAAAAACAGTGAGCTAAGAAAGTGGGGTGGAGGTGAGGGAGAGGGACTCGAAGCAGGGCAGGGGGCTAGACCTTTGATACTATGGCTAAGCTATTGCACCAAACCTGAAATAGCCTACCTTCAGACTTTTTGTTATATGAATATCTTTATTCTTATAGGCACTGTGAATTACCTGATAGTTGCCTGATAATAAATGTACCTCACAGACACAACAACAGATTCCTATTCTCCAGTTGTATAACTCTGCTCTAAGTTACTGAACATCATTTCTCTTCCTTTAGCGGAGGCTGGCTCAGTCTTCACTAATCTTAATGCAAAATTTCATTTCTCTTCTTAAGCTTTAAGACATTTCTACTTTAGCTGAGATTTAGCTCCCAGTTTCTCTAAGTTGAACAAATGTTAATAAGGAAAATTCATACCCCCTTCTCCGCTCTTTAGCCAAGTATCCCACCTTGCTTCCTCTCTCTTTTCTCAAGTCTCTGAGGACCAAATGGCCTCACCAGAAGCCAACCCTCTGCTTGTGATTTGCTCCCTCTCTTTCTGCAATCCTGAGAAGCCTCGGAATGCTGGGCATTCCCGAGGCTTCTCCACCTTGTTCCATTTCTTCAGAAGTTTCTTGATTTGCATAGGAGTATGTGTTACAAGTTCATTCATTCCCACAACCAGCACTTATGAAGTGCCCACCACTGTCATTCATTTCCACTTCATCAGCTAACTTTCCTTTTGACCTATACCTTGTTCAGGTCTAATGGCGGTTGAAAATACAGGTTAATTTTCCCTTATCTGAAATGCTTGGGGCCAGAAGATTTTTGAATGTTGGATTTTTTCAGATTTTGGAATATTTGCATTATACCAGTTGGGCATCCCTAACCAAAGATCCGAAATCCAAAACGCTCCAATGAGCATTTCCTTTGAGCATCGTGCTGGTGCTCAAAACAGCTCAGATTTTGGAACATTTCAGATTTGGAATGCTCAAGCTGTACCCTGCTTGTCCTCTTCTGCTCTGACATTTCTTTCTTAACTGTCATGGCAGCTTCATCTGTAGCCCTCACTCTTGTTAAATTATCTGCCTTCTGGCTTCTCTATAGCTCCACAGAAATGTAAGGGAGCCCAGGGAAGGGTAATCAAGGACAGACTGGATGAGGATAGGCTTCTTAGAGGGAACTGAGTGTCAACTGAAGGTTTTGTATATTTATTGCATATTGAACATTTTGAATAGGTCACTTTCTTGGCATGAACCTTCTATGACCACAGAAGTGAGTGGCAGTCATCATATCTTATTCCAGGGAAGCAGGCTTTTGACCAATTGGTTTCTCTGATTCCATTCCAGTTTCTTATATCTGTAGGATTTGATTCACTGAGGACCATGGACACTCACCTGTTGGGCTTTCCTGAGGCTTCTCCACTTTGTTCCATTTCTTCAGAAGTTTCTTGCTTTGCATTAAACAATGTATCTTTAGTTACAATTTCTTCAGCTAAAATATAGTATTAATGATTTAAATGTCATCTGTTCTGTTAATTTAAAAAAAAAAAAAAAACAAACTTCCAAGGTAGGGAACAGATGTGCCAAATCAAACAAACAAAAAATCATATTGGTGTTTCAAGGGTGCACAGTTTCAGCAATCCTACAAAATGTGGCATGGGATGGGAAAATGGTAAGAAAGGTTAATTAAGGCAACAAAGCCCAGCTGGACAGAGATCCCAACAGGGCAGAGCACATTTCAAGAAAATTAGGCTGGGTGCTTTGGAAGGCTGAGGTGGGAGGACTGCTTCAGGCCAGGAGTTCAAGCCTGGGTAACAAAGCAAGCCTCCGTGTCTACAGAAAATTACCTGGGTGTAGCCCCAGCTGTTTAGAAGGCTGAAGTGGGAGGACTGCTTGAGCCCAGGAGTTTGAGACTGCAGTGAACTATCATCATGCCACTATGCTCCAGCATGGGCAACAGAGTGAGACCCCATCTCTAAAAAAAACTAAAAAAGTAAAATAAACATGAACCGTAGTGTTCTTAGAGAGTGAAGACGACCTCCTCTGAGGTAAAGACAAGATCAGACAGAGGTGTTCGTGGGGATTCCAAGTATGAAGGGATATCTGAAAGACAAGTTATATGGAATCCTCGATAGAGAAGAAAAAAGGGGAAAAGGATACAAAGGAGTCACTGAAGGAAACAGGGAACTCGAAGGGATGATCAGAGAAGATAACCACAAGAATCAGTAAGCTGATTAGCAACAGAAGAAAATGTGATTGGGAAGGATGCAAGGTGATAAGGCCTAGGAGAAGTCTGGAGGCACAGGCTAGAAGAAGGGAATGGAAGGTTGTGGAAGGAAACGTGGGCTCCCAAGGGCCAAGCCGGGGTGAGTGAAGGGAAAATGAGAGTCCAGACAGGGGTCCAGTCAGAGGCCTGGCCTTACTCATCAGACTGAGGCTTGTAACTGTCTTCTGAGCTGAGTTCCCACAGAGGTTCCTCCGAGCCAGACTCAGATGTGGCCACTTCTCTGTAGCAAGGGCCTGGGCTGTTTCTTCCTCAGTCTTCACCAATGTCTAAAAAGTCAAAAAAAGAAAATAGCCTCTTTGTTTTCACATGGTTAAGGAATCCAGTTGTGAAGGGTTTGAATACCACACTGCAGACCAATAGTTCCAGCCCCTCAGGGCATTAAGTAAATTTGTGGGAATCTTTCTGGTTATAGCAATGAAGTCCACCACCACTCCAAGCCAATGCCATTCAGAGGGTGAGGCCAGAGATGCTAGGCATCTTGCAATATGTGGGACAGTCCCACACTACAAATAATTCTTCCACATCCTGCGGACTTTTGAGTGTTCTCCTGAATCAAACCTACAATCAATATAAATCAGCTGCACTGAAACATAGGAATCCTAAGAGTTTTTATAGGATGATACTGAAAAAAAAATCAAGTGATTCAAGAAAGTTAGAGAAGGAAGCTTACATAGATTAAAGACATTGTCACAAAAATTGACTCACTTAGATTATTCTACACAGTTTTACAGCATTTTCTATGTATTTGGTTGAACAGCACTTCAATATAATATTGCAGTTATAACAAACACAATTAAACTGACTACAAATACATAATGGAGTTTTCAGACTCCTTTAAACAGACTTGGAATCTAATGTAAATGCAGAAATCTCACTAAATTTCATGAACAAAGATTGTTTAAAAACATTTCAAAGCTAGTAATGATATTTAGGCTAGAAAAATCACACACTGAAATTATTTATTTTGGAAACTGTCTGAGATTTTCTATCTCTCTGACACTGTTCCAAAGGGCTACCACATGGTTTCATAAACCTCTTGATTTTCTCTCATTTTCCAATCTACTTTCTCTTTCTTGTTGCCTGAAAAAGGATACAGTGCCAGTCTTTTACAGAATGAATGTCCGTTTTGACAAGGAGGGGGTTTCAAGACAGAAGATATTTTCTCTTTAACTCATCATCACCGTATCCCAAACTACAAACAGATAATTATTTTGATAATAAAAGGCAAAGCCCACCTCATTTAAACATAGGCATACCTCAGAGATATTGCAGGTCCAGACCGCCACAATAAAGCAAGCCACATAAATTGCTTGGCTTTCGAGTGCATGTGAAAGTTATGTTTACACTATAGTATGTAGTCTATTAATTGTAGATAAGCATTATATCTAAAAAAGGTATATATCTTAATTTAAAAATACTTTATTGCTAAAAAATGCTAATAAGCATCTGAGCCTTCAGAGAGTTATAATCTTTTTGCTGGTAGAGGGCCTTCCTGCGATGTTGGAGGCTGCTGACTAGTGTGGTGGTTGCTGAAGGTTTCGGTGGCTGTGGCAATTTCTTAAAATAAGACAACAGTAACGTTGGCCACCTTGATTGACTCTTCTTTCACAAAAGATTTCTGCGTAGCATGCGATGTTGTTTGATAGCATTTTACCCACAGTAGAACATCTTTCAAAATTGTAGTCAATAATCTGCTGCTTTATCAACTAAGTTTATTTAATATTCTAAATCCTTTGTTGTCATTTCAACAATGCTTCACCAGGAGTAGATTCAATTTCAAACCATTTTCTTTGCTCATCCATAAGAAGTAACTTATCTGTTCAAGTTTTATCATGAGATGGTAGCAATTCAGTCACATCTTCAGGTTCCACTTCTAATACCAGTCCTTTCCACCACATCTGCAGCTACATTATCCACTGAAGTCCTAAATCTCTCAAAGACAACCATGAGTGTTGGAACCAATTTCTTCCAAACTCCTGTTAATGTTGGTATTTTTACCTCCTCCCTTGAATCACAAATGTTCTTACTGGCATCTAGAATGATGAATCCTTTTCAGAAGGTTTTTAATTTACTTTGCCCAGATCCATCACTATCTATGGAATCACTATCTATGGCAGCTATAGCCTTACAAAATGTATTTCTCAAAAAGTAAGACTTGAAAGTCAAAATTACTCCTTGATCCATGGGTTACAGAATGTGTATTGTACTGGAAGGCTTGAAAACATTAATTTTCCTTGTACCTGTCCTTCAGAGCTCTTGTGTGACTAGGTGCTCTGTGAATAAGCAGTAATATTTTCAAAGAATTTTTTTTTTAGTACTATGTCTCAAGAGTAGGCTTAAAATATTCAGTAAACTATGCTGTAAACAGATGTGCTATCATCCAGGCTTTGTTGTTCCATTTCTAGAGCACAGGCAGAGTAGGTTTAGCCTAATTCTTATGGACCCTAGGATTTTCAGAATGATAAATGAGCACTGGCTTCAACTTTAAAGTCGCCAACTGCATAAGCCCCTAACAAGTCAGCCTGTCCTTTGAAGCTTTGAAGCCAGGCATTGACTTCTCCTCTCTAGCAATCAAAGTCTTAGATGGCATCTTATTCCAATATAAGGTTGTTTCATCTACACCAAAAATCTGTTGTTTAGTGTAACCATCTCATTAGTGATTTTAGCTAGATTTGAATAACCTGCTGCAGCATCTACATCAGCACTTGTTGCTGATGCATTTTATGGAGATGGCTTCTTCCTTACACCTCATGAACCAACCTCTGCTAGCTTCCAATTCTTCTTCCATAGCTTCCTCACCTCTCTCAGCCTTCACAGAATTGAAGAGAGTAAGAGATGTGTTCCGGATTAGCCTTTGGCTTAAGGCAATGCTGTGTCTGGTGTGATCTTCTATCCAAACCACTCAAACTTTTTCCATATCAGCGAAAAGTTTTTTGCTTTCTTATTATCATCTGTATATTCACCAGCACTTTTCATTTCCTTCAAGAACATTTCCTTTGCATTCACAACTTGCCTGTTTGGCACAAGAGGCCTCCTAGCTTTTGGCCTATCTCAGCTTTCAACATGCCTTCCTTACTATGCTTAATCACTTCTAGCTTTTGATTTAACTAACTGAGACACATGTGACTCTTCTTTTCACTTGAACATATAGAGGTCACTGTAGTAGTAGTATTATAAATGGTTTCATTTCAATATTATTGTGTCTCAGGACATAGCAAGGACCAAGGAAAGGAAAAGAGATGGGGGAACAGCTGGTCAATGGAGCAGTCAGGACACATACAATGTTTATCGATTAGGTTTGCCATCTTAAATGGGCATGGTTTGTGGCACACCAAAACAAATTCAATAGCAACATCAAAAATAACTGATCACAGATCACCATGACAGATATAAAAATAAAGTTTGAAACACTGCAAGAATTACCAAAATGTGACATACAGACACAAAGTAAGCACACGCTGTTAGAAAAAATGGTGCTGACAGACTTGTTCCACACAGAGTCATCACAAACTTTCAATACTGCAAAGCACAATAAAGTGAAACACAATAAAGTGAAACACAATAAAGGAGGTATATCTGTAATATCACACCTCCTTATTTTCTCCCTTTTTATCTGTCCACAATTTGTTTTGTAACTTATATTGCTTTCCTACAGCTCTCGTAACAAAGTACCACAACCTCAATAGCAGAAAACAACAGAATTATATTCTCTCATGGCTCTGGAGGCTAGAAATCCAAAATCAATATATCAGCAGGGCCATGTTATCTTTGAGAGATCTATGGGAGGCCTGGTGCGGTGGTTCATGCCTGTAATCCCAGCACTTTGGGAGGCCAAGGTGGGCGGATCACTAGGTCAGGAGATAAGACCATCCTGGCCAACACGGTGAAACCCTGTCTCTACTAAAAATACAAAAATTAGCTGGGCGTGGTGTGGTGGTGCGTGCCTTTAATCTCAGCTATTTTAGAGCTGAGGCAGGGGAATCGCTTGAACCAGGGAGTCGGAGGTTGCAGTGAGCTGAGATCACGCCACTGCACTCCAGCCTGGCAACAGAGCAAGACTCTGTCTCAAAAAGAAAAAAAAGAAAAGAAAAGAAAAGAAAAGAAAAGAAAAGAAAAGAAAAGAAAAGAAAAGAAAAAGTTCTATGAGATAATTTTCCATGTCTCTCTCCAAGTTTTTAGTGTTTGTCAGTAATTCTTGGTGTTCCTCGGCTTGCAGATGTGTTACACAAATCTTTGCCTCAGTCATTACATGGCATTCTCCCTGTGTGTGTTTTCACTTGGGCATTTTTCTTTCTTTTTTTTTCAACCCTTTGGTAAATTTGCAAATACAGACTTCTCATAAGAATACGCGTCATTAGATTTAGGGCTCATGACATGAATTTTTTTTCGGATTTTTGTGAAGAATGTCATTGGTATTTTGATAGTGATTACACTGAATCTGTAAATTGTTTTGGGAAGTAATTTTAATAATATAAATTCTAATAATTTATATTATTTTAACAATATAAATTCTTCCAATCCATGAGCATGAAATATCTTTCCATTGTTTTTGTATCCTCTTCAATTTGTTCCATGAGAGCTTTAGTTTTCCTTATATGTCTTTCACTCCTTTAGTATTTAAACACTAAATTATAAATTATAAAATACTAAAAAATATTAAATACCTAGGGAATTTAAACACTAAATTTAACTTAATTTGGTGTTTAAATTTTTACTATTTGAATTCCCTAAGTATTTTACATTTTTTGTAGCTATTGTAAATGCGATTATTTTCTTGATTTCTATTTCAGATTGCTCACTATTGGAGTATATAAATGCTACTAATTTTTGAGTGTTGATTTTTTATCCTGCAACTTTACTTAGTTTATCAGCACTAACAGTTTTTTTTGGTGTAGTCTTCAGGTTTTTCTAGGTATAAGATTATATCATCTGCAAACAGACTAACCTGACTTTTTGCTATCCAGTTTGGATGCCATTTATTTCTTTCTCTTGTGTAACTGCTCTGGCCAGGACTTTGGTATTATGTTGAACAACAGTGGTGAGAGTGGGCATCCTTGTCTTGTTCCAGTCCTTAGAGAAAAGGCCTTCAGTTTGATGTTAGCTGTGGGTTTGTCACATATGGCCCTAATTTTGACATATGTTCCTTTTATACCAATTTTGACAAGGGTTTTTATCAAAAAGCAATGAATTTTATCAAATGCTTTTCAGCATCTATTGAAATAATAATATGGTTTTTGTTCCTGATATTAATGTGATATATCACATTTATTGATTGGCATATGTTGAATCATCCTTGCATCCCTGGAGTGAATCCCACTTGATCATGGTGAATGATCTTTTTAATGTGTTGATGAATTCAGTTTGCTTGTGTTTCACTGAGAATTTTTGCACCTATGCTCATCAGTGATATTGGTCTGTAGTTTTCTTTTTATCTTGTATCCTAGTCTGGTTTTAGTGTCAGGGTAATCCTGGCCTCCTAGAATGAATTTGGAAGTAGTACCTCTTCTTCATTTTTTATTTTTTTGAAGAGTTTGAATAGGATTGGTATCAGTTCTTTTTTAAATGTTTAGAATTTGGCAGGGAAGCCAACAGCTCCTGGGCTTTCCTTTGAAAAAGTTTTCTTTGAAAACTTTTTGTTACAGATTCTATCTCGTTACTTGTTATTGGTTTGCTGAGGTTTTCTATTTCTTCATGGTCCAATCTTAGTAGTCGGCATGTATCTAGGAATTTATCCATTTCTTCTAGGTTTTCAAATTTATTGTCATGTAGTTGTTCATAATAGTCTCTAACAGTTCTTTGTATTTCTGAGGTCTCAGCTGTTACGTCTTTTTCATTTCTGATTTTATTCATTTGGGTCTTCTCCTTTTTTGTTTGTCTAGCTAAAGGCTTGATTTTGTTTACCTTTTCGAAAAATCCAACTTCTTGTTTCACTGTTCTTCTGGGTTTTTCTTTTCTTTTTTTTTGTCTCAATTTCAGTTATTTCTGCTCTAATCCTTATTATTTGTTTCCTTCTACTAATTTCGGGTTTGGCCAGTTGTTGCTCTTCTAGTTCCTTGAGGTGTATCATTAGGTTGTTCATTTGATGTATTTTTACTTTTTTAATATAGGTGTTTATTGCTATAAATTTCCTTCTTAGTACTGCTTCTGCTGTATCCCACAAATTTTGTTATGTCACATTTTCTATATTCATTAGTTTCAAGACATTTTTAGATTTCCTTTTTAATTTCTTCCCTGACAAATTAGTTGTTCAGAAGCATGCTATTTAATTTCCATGCGTTTGTGTAGTTTCCAAGGTTTTTCTTGTTATTGCTTTCTAGTTTTATTCCACTGTGATTAGAAAAGATACTTGATATGATTTATAGTTTTAAAAAATTTGTTCAGATTTGTTTGTGGCCTAAGATATGGTTTATTCTTAAGAATGTTCCACGTGCTGATGAAAAGAATGTGCATTCTGTAGCAGTTGAGTGACATGTTCAGTAAATATCAGTTAGGCTTATTAGATCTAGTATGTAGTTTAATTCCACTGTTTCTTTGTTGACTTTCTATCTGGATGATGTGTCAATTACTGAGAATGGGGTAATTAAAATCTCCTACTATTATTGTATCGCAGTCTAGCTCTCCTTTTAGATCTATTAATGTTTTCTTTATATACTGGGGAGCTCTGGTGTTACATGCATAGGTATTTATAATTATTATATACAGCCGGGCACGGTGTCTCATGCCTGTAATCCCAGCACTTTGGGAGGTCAAGGTGGGCAGACTGCTTGGGGCCAGAAGTTCAAGGCCATCCTGGGCAACATGGTAAAAACCCAGGTGTATAAAAAATACAAAGAATTATCCAGGCATGGTGGCACACACCTGTGGTCCCAGCTACTTGGGAGGCTGAGGTGGGAGGATCACTTGAGCTCGGGAGACAGAGGTTGCAGTGAGCTGAGATGATACCACTGCACTCCAGCCTCAGTGAAAGCGAGACCCTATCTCAAACAACAACAACAAAAACCCTCTGTGGCTAAGTGATTTTCTCTTATAGTATGCCTTCATTTGTTGCTATTTTTAGTGTGTTTATTATAGGTTTTTGCATTGCGGTTATCATGAGGCTTACAAAGAAGACCTTTAGATATAATAAGTTATTTTAAAGAGATGACAACTTATCTTAGATCCCAAATACAAGAGTAGAAACAAAGGCAGAAACACACAGAAAAAAATTATATGCTTTAATTCCATTCCTCTAGATTTTGACTTTTTACTGTCTCAATTTATATCTTTATATTACCTATCTCTTGACAGGTTGCTAGCTATTATTGTTTGTTTTGTTTTAAAGATATGGTCTTACTCTGTCTCCTGTCTCCAGGTACAGCGTCAGGGTCTTACCATGTTGCCCAGGCTGGTCTCAAACTCCTTGTCTCAAGTGATCCTCCCACTTCAGCCTCCCAAAGAACTGGGTTTACAGGCATGAGCCACTGTGTCCAGTCCTATTATTGTTTTTGATAGGTATGTCTTGGGACTTCACAGTACAGTTGTGAGTATATTGTATGCTACTATTATAGTAATAAAGTATTCTGGGTTTGTCCATGTACTTAATTTTATCAGTGACTTTTATGCCTTCAAAAGTTTTCTTTTTGCATATTAGTCTTCTTTCCTTTTAGATTAAGAATTATTTAGCATTTCTTGTAAGATGTGTCTGGTGGTAGTGTACTCTCTCAGCTTTTGTTTGTCTAGGAAACGCTTTCTCCACCATAAATGAAAGATAATTCTGTTGGGTACAATATTCGTGAATGTCAGTTTTTTTCTTGGAGTACTTTGAAAACGTCATTCCACCTTTTCCTGGCCTATATGATTGCCATTGAGAAGTCTGTTGCCAGATGAGGTGCAGCGTTTGTTTCTTTTCTCTTGCTGTTTTTAAGATCCTCTCTTTTTCCTTGAGAGTTGAGAGTTTGATTATTATATGCCTTGTAGTAGTCTTAATTGGGATGATTCTGTTCAGTGTTCTCAGATCTTCCTGTACCTGGACATTTATATCTTTCTCAAGTTTTGTGAAGATTTTTGTTATCATTTCTCTATTTTTTTTAATTTATTTTAATTTTTTGAGATGGAGTCTTGCTCTTGTTGCCCAGGCTGGAGTGCAATGGCATGATCTTAGCTCACTGCAACCTCCATCTCCCAGGTTCAAGTGCTTCTCCTGCCTCAGTCTCCCAAGTAGCTGGGATTACAGGTGCCTGCCACCACACCTGGATAATTTTTTTCTTGTATTTTTTGTAGAGACAGGGTTTTGCCATGTTGGCCAGGCTGGTCTCGAACTCCTGACCTCGCGATCCACCCACCTCAGCCTCCCAAAGTGTTGGGATTATAGGTGTGAGACATCGCGCCCGGCCTATTCTTTCTTTTAATAGATACAGGGTCTTGCTGTGTTACTCAGGCTGGTCTCGAACTCCTGGCCTCAAGCAATCCTCCTGCTATGGCCTCCCAAAGTGCTGGGATTACAGGTGAGAGTCACTGCACCTGGCCTATTGTTATTTCTTTGAATAAGCTTTCTATTCTTGCTCTTGCTCAGATCCAAGAGCAGGCTATTTAAAGGATGGCTGCCTCTAACGTTTGGTCCCCTTGCACACACTTGATTCTCCATCATTCCACTTTCTGTCATGAGCTAAAGCAGCATGAGATACTCACCAGACAGGCTGATGATCTTGGACTTCCCAGGTTGCAGAACTTTGAGCTAAACAAACCTCTTTCTAAAATAAATTACCCAGTCTCAGGAATTCTGTTATCAGCAACACAAAATGGACTAAGACAGAGTCTATTTCCAAATCAGGTCACATTCACAGGTACTTGGGGTTAGGATTTTCACATATCTTTTAGAGGCACATAATTCAATTTATAACATCTAAGCCCTACTTCAATTAAGGGCCCCACTTTCTCTGTCTAGTCTTGTATTATCTGACTCAATACTAGTTTCATTCCACTGTCCACCTACACCATTGCCCTTTGATTTTCTTGGACTTCTGATCTTATTCCTCCTTCATTTGAACTTACTAATGATACTTCAGTGCAAACACCTGACTATGTTATTTCCTAGTTATAATCACGTGGAGCACTTGCATTTTGAAACACTACTTTTTTTTTTTTTAATACTTTATGTTCTAGGGTACATGGTAGGTTTGTTACATATGTACACATGTGCCATGTTGGTGTGCTGTACCCATTAACTCGTTATTTACATTAGATATATCTCCTAATGCTATCCCTCCCCCCGCCCCCTATCCCACAACAGGCCCCGGTGTGCGATGCTCCCCTTCCTGTGTCCAAGTGTTCTCATTGTTCAATTCCTACCTACTGAAATGCTACTTTTAAAATAAGTAACTTTTTTGTTTCTACATTATACCATTATATTACATTTAAGGGAATTATGCTGATTTTCAGAATGTGCATGAGTACGTTTTATTTTCTAGACACTTCTTCTCAGGAAGTATTTGTTAATAATAGGAGGCACTGGGTCTGATAGAACTAAAAATCAATTAGAAGCCATAGAAGAGGACTGAGCAAGTGTCTTGAGGAAACTGATGTGGCAGCAATATTAAGAGGACTTAAATGAGAGACTTATTTATTTATTTTTTTGGTAAATGAATGACTAGGAAAATGAATGAACCACTGATAAGGAAAAAAAAAAAAAAAAAACCAGAATCCATTTTGTGAAGAAGATGTTAAGTATTACCTTGGATATATAGAATTTCCATTATTATCACCAAGCATTAATTGCATATGTGCTGAATATAAAGTAGTGTGAGAAAGGGCCCTTGTTCTAAAGCTGGGGAGATAAACCAGAGACTTCAAAAGAGAAAATATCAGTTACTCAACATCAAATGAGTGGAGCACTTTCTGAAACCAGGAGCCTCACTCCACCCCTCACTCCCATGCCTTGAGATTTGGACATGCCTCCTAAACAATGAAATGAGACAATGGCATGTAATCAATACAAGCTCCTTGAATGATGCAACACACTTTGTGATATTCTGTGACAAGGTGAAGGCAGAGGGACTATGCCACCTGAATGGCTCTCGGGATGATGAGTGTGAGCCAAGAGAAGGGCAAGGAACATGGAATGAAGGAGAAAGACCACTACTGACATTCCTACAAGCTTGGGCATCCTACTTACCTGGGACCTGACTGGGTTAAACACAGGCACTGCAGCCTTGTCTCTGGGGCTTTTTTCCTGGAGATGAGCTGATCCGTGGGGAACAGGCCCTGTAGAGGGAGAAGGTAAGAGTCCTAAATGAGACATGATGGCCTTCAGGGTACCCTTCTTGGAGACTCAGCCTTTTCCCCCAAATGTGATGTTTGTGAAACATTCAAGAACTAAGATGTAGATTTTACTGTGTGAGAAAGAGCATCACAACTGCTTTCATTCTGTCAGAAATTCTAAAATTCTACAGCTTTAGGGTCTCTCACGCAAAAAATGGAGTGGGATTTATGAACTCATAAGGTGTTTTATAGTCATTCACTTTTACATAAAGAAAAAATAAAAATCATAGATAAAAATAAAGGGGAGGAAGAAGCTGGTGATAAAGGAAGGATCAAGGAGAGAACACAGAGGCAAAAGAAAGGATGTGGAGAGTAGAAAGATGAGACAGAGGGGAAACAAGAAAGCAGAAGAAAGGAAGATAAAGAGACAGAAAAATAAAGATATTAAAAAAAAGTAGAGAAGAGATGTTAGCCATGAACTAGAAAAACTGTTAGGAGGTACTGATCCCAAAGAACCAACAATAATCAAAACGGCGATGATGACTGCACAATGCCAGCCACTGTGCTGTTACTTTAAAAGATTATTTCCAATCCTCAAAATAATCAAGAAGGTCCAAATTATTGCTGCCAAAATCCTAGGCACACTCAGAAGAATCACAGCTGAGTGCAGAGTACACACAGAGATCAAACACATAATTGTTGACTAATTGAATGGCCTATTAAATGACTTGCCTAGGTCACACAGTTGGCAGTTGGCAGATGGCAGAGTACAAAATTATCAAATGAAGAGCACATGTGGTAATTCTAACCCAAAATATAAAACAGAACATCACTTTTCTTTGCTCTGCTTTTCTTTGCTTCTGTAATGGACCACTATGGAATCTTTTTATTGCTGTTGTTTCATTTCTAGAAGGAATAAAGTTTGCTGGAAAAAAAAAGCCTTGCCCCAATTCACTTTTACTATTATATGTACTTGTCCACAACACATACATACTAAATAAACCAGCTTAAAAAGCACAGTGTAAAATAAAGCAGGTCTTTAAAAGTTTGTCCAGATACAGGGTTAGACAAAAAAATAAAACTTGATGTTGGTCAAAGGGTACAAACTTGCAGTTATAAGATGAATAAGCTCTGAAGACCTATGTACAGAATGGCCACTATAGTTAGTAATAATGTATTGTATATTTGAAATTTCATGAGAGTAGATCTTAGGAATTCTTACCACAGACACATAAAAGGTAACTGTGAGATACGTAAGTTAGCTTGTGGTAATCATTTCACAATGTATACAAACTTGAGGACAAGAAGGCTGTGCAAGTGTCAGTGGCCAGTTCCCAGTGTCCTCGCTAAACTCACTCTAGCACTCACCACTCACTTCTTGGGGGTTCTCTTGAGGAAGCGGTGGAGGTTCACACTTCAGAGTGGTTACTCCAGGCAGGAGCTGGAGGCTCGGACATTCCAAAGAGACTCCTTGATATTCTGTCACCATTGGGCACATGTCTCGTCCCTGAATATAGACAGAGGCCTGGAAACAAAAGATTTATTTTGAAAAGGCATGCATATATGGACTGCATGCTAAGAGCCAGGCACTGTTCTATATGCTGAGGATACAGCAGCAAACAAAGCAGAAAAGATAGGCAAAGGATCCCAGCCCAGAAAAACAAAAACAACAAACACTGGTCAAAGTTTAACGAGGAACAGGATATGTACACCAACTCAAAATGTCTCCCACAGATTACTTAGTAATTACATATGGGGAAATGGTAACTTTCTACTGGAGAAATTTGACAGGTACCACCATAACCTCATCAGTAATGAGACAAATCATCACTACGCACCTCCTGAAGTGATGCACTGAGAACACAACATTACCTCTGTGGTATTCTAGCCAAAATGTGCAGCCTGAATCTGACCACGAGAAATTATAGGACAAACTCAAATTGAGGGATATTCTCCAAAAAAACTAGCTGTACTCTTCAAAAATAACAATGTCATGACAAAGAAAGACAGCAGCTACTCCAGATTCACAAAGACTAGAGATATGGCAACTAACTGCAATATGTGATGCTGGCTCGTATCCTGAATCAGAGGAAAATTTTCATAAAGAACATTATTAGGATAACATGGCAAAATACGAATAAAGACTAAGGTTATATGACAGTATCATAATTTTAATTTCCCTAAACTTGATTTTTGTATTCTGGTTATACAACAGAATGTCCTCACTCTTCAGAAATCCACACTGAATGGCTGGTGCACTGGCTCACGCCTGTAATCCTAGCACTTTAGGAGGCCAAGGCAGCATGATAACTTGAGGCCAGGCGTTCAAGATCAGCCTGGGCAGTACAGCAAGACCCCACCCCCTCTACAAAAAATTAAAGATAAATTAGCCAGGCATGGTGGCACGCACCTGTAGCCTCATCTACTCAGGAGCCTTCCACCATTGCAGTTCAAGACCGCAATGAGGCTATGATTGTACCACTGCACTCCAGCCTGGGCAACAGTGAGGTAAAGGGATATAGTGTTTGCAACTAACTCTCAAATGGTTTGAGGAAAAAAAAAAATACTGCATGTGTGTATGTATGTATGTGTGTGTATACATGTACATATGCATATTGGGGGGAATGCACTTCCTTGCACAAGTGTGTACACAACAATGGGACTTCATGAAACAGATGTTAACAACTGGCAAATCTGGATGAAGAGTTTACAGGAGTTCTTTATTCTTCCAATACTTCTATAAATTAGAAGTTATTTCAAAATAAAAAGTTAAAAATAAACTGATACATGTCCCCCTGTTCTTCTCCCACACCACCACACACATTTTCTTCCCACCTGTTGTCCTGTGTCTCCACTTCCTGTCTCTAGATTCTCCAGCACTGTCACTGCCTCCTCTCCACTCTCCAGAGGATATGTCTTCACACAGGGCCGGAGCTCCTTGGGCAGGATGGTCAGGAACTGCTCCAGCACCAGCAGTTCCATTATCTGTTCCTTGGTGTGCATCTCGGGTCTCAGCCATTGATGACAAAGTTCTCGGAGTTGGGCCAGAGCTTCCCGGGGTCCATGAGCCTCCTGGTAGCTGAACTGCCGAAAGCGCAGGCGGCAAATCTCCTGAGTGTGGGAGCTGCTCTCCTGTGAGTTGCACACCTGCTCCCAGGTGGGATCTTCCTCCTTCACTTTCACAAGGCCATCTTCATTTTCAGGAGCAGAGCATGGCAAAGCTTCATACATGTTGAGTTTAGAGGCTAAAGCTTCACTTAGCTTGGGGGTCTGTGTTCAGAAATAGAGATCTGAGGCATAAGAATTGATCAGCAACACACAAATTCTAAGATCTTCAAAACTGTATGTAATCTACTTATATTTTTGTACCCACTGTAGGTAATGCTCAAAAGCTGAGCCTGCTTGCTTCTATTTATCAGTGAAATGAATCAGAAGTATATTCTGAACTAGTACTAAAGGGTCTGAGTCCAGAGGTAAGGGATGTAG
Source organism: Mandrillus leucophaeus (assembly GCF_000951045.1). Classification (NCBI taxonomy): domain Eukaryota; kingdom Metazoa; phylum Chordata; class Mammalia; order Primates; family Cercopithecidae; genus Mandrillus; species Mandrillus leucophaeus. Next base: position 1,339,279 of record NW_012104165.1, on the reverse strand, counting down.
GATATGAAGGAAGAAGCGTTAGCAATAAGAACGCTCAAGTAGCTTGCACTTTAGCTGGGGAGAAGGGATCATTTTACCCATTGAGGAGGCAGATGGCTGCCTTCATGGGCAAATAATACAGTCTCAAAGGTCATCTATATCTGTGTAACTCTCACTGAATATTCCACTTTAAATGTAGGTGTAATAGACTGTTTCCAAAGTCTCCCATCCTCAAATACCTTTTGTGATGAGATTTTGCCACTGTTCTCATCAAGGGGTGGAGTCTATTTTTCCTTCCCTTGAATTTGTTCTGGCCTATGACTTGCTTTGACCAATGGAATATGGCAGAAATGACACTGTAAGAGAGAGAGTGCTGCTGTAGCTCTTGGCTCACTGCCATAAGACTGCCATGCTGTGAGAGGCCCAAGCTAGCTAGACAGAGGTCACGTGGATGAGAACCAAAATGACCAAGCTAAAACCCAGCCGGGCCTAGTGCTCAAATAATTCACCAGCTGAATGCAGCTCTATTAGTAACTCCAGGTGAGACCAGTAGAACTACCCAGTCAACCTGCAGAATCCTGAGGAACAATAAGCTGAGCTTGTTTTCAGCCACTAAGTTTAGAGTTTGATTTTTGATGCAACAACACATAACTGAAACCGTAGAAATGCATCAAGTTCTTTTCTTCCCTCTCTTCGTTTTTTCCTTTGTGATCTCCTTAGTCACAGTTTCAATATATCTCTGTTCCCAAGAAGACTCAAATCTTTGGCTCCAGCTTGCTTTTTGCACTCCAAACCCACATCTTGAAATGCCAGCAGCTGTGGGCTTCTCCTGCACTATAATTTCAACAGATCTCAAACTAAGATCAGAGTTCCTCAAAGCTGCATTCACTCTGTATTTCTCCATTTCTACTGGCATCACCATCATCTTCCATGCATTCAGTCTTTTAAACAGCCTCTATATACAATCAGTGAATCAAGTCAATTCTTAAAAACGCCTCTTGCAGCCATTCTTTCCTTATTATTTTACTATCATTTTCATTCACTGTCACAATAATGTTATGGTATTCCTGCCCAATTCCCCGCTTCTATGGTCACTGGATTAATATTCCCTAAAGCACAATTCTGACCATATTCAACATACCTTACACACACATAAACACATACAAAGTTTTCATTAAACTCGTTGAAGTAAACTCAAACTCCCCAGGATCTAATCTTTACTGGATTTTGCTGATTTGTTTGTCACTCAATAAACATTTGTGGAGCATCTCATTGTTTTCCAGGCATAAAGCTAACTCTGGAATCAAAGACTTAGTTCCTACTTTCAAGAAAGCCATGGTCTTCCCAAATTCCTTATCTCACTGCCATGCTAAGTATTCAATTTTTTTTCCACCCACTCTATACAGTCAGGACCCCCTTCTAAGGGTAAATTCCCAAGGGCCAGCGCAAATGTTCTATATGAAACCTTCCCTGGCCACCCCTAACCCTAACATATAGACAGGAAAAGTAAGCCACACAGGTAGAGATGGGTGTTCCCATGGAAAACCTTCATCTCCTCCATCTCGTATTACAGATCACCCAGCCCATCCCCACCCGGGTTCTTGAGGACAGGAGTTTATCTCTGCATAGACTCTACAAGCCCGGCACGTACCTGGTATTCAACAAATACTGATGGACTTCTTCACGAATGCACGTAAAGCACCTGAGATGCCAGCAGCCAGCACCCTCAGGCGCACCCCAGAATGTATTTTTCTGAGATTACACCCAGCATCTAGCACCGCGCCAGGCACTGAATACCTGCGTGTCTAATTGTTGGTTAATGGACCAAAAGTTCAGGAACGCGCACAACAAAAACGTAGCCGACCTCGTGAAAGGCTCCCGAGGGAGCGCAGAGGCCCGGGGCTGCCCAGTCGAGAGCGCCGGTTTCCCCAGAGCCCAGGCCGTGCTACTGGCGGGCTGGCGGGCTGTTGGGTGTCGCCGGCGCCTCCGGCAGCTGGGCCGGCACAAAAGCTTCTCCACTCGCCGCGCCCGCAGCCGAGCGGCGGAGTCTGGCGGGTTCCTTGCCTCTCTAGGAGCACGGCCGCTCGTCTCTCTGGTGATCCGGGAGGACCCCCACTGCCACCTCCCGCCTCGCCCAGGTCGCTCTCCGCTGCCGGACCTCAGGCCCATCCGGACGGTGCAAGCACGCCCCACATTTATGTACATCATTTCAATTAAAAACCAACAGAGTGGTAAATGTCTGTCTTCGGGGTCATCACTGGTTAGGAGGCGAAACAGATCAATTAAAAGACCATTATAGTAAGCTGTACAAATTATTTTCTTTAAGTATACATAATATACGTACAATAAAAAAGTCAAGTTGCAGAAGGACCATAAAACGAAAAGTGTCCCACTCTTTAGAGTTAACCATTGTATTTTGTGCATATTTATCTAGGACACTACCTGTCACACAGTAGCACGTAATAAACATTTTGTTTAGTGAATAAGCATTTATACATTTTAAAACACTTATGGTATCATAATGTAATTTTGCACCTTAGCTCTTTTCGGTTAAGACAGCTTGGAGATCTTCACAGATCAGCTTATTCTTTAGCAGCTAAGTAATATTGTATGGGTGTTCCGTAATTTACTTAACTATCCTATTGATGCATACTTAGGTTATATTTTTTCTTTAAAAGCCATGCTAGAGGGAACATCATTCAATACCTTTACATTCTTTTAAGAATGTATTTCTAGGATAAATGCCACATATTAGAACTGATCAGCCAAAGGACATATGCATTTAAAATGTTGATATGCAAGTTCCCTATTTGATTTTTAAGGGCACTTCTGTTTAAGAGTAAAAGGAGACTTTAGTAGAAAAATCAGTAAAGGATATGAATGTTACTATACACAAAACAAGGTAACTGACAAATTAACATGTGAAAAGATGTTCAATAGTAAAAATATAAAACACTCTTTTAAAAACAGACCCATTATTTATTCATTTACCCACTGAGTTTTGGCAATTATGAATAAAGCTGCTATAAACATCTGTTTATAAGAAAACAAGAAAAAAGAAAAAGAAAACAAGAAAAAAATGGAAAAAAATGAGCTACCAAGGCATGAAAAGGCATGGAGAATATTTTAGTGCATACTAGAAAGTGAAAGAATCCAATCTGAAAAGCTACATATTGTATGATTTCAGCAACAAGTTGAGTATCCCTTATCTGAAATGCTTGGGGCCAGAAGTGTTTCCAATTTCAGATTTTGGAATATATACATACATTATGAAATATCTTAGGGATGAGGCCCAAGTCTAAACATGAAATTCATTTGTTTCATATATACCTTACTCACATAGAGCTAATTTTATACAGTTTAAATAATTTTGTACATGAAACAAAGTCTTTTTTTTGAGATTGAGTCTTGCTCTGTTGCCCAGACTGGAGTGCAGAGGTACAATTTTGACTCACCGCAACCTCCGCCTCCGGGGTTCAAGCAATTCTCGTGCCTCAGCCTCCTGAGCAGCTGGGACTACAGGTGCGTGCCACCACACCCGGCTAATTTTTATATTTTTAGCAAAGATGGGGTTTAGCCATGTTGGCCAGGCTGGTCTCAAACGCCTCACCTCAGATGAGGAGGCTTGGCCTCCCAAAGTGCTGGAATTACGGGCTTGAGCCGCTGTGCCTGGCCGAAACAGTCTTGACTGCATTTTGTCTATGACATGTCACATGAGGTCAGGCGTGAAATTTTGCACTTGTGGCATCATATTGGTGCTGAAAAGTTTCACATTGTAACGTGTTTTGGATTTTCAGATTGGGGTACTCCACCTGTATACATGACATCCTGGAAAAGGCAACACTATAAAAGACTGTAGAAAGGTCAGTGGTTGCTAGGGGCTGGAGAAAGGGAGGGATGCATAATAGGTAAGACAGAGAGGATTTTTAGGGCAATGAAACTACAATGGTGGACACATTATTATGTATTTGTCCAGACCCATAAGATGTACAATACCAAGAGTGAACCCTAATGTAAACTGTGGTCTTTGGGTGATAATATGTCAATGTAGGTTCATCAATTGTAACAAATGTCACCCTGGGATGGGATGTTGATAATAGGGGAGGGTATACATGAATGGGAGCAGTGGGTATATGAGAAATTTTTGTATCTTTCTCTCAATTTTGCTGAGAACTTAAAACTGCTCTAAAAAGTAGTCTATTAAAAAAAGCAATCCATTTTGTATGTATCAGTTGTCAAATATTCAAAAGAATAATTCCCAGAATTTGGGTATAGAAAATTGGGCATTATCACAGGCTGCTAACAAGGTATCCAAATTAGTATAACTTTTCTGGAGGGCATTCTGGCAAATACATCAAAAGCCTTAGAAAATATGCCTACTTTCTGCCTCATTGATACTCATTATGGGAACTGAACAAAGAAAAAAATTTTGTAAGTAGGCAAAGTTGTATTTCCAAGAATGTTCACTGAAAAATTGTTTATGGTGATCAAAGTGTAAATGACATAAATGATTAACACTGGAGACATATACCACAGAATATTGCACAGCTTATATGGAAAATTACCTTCCACGAAGACTTTTAATGATTAGCATGTCTTATTCGGGGATTTGTTTGAAACCTTTATTAGAAGGAAACAGTATTCTATGGACTCCCAAGACCAGGATATATATGGATTGCAGAGGCTGAGGGCTGAAGTTGCCACACCTGATTCATGGGATTCCCACTTCAGGAGTCCGCTTCATTTTTTGTTTCTCAGTTTGTCTCGATTTGGTTTGGTTTTTATGTGGCCATAAAAATTGTTCCAGTGTGTGCTTGTGTCCTCTATTTTTCTATGTATATTTTAGACAGGGTCCTGTTCTGTTGCCCAGGCTAGACTGCAGTGGTGCAATCATGGTTCACTGCAGCCTTGACCTCCCGGACTTGAATAAGCCTCCCATCTCTGCCTCCCAAGTAGCTAGGACTACAGGTGTGCACCACCAACCTAATTTTTTTCTTATTTGTAGAGATGGGGTTTCGTCATGTTGCCCAGGCTGGTCTCCAACTCCTGGGTCCAAGTGATCCTCCCATCCGGGCCTCTCAATGTGTTGGGATTACAGGAATGAGCTACTGCACCTAGCCTCCAACTCTATATTACTTTTGGGTTCATATGCCTAATAAACATTAATCAGAATCTGTGATCCAATGTCAAATTCCTATAGGCATCTAAAGCCTGGCTTGAGGGTCCCTTCCTGATCCAATCATCAGTGGTGGGGGACAGGTCACATGGCAGGCTGCACAGTCAGGATTATGGCAGGAGTGGATTAGAATGGGGTGTGAGGATAGGTAAATTGACTATCCTGTCTGTTACACATAAAAATTGTTCATGACATAAAGTCCAGTGAGAAAAGTCAATTGTTTATATGTGAAAAAGATCAGTTATCTACAAATCTACATTAAGAGGTTATATCTGTACCATGAACAAGATGATTTGCTTTCTTTACATTTTTCAAGTTTTTAAAACAATGGATATGAACTTCTATCAGGTATAAATTAATAATTGATGAAGATATTAATACAGACAATTAGGGTTATTTTTTCCCTTTCCTATTTTTCCATACTACTTTTAATGGCAAACTACATAGTAACTTTATCAGTTTTTTAAACAAGTGACTGAGTGGGAAATGGAGACACAGCGACTTCCCACTTCACTGTATATTTGGATATTACAGGATACTACTCAAACAGAAAAGCCTGATCAGTAGAAAATATTGCTGCAATACATCCCTCCTAGGTTCCTGTCCTCTGAATAGGGATTTTAAATTTACCTTTCAGGGTATCTTACACTGCAGGCAAAACCTTGAGATCTGTTATAACATTTGCCCTTTGTTCAATGTTTCTATAACTTTTTGCAATAAAGTAGTAAGACATTATTAATTAAATATACCTCCAGTTGACATTTATGCCCATGTGGATATGGGTCTGACTCAAGGGAAATAACGAGAACATCATTTCCTTTGGACCTATAAGGAAGAATTAAGTTGTGTAAGGTGTCAATACATTTAGAACGTTTACATCTGTTCTACAAAATCATCATGGAGAAAGCCAATATACGTCTTCCAGATAATTGTGAGGGAAAGTACTTCACACTTTGAATCTTTTCATTTTCATCATAATAATATATTCTATGTACTTTCTTTCTTAAACTGAACTGAATCAAATAGATTTAAACTATGAGATGGTGCTAAATGTTCAGATACTTATCTTAACATAGTCCTCAAAATACTGTGGGGAAAATTCCAGACATCAAGTTAACTTTACTTATAAAGGCAGAATAAAATATACATAGCTTTCTGGCTTCCTAAGCAACACACTACAACTGATTTTACATGAAATCTTTTAGCGTCTCAAAAAGTTATAGCTGAAGGCTGGGTGCTGTGGCTCACGCGTGTAATCCCAGCACTTTGGGATGCTGAGGTGGGTGGATCACCTGAGGTCAGGGGTTCAAGAACAGCCTGACCAACATGGTGAAACCCCATCACTACTAAAAATACAAAATTAGCTGGGCGTGGTGGCGCATGCCTGTAATCTCAGCTACTTGGGAGGCTGAGGCAGGAGAACTGTTTGAACCCAGGAAGGGAAGGTTGCAGTGAGCCGAGATCGCGTCATTGCACTCCAGCCTGGACAATGAGAGCAAAACTCTGAAAAAAAAAAAAGAAAAAAGAAGAAGCTATAGCTGCTTCTATGACAGATTTGTTTTCTTTTCCCTTCAAGAAATTGTATTGATTGTTGCTTTTGGTCAGCTTAAGTCTTCCTTTTATCCTTAGTAATGTAGTAATGGAAGCCTAATTTTCAGCTGGGCACTCTGCAATCCAGAATAAGACACGCTTTCCAGCCTTCTTTGTCTAGGTTTTTGCCTATGACATACTTGCTAAGTTATTTTTGAAGGCTGCTCAAAAGGAGGTAACTGAACTGAGAGGAGCCTCTTTCTATTCCTCCGCCTTTTGTCCACATTTTACATGTGATAACTGGAGCTTCAGCAGCCATCAAGGATGGACTAATTATCTCCAGCCCTTTTCTATTAGAGAGAAAAATAAAACTTGTATGAAGTCACTCATGCCTTGTTTTTAAACTATATGCAGCTGAATCCAGTCCCAATCACTACATGAGGTTTCACTGATCTTTTCACACTGGAAGACCGAAAAGTCTTCTCCTGAAAGGAATACCCTCTGCAGCTACTAACAATTAGTAGGTGGTGTTTATCACTCTGGTGATATGTTTTGGAGTGGACACCCCTAATTTTAATATTCTTCATCTGTAACATTCTGGTATTCACAATATAAAGATCATGGTCTCCTCTCCAAGCTGACTTTATTGTTCAACTTCCAAAGTATTCCAGAACAAGCAACATTTCAAAATTGCATCATCAATATTAAAGGGCAAAAGTCCAATTTCTTTCATCAGACATTTACTGAATAGTGTCTATGCAGCAGCCACTAGACTGGCACTGGAGTTATCAAGTCAGACAGTTGCTATTCAGATTAATTCAGCAAGGTGCATTCAAATTACTCATGAAATCTCTTTCAAAGTCTAAAACGCTGACTTATAACTTGAATCTTGACATAATGCAGTGGGGATGGGGAAGTGGTAAAATTACATGAAGCTAACCCTGAAGGCAAGTTCTAAAGTTCACCAGCGAAAAATATCTTTGCTTTTGAAAATGCTTCCACTGGGGAAGGAAGGGGTGAGGCCAGTGGGAGGAATGAGGTGAAGCCACTGGGGGAAAATGTTCACCATTAACCTGTACCTTTGAGAGTAGTCTCAAGGTGCAAACATCATCAGTTTTATTTTATAGGAGTAAGTTGCCATAGCAAATGCAAAAATATCAATCTTCTCTTGCTCTGCTTAAGCCTGCAAATCTGTGGGCACTGGATTCACTGCTGACTTCAAAACCCTTACTCAGTCATGAAGCTCTCTGTTGCTTAGAGTATATAATCATGCAGTTATGTTAAAAGCTCTGAGATGTCCTGCAGTGAAGAATGCTGATTAACTTTGATCCTATCATATCATCTAGGATGAAATTATTGGGGTCCAAAGCTGACTTCAAGGAAAGCAAAGGAGAAGGAATAGAGGCAGGGAGCCCCCAAGAATTTTCTGATGCCACAGTGGGCTATGGTGACTTTTCCTAAAGTGCTGTTTGATAGTCAATGTGCCCTCTCTGACGTTCTACAAGGAGAGAACGCCTCATCAAGCCAGTTTGTCTTTGTGGTGATATCTCTGATGTTGAAAAAGACCTGACCTTTGCCTGAAGGCTTCTCCACATTCACTACACTGATAGGGTTTTTCTTCATTGTGGATTCTTACATGCTGAGCAAGGTGTGAGTTTAGTCGGAAGGCTTTCTGGCATATGTTACACTTGAAAGGTTTTTCTCCAGTATGAATTCTGTGGTGTCGAATAAGGTCTGAGGTCAAACTGAAAGCTTTTCCACACTCATTACATTGATGGTTTTTGGAGTGACTGTGAATTCTCTGATGGTGGGTGAGGAGTAGGGCCTGACTAAAGGTTTTTCCACACTCCTTGCACTCACAGGGCTCCTCCTGGCTGTGAATTCTCTGGTGTCGATTAAGGTGAGAGCTGCGCCTAAAATTTTTTCCACAATGGATACATAGATAAGGTTTCTCTCCAGTATGAATTCTGAGATGTTCCAAAAGGCCTGCATTCTGGCTAAAGACTTTGCCACACTCGTTGCACTGATAAGGCTTCTCACCAAGATGGATTTTCTGATGTCTGACGAGGTGTGAACTCCTCTGAAAGGCTTTCCCACACTCATGACACTGATGACCTTTCTCTCTAGAGAGGACTTTATGTCCTGTAAGACTGGAACTCTGACACACATCAGACTCGCAGAGTTTCTTTCCCGTGTGCGTACTTGCATGTTCAATCAGGTCTGAGTGCTGGAGGAATCCCTGCCCACATTCTGAGCATTTATACTCAGTCTCCTCTTTGGGCTTGGCCTGCTGCCTTTCCAAGTTAGAGCCCTCATTATGAGCCTCCATGGGTTCAGATATTTTCCCAGATGACTCTACTCTTCCACAAGAGTCTGTTACTACAAGAAGCTTCCCATTCTCAATCCTTGTCTCCTCACCTGCAATATTAAATATATACCACCAATTACTTGTCTTTTGATGCTTGGGGAAAGGAATCTGCAACTAGAAGGAAAAAAAACTTAATGAAGCCATGTGTGCAAAGTGAAAACACTGTGGATGCTTGTGATTGTATAAAAGAGTTACAGAATGGTACACAAGACATTGTTAACTATGACTGCCTTTGGGGAAAGATGGGGAATTCTGGTGGGAGGTAACTTATTTTAAATAGTTTAAATTTTATCATGTGATACCACACACAGAGTAGCTAGCAAGCAAGCAAATAAACTGTCTAAAAGGGCATGCCTGTACAGTCTTGAAGATAACATGTCACATGGAAAATAAAAAAGGTAGGTTAATTGAGACCCCCAGGGCCCATAAGAAAGGGACAGCATTTTAACTGAAAATGAAGAAATGTAAATGTGGTGCCAATTTTATCACTAACTGTGTAATCTTAAAAGTAAGGTAAATTATCTGGGCTCTGTGTCCTCATCAATAAAGAAAGAATATTGCACCATAAGACTGTGACAATAACATGAAGTTCACAAAAATGCCTTCGGCTTTCCTAATCTCCTTGGACAACAGTAACTGCTCTCCTGTGTGGTTCAACAGAGTTTTTATCTCAACGCTGTGATAATTTATTCATGTCTATCTCTCTCCCTGCACCCCTGATGCACAATGCCCCAAGAGACTGTAAGCACATGCAGAGCAGACTTTGTTTTCTCTAGCACAGAGCCTGGTATGGAACAGACATTAAACAAATGTTCACTAAATAAATGGCCTGTGTCCTAAGGGTGAAATTAAATGAAAATAGAGAAAACTTAAGCTCAGATAGATACACAAGCAGATGGGTAAGAAGAATGTCAAGTTTTTTGTTTTGTTTCATCTTATATTTTTATTTACCAGTTTTTCTTGTAGCTAAGGATAACTCTTTAAAGGCTAGGAGCATGACTGGGGATGCAAAGTCAGAATGAGAGAGTAAAAGGAAAGCTGGATGGAGAAAATAGAAGAGACTCTAAGCAGCACTAATAACAAACAAAGGAGGGTTAATCAGTGTGAGCAAGTTAATTCAGCAGATAATTAAAAAGGAGAGAGTAGATGACAGCCAAAAGGAAAAGTGAAAGTGAAGGGATTAGTAAGGAGATATCAGAGAAAGGAAGGTCACAGGTGAGGAGTGAAGAAATTAAATAAAGTAATAATGTACTGTGTACAAAGACCCTCTACGACAGAATGAAGTATTCAGTCCTACATGGGGGCAGGGGGCAGGAGTGAGAGATTAAGGGAAAGGAATAAGACTCTTCCAGTAATGACATAATCACATATATAACTTAAAAAAAGCAAGAGAGGATAAAACCAAAAAAACCCTGAATTTTGAATATAAAATAACATTTTCAACAGATCCAGGGCATAAGGAACATTTTCAAGAGTCTACTGACATTACATTCACTTTTTTTGAGACATGGCCTTGCTCTGTTGCCAAGGCTGGAGTACAGTAGTGCAATCACATAGCTCACTGCAGTCCTGAACTCCTGGGCTCAAGCAATCCTCTTGCCTCAGCCTCCCAAGTGGCTAGGACTACAGCTGCATGCCACCACGCCTAGCTAATTATTTATTTATTTATTTATTTTTTGTAGAGACGGGGTTTCACTATGTTTCCCAGGCTGGTCTCAAACATCTGGCTTCAAGCAATCCTCCCACTTTGACTTCCCAAAGTACTGGGATTACAAGTATGAACCACAATGGCAGCCACATTTACTTTTTGTATTTAAACTATATACCCATCACTGATTACATGGTACAAATTCATTTCTACAAGGCTATTGAGAAAAGGTAGGCCCCTTTCTTTCAGCTACTTTATTCAGAATGCTCCCAGAAGAAAGGTAACTTTGAAGGTGACTTGGAAATTGAACAGAGGAATAGGTAGCATGCAAAGCATGGTTTTAGATATGAAACCAGCCATTCATCAAATAGACATTTATTGAGGGTCTACGCTAGGCCAGGGACTGTAGCTGACTCAGGAAACAAAACAAAACCCTTCCCTTTTAGTCTGGCAAGAGAAAAAGAGAAGCAAACCAGAAACTACAATATAATGTAATCAGTCCTATGACAGAAAAAAAAGAAGAAGAAATGAAAAAATGTAAGGAGCAAAAATTAGGAAGAAGAATTTCAGTGACAAAGAAAATAAAGGAGGCTGAACGAGGTGGCTTGCACCTATAATGCCAGGACTGTGAGAGGCCCAAATGGGAGAAATACTTAAGACCCGGAGTGCGAGACCAGCCAGCGCAACATAGGGAGACCCTGTCTCTACAAATAATTATAATAAAAAGCCAGGTGTGGTGGTACACACACCTGTAGTCCCAGCTACTTGGAAGGCTGAGGTGAGAGGATCACTTGAGACTGGAAGGTCAAGGTTATAGTGAGCTATGACTGTACCATTGCACTCCAGCCTGAAGACACAGCAAGACCCTGTCTCAATAGAAAAACAACAACAAAAAAGAAAATATAGAAAAAAAAAATCCAGGTGACATTTAGAAATGAAAGATAGTGGCCATTTACAATAATTTGAAGGAAATTTTTTTAAAATGGCTTTCTTTGCCTTGATGAAGAAACGAGCACTACTTGTTTTTTTTTTTTTTTTTGAGACAGAGTCTCGCTGTGTCACCCAGGCTGAAGTGCACTGGTGTGATTTCGGCTCACTGCAACATCCGCCTCCTCGGTTCAAGCAATTCTCTGCCTCAGCCTCCCAAGTAGCTGGGATTACAGGCACCTGCCACCACACCTGGCTGATTTTTGTATTTTTAATAGAGACGGGGTTTCACCGTCTCTATTAAAGACACAGGCTGGTCTTGAACTCCTGACCTTGTAATCCACCTGCCTTGGCTTCCCAAAGTGCTGGGTTTACAGGCAAGAGCCACCATGCCTGGCCACTACTTGTTTTTTTTAAGAGATGTTGCCCAGACTGAAGTGCAGTGACACAATCATTGCTCACTGCAGCCTTGAACTGGGCTCAAGCCATCCTTCTCCCTTAGCTTCCCAAGTAGCTGGCCTAGCACTACTTTTTTTATTCACCCCTACAGTAAGAGGAAGAAGAGCAAAGTGAAGGTCCAGGTTCCCTTTGTACCCTTTCCTTGCTATTTTGTTCAGCTAAAATATATGGGGTGATAGACATCTCTTATCTCTTGATAGTGTTCTGATTAGACCATAATTATTTCACATTTGTGAAAACTCGTTGACCTGTACATCTAAAAAGAGTGAATTTTACTACATGTAAATTATGCTTCAGTAAACCTAACTCAAAACAAAAGCAAAAAACAAAAGACAAGGGTGCTACGCAGAACCTCAGAGGGAAAGGCACAGTCCACCACATCTCACACACAGCAGATGCAATCCAGTTCTTACCCTTCTCTTTCTCAGGCTTTGTAACTTCACACTCAGGCCGAACCTGCTGTTCCTGCACTCCTCTCAGAGGGGCCATCTCCTCCACAAGTATTTTTTGTTCCTTTGCCTGGTCTGGATCCTAGGGACAATTAGGTATATGGAGGCATAATTAGATACAGGTGGGTTTAGGAAACTGCTGTTCAGAAAAACACCTACATGTTAAAAAAGAGAACAAAGAGAAACCCCAGAGGGGCAAAGAAAAGAAGATGGGGAATCTGGCACACATTGTTTTCTCCCAGCAAGGGCCAGGTAAGGTTGAGGTAAGACCTATAGAAATGAACAGCTAGACTGGAAAAAAACTGAATCAAAGCTTAGTAATTCTCCTTCCGCTGGTGAGCCCACGTCCACCTGTCTGGCCAGAGATCTCAATTTCTGCATTCCTGAAAAAGAGCACATCTGACCCTTACCACCTGTTGTCCTGTTTCTCCAAGATCCAGCTGCAAATCCTCCAGAACCACCACCATGTCCTCCCCGCTCTCTGGGTGATGCTCCTACACCCAGGCCTGGAGCTCCTTACGCAGGATGGTCAGAAACTGCTCCAGCACCAGCAGCTCCAGGATCTGCTCCTTGGTATGGGTCGCAGGCTGTAGCCACTGTTGACAGAGCTCCCGGAGCCGACTTAGTGCTTCTCGAGGTCCTGTGGTCTCTTCATAACGCAACTGCCTGAATTGTTTGCACAATGGCTCCTGTCCAAGGCCTTTACTGTTTCCTTGCAGCTTGAATCCCTGTTCCCAAGTAGAGTAGTGATCCTCCCTCACTACCCGAAGCCCCTCCTTCTTCAGATTCAGGGGAGCCAGGGAATGGGCACTCACCAGTGCTGTCGCCATCCCCAGCTTCAGACTGCTCTCCTTGTTTTGGAGAACTTTCTTTGGACTGTATCTTCAGAGACACTCCTAAAAATATAGTAGCAAGAACGATAGAAACAGTAATAGTACTGCTAACAAGAACAGTAACATTTTCTTGGGTTTATACATTTCCTATTATCCATTTTTTCTCTCTGAAACAACCATTTCTAAACATATATACAGAAGGAAAAAACTATCTTACAGAATATCCTCTAATGTAGAAAGAATAATAGATTTGAAAAATCACCATTTTGCAGCCCTCAAAATAACTGAGGCTAGGCACTGTGACTCACACTTTCATTTCAGCACTTTGGGAGGCTGAGGTGGGAAGACTGCTGAAGCCCAGGAGTTTGAGTCCAGCCTGGGCAACATAGTGACACCGGGCATGGTGGCACATGCCTGTAATCCCAGCTACTCGGGAAGCTCAGGAGAGAGAATTGCTTGAGCCCAGGAGTTTGAGTTCAGCCTGGGCAACCATAGCAACCCCAAGACCTGTATTTGAAAAGGAAGAAAAGAGAGAAAATGAAAGAAAGAAAAAGAAAAGAAAAAAGACAAGTGAAAGTCAGACAAGGAAATAGGGAAAGTTTTTTCAGACAGAGAAAAAGACAGCATAAAGCTGTTGGATGTTCAGTGTAGTAGTTAGTTATGGCCGGGAAAACGTTATACGGAGCCAGAATCCTGGGAAACATCTACACGTAAGAAAGAGAAGTGAGATGGAACTGGAAAGGTAGGAGGAGAAAAAAGACAATAGTATCCAGAAGGTCAAGGAGGTCTATTTCTGCAAATGTGGAATGGTGGAAAGACCCTGGGCCTTAGACAGGCCTGGGTTCCAATACAGCCCTGTCACTTACATGCTGTGACCTGGGGCAAGTTACTTATCCTTTCGGACTTAGTTCACTCATTTGTAAAATGAAGAGAATACCTAATTCACAGAAGTTTTGAGGCAAATGAGATAATTCTAAAGAACATGAGGAATTCATTGATTTATAAGGGAAATGATATGAACACAGTGTTCAAGAGTGTGAAATGCTATACGATGGTGGATTAATCTAAGACCTGGCACAGATACTTGATTCAAAAACAAAGATGTCGTTAGTGACCTCTGTGAAGGTAATTTTGGTAGTAAGAATAGCTAGCCTGCTGTAGGAAATGAGAAAATGGAGAGAGTGAGCATAAATGACAAATTTCAAAAAAGTAATACATTGAATGGAACAAGAGAAATAGGGCAGAAACTAGAAAGGGCTAATGTAGAGTATAAATATGTTTGCGACTTCAGTTACTGTCCTTATGCTGATGATTTCCTTATTCTTCAGGTCAGACATCTCAAGTGTCACACTTGAATTTCCTTCTGCCTATTTGGGACCAGGATACCCTACAGAAGCCTCTCAAATCCAACGTGTCAAAAATGAACTCAGACAATTCCCTATCATCCTTTGCGGCAGGCCCTTGGTATGTGGAGATTTAGTATTCTTGACTTTGACTATGCTTGAGTGTCCCTATAGATCAGTGAAATACCATCTGTCAGCTGCTGATACATGCCTTTGAATCAATGTGCATGTGGTAAGTGGCAGAACGGGGGAAGGCTCACTTAATCAGTGGCTTAGCCTTCAAATAGTTTGCTGTTACATATTCCTGAATGTGTACATAGTAACACTTCCCAGCTGATAATTATTTTTCTTAGTCAAAATGAACTTAAACTTTAAAAAGTCAATTCCTAGTATTCTTAATATAAGTAAAAAAGTCCAAGAAAGTGATGATTATCAGTGAAACCCTGTGTCTACTAAAAATACAAAAAATTAGCTGGGCGTGGTGGCACATGCCTGTAGTGCCAGCTACTCGGAGGCTGAGGTAGGAGAATAACTTGAACCCAGGAGGCAGAGGTTGCAGTGAGCCGAGATCACGCCACTGCACTCCAGCCTGGGTGACAGAGTGAGACTCTGTCTCAAAAAAAAGTGATGATTATTAGCCAGAAAATAAAAGGTTGGTATTATAATGGTTAATTTCATGTCTCAACTTACCTGGGCCACAGGGTGCTCAGATATTTGGTCGAACATTATTCTGGATGTTTCCGTGAGGTCGAACATTATTCTGGATGTTTTTGAAATCAGATTAACATTTAAACTGGTAGACTGTAGACTAAAACAGACTGCCCTCCATAATGTTGGTGGGCCTCATCCAAGTAGTTAAAAGTCTGACAAGAACAAAAAGGCTGACTCACCCCTGAGTAAGAGAATTATTCCTGCCTAAAATGCTTCCAACTGAATCATCAGCTTTCTTCCTGCCATCAGACTTGGAACTAAAACACAGCTCTTCCTGAATCTCAAGCCTATGGCCTTCAGACAGGAACTACACCATCAGCTCTCCTGGTTCTCAGGCCTTTGGGCTTGAGCCGGAACTAAACCATTTGCTCTCCTGGGTCTCCAGCTTGAAAACTCACTCTGAAGATACTGGGACTTGCCAGCCTCCATAATGACCTATGCTAATTCCCTATAGTAAATCTCTTTCTAGATCTCTATCTATCTTTACCAATATAGATACCCTAGTTATGCAAATAATGATACAAATACAGGCATTTGTGTGTGTGTGTATATATATATATATAAAATTCATATTACTATTTATGCATATATACCTGTATTTTTATTATTACATCTATAGAGATATCTTACCAATATCAGTATATAAATATATCTATGCCACATACATATATATATACTGATATCTATATCAGTATTGTTATATAAATAAATATGTGGTATGATGTTGATACGTATATATAGAGTACGATGTGTGTGTGTGTGTGTTTTTTTTTTTTTCCTTTGAAACGGAGTCTTCCTCTATTGCCCAGGCTGGAGTGCAGCGGTGCGATCTTGGCTGACTGCAACCTCTGCCTCCCGGGTTCAAGTGATTCTCCTCCCTCAGCCTCCCAAGTAGCTGGAATTACAAATGCCTGCCATGACACCCAGCTAATTTTTGTATTTTTAGCAGAGACAGTGTTTTACCATGTCGGCCAGGCTGGTCTCGAAATCCTGACCTCAAGTGATTCACACTCCTCAGCCTCCCAAAGTACTGGGATTACTGGCCAGGTATGATGCTGAATTAGTGGTGAGTTCATTTCTATAATGTGATTAAATATATCAAACACAATATACAATAATTTGATAAACTGTTTTGGGAGGAGCTCCATCTACCCAGCTATTTGAGCCAGAAAACTGACCATTCCTTCCTCCTTTCATATCTCATGTATCTGATCAATCAAGTTCTATTGATTCTATTGTTTAAATATCTCTCAAATCAATCCACTTCTCATCCCCTTTGCCATCATCTTCTCCTACCCGGACTACTGTGACAAACAGACTGGACTGACACATCAATCTATTTTCCACACACAAACAGTGATCATTCTAAGGAGGATATGAAGTATTATTATATACCTGCTATGCCTGTTACATATAATGGCTGATTATTACCCTTAAGCTTAAGTTCAAAACATTTAATATGGTTTAAATTGTTTTTTGATCTAATGAACTACTTTATTTCCTCAAATCTGCAATACTCCTTCTTGCTCATTGGCCCTTCCACAGCTTATTCCTTCTGCTTGGACCACCCTCCAACCCTCCAATTTTCTTCTTGTTAATGCCCACTCACACTTCATGTCTCAGCATAATAAAACAATGAGCCAGGACAACTATATTACATGTTTCACATATATTAATTATTTAACTCTCACACAACCCTATAAAGAAGATACTATTCCTAATTTCATCGTGCAGAGAAGGAAATTGAGACAGGGAGAGTTGAAGAACTTACACAAGGTATCAAGCTAAACCTCAGATCTTTCCTCCAGTATCTCTTGCACCCACAGGCCCAAAACTTTATATTTGCCTTCTCTCTTACTGTCACACCCTACATCTGACCCAGTAGCAAATATTATTGGCTCTATTTTCAAAGCAGATCAATAATCTGACCACTGGCTCCACCTGAATTACTTGGAATTTAAAAAAATTACTCTTAACTTTTAAATTTTCTTGATTCCATTCTTGCCCACTTACAATCTATTATCATCATGAGTCTCCACGTAAAGATGCTTTAAAACATAAGTCAGATCATGTTTTCTTCTGCTCAAAACTCTCCAAAAACCCTCACCAAGACAAAATTCCTTACATGATACAGTCATCATTTACTCTACACTTTTCCTCTCCATACCCCAATCTCTCTGACATCATTCCCTACAAAGGTCGCCTTTGTTCACTGCTCCAACCACTCTGGTCTCCCCGTTATTCCTCAAATATGCCAAGCAAGCTCCTGCTTTAGGACCTTTGCACTTGCTATTCCCTCTATCTAGAAAGTTCCTGTCCGCAAAAGCCACTTAGATCTTTCCACCCACCTCCTTCAGATTTCTGCTCAAATATTACCTTCTCGGTGACGCCTACATTTAATACTTACTTAAAATTGCGCTCAGTGGATGAAAAATATGCAGCAGCAGGTTGTACTCGGTTAACTAGATCCACAGCTTCATCACTATCACAGGCCCCAGGGCGGACATCTCTGCTACGAACCCCGCCCCCTCGGTCGAGGGAAGGTTCTCTGCACCTGCGGGGAACCAGCTGCTCCCTAGGCCCCTAAGCCTCGGTTCCGCCCCAGCCCGGGGCCCAGCTCCAGGGTCCGCTCACCTGGCCAAGGGGCCTCAGAGGAGCCAAACGCTCTGAAACACCATCTTAGCGCATCACCGAGGGTCAGCTCTAGCTCTTCGGAGCACCTTTTTTCTCCGCTCTAGGAAAGCTGGAGGACCGTGGCTCGATGGTGCCACTGCTCAGGCATAGCCGAAGGAGACTAACATGGGTACCGCCTGCTGAGCATAGCTGGGAGGGTCATTTCGTTGTGAGCTGAGATTGTCGGGTTTTTTTTTTTTAGTTCTTTCTCATTTTAAAGCCAATGTTTATTTTATTCATGTAAAAACAGGCCAGCTCCGTTGAGTGATACCACAAACAACCAATATTTTCACTTTGCTCACATAAATAAAACACACACACTTCGCCATTTTTTCCCAATTTAAAAATTCATCAAACACAATGGCAAAAATAGTTGTCAAAGTACTTCGAAAATTAAACTAAACAATGGACATATGTTTGGATTAAAAGGTTTAAGGTAATAAGAAATTAAGTCTATTACTGTGAGAGAAAATAAATCAACAACACTTTGCAATGAATGTAAGTTTTAGGGGGAATAAAAGCAACAGATATCACTTTATCAAAATAAATTCTACAACAGAGAACAGAAATAGTCTCTCTTCCCACAGTATCACAAACTGGGTTTTTATAGTTTTTGAAGAAGATAAACTCTTTGAGTGCTTATACATTGCTGGTGGAAGTGTAAATTAGTTCTGTCACTGTGGAAAGCAATTTAGAAATTTCTTAAAGAACTTAAAACGGAGCTCTCATTTGACCCAGTAATTCCATTATTGGGTATATACCCAGAGCAATATAAACTGTTCTACCATAAAGACCCATGCATTCGTATGTTCATCACAGCACTTTTCACAATAGCAGAGACATGGAATCAACCTAGATGCCCATCAGTGGTGGACTGGATAAAGAAAATGTGGTACGTACACCATGGAATATCATGCAGCCATAAGAATGAGATCATGTCCTTTACAGCAACATGGATGCAACTGGAGGCCATTTATCCTAAGCCAATTAACACAGGAACAGAAAACCAAATACTGCATGTTCTTACTTCTAAGTGGGTGCTAAACATTGAGTAGACATGAACACAAACAGGGGAACAACAGATACAAGGACTTCTTAAGGGTGGAGGGTGACAGGAAGGTGAAGATTGAAAAGTTACCTATAAGGTACCATGCTACCACCTGGATGACGAAATCATTTGTACACTAAACCCCAGCAGTATGCACTTTATTCATGTAACAAACCTGCACATGTACCCACTGAACCTAAAACAAAAGTTGGAAGAAAGAAAAAAAAAAAAACTCTTTAAAAACTCTGAACAAACTTTTCTGTTTAACCGATCAGTTGATAGAAGCTTTGAAATATCATTAAATATACAAACCATTGTACTATGACATGTAATTTATTCAGTGTTTCAGGCATTGAAATTATCATAATAGAAAAGAAAAAGCTATCAGTTTCATTATCACAAGCAGTTATCTTTTCTTCTTAGGTGTCTGAATGTATCTTTGAAAGCATATTTTTAAAGTAAAAATTAAATATGTTTACTTTAAAATTTTTCATTAGGCCAACAAATCTAGTCAATATAAATGTGTTACTAATTAGAAGTCAATATTCTTTCTTGAAGGGAAAACTCATATATCTTATCTTTTAATATCTAGAAAAGGACTTTTAAAAAAATTATATAAGGGATAAAAAATTTAATTTAAATAGAAAGTAAATACTATATCCTATTTACTCCCCCTCTAAAATTCCCTACCACTACTAGTTTCTTAAATCTGTCACTTTTATTATCAAGGCTGACATTATTGGCATTGCATTGAATATCCCAAGAAAATCAAAACCTTTAAAGTAGCTAGACAAAGAAGAGTTTTTTTAAAATGTACAAGGTGTGCATTTTTCATTTAAACAGTCTGTTTGTATCTTTTGGGAGGGGTAGGGGTAGATAAGGTGAGAATAGCTCAAAACACTATTATCACCAGGAGAGACAAAATACTAAAATACAAATCAATTTTCAAACTTGAGGTTTTCATTTTCCAGGATTATCCTCATTTTTGTAAACTATAGTGATCACGTTTCTACCAGGTCCATTCATAGGATATTCAAGATAAGAACTTTCTTTTCCATATAATCAGTAGAGATGCTATTGCATTACCAGTCATGCCACCATGCTGCAGCATAAGATTTACAGTTCTTATCTTCTGGTAATGATGCTTCCTGCTCTTCTCTCTCCTTGTACCTATACAGGAAGGTCTCATTCATTACTCTGAGTTTTTAAATTTTAATTTGTCCAGTGATTGTTCTAAATAATCAAAGCCTACAAATGAATCTAACGAATTTATAGTTCAATATTAGGAAAACTATAACTTTAAGTCACCCATATTAGTAGGCTGATAAAGAAAAATCATATAATCTCCACAAATGCTACAATGTCATTTCATAAAACTCAACATATATTTCTGACTAAAAGCAGAAATTCCTAATAAAAACTAAATAGATGGATTATTCCTTTATAAGGCAAAAATAAATACATTCCAAATATACCAAAAACATCCCTTATGTTTGATGGTGAAATCTTAGACATATCCCCCATAAATTCAGATTAAAATATAGCTGAATTCATTAAGCTAAAAATAAAAAGAGCAATTTTGCTAAATCTATAATTTCTTACTCCCTAAATTGCTGGTAGCTAAGGTTAAGAAACACTTTCCCTTGTACTATAGAATTTTAAAACAAACAAACATGAAATACACATTAGACCCCTTATGCCAGTGGGAGATTTTTATATTTTGTGAAACACTACTTTTGATAATTCCATAAAGCCATCTAATAATGGTCTGTGAGAACATTAATGCTATTTCATAAAATGTGTCAATTGTAAATCAGCAGTAGCCTCACTAGTTTGCTTTCTTAGGCTGTTTCTCAGCACTGAATAAAACTCAGTGTAACTCTAGTGGCTAAGACAAGTTATTTGATCTGTTCAACTTCCTGCTTGAGCAGAGTGAAGTAATAAAGTGATTCTGATGGTTTCTTGAAATGTAAACATAATACAAAATTTTCGTTGTGCTATTTTTCTTCTATTTCACAGTCCATAACTACATACTCTGGGCAAAACTACTTCAAAGGAAAAGTTGTAACCCTTTTTATTAGCTCCCCTGAGACAACAGTGATCTGCAGTCAAATTCCAACTCTTGAAATCTCTTTTAAGGCAGATTTATTGGCCAAGTCCCTCTCTAATAGCAACATTAAATGGCAAGTTAAGCATAACTACAGCAAAAAAGCTATCATGAGTATTCCGCTGTAGGCATTAGATATACTATTTGTTGCATGGTGTGTATTTTATCTTTCTGGGAAAGAAGCTCACCAATCTTACATTGGCTTACTTAGACGTCACAGTTTCTCAGCTGCATCTTCTTCCAAGCGAGAAAGATAAAGATATTTGACCACTGTTAGAAAATCTTTTTAGACCTTAAAGGGCATTATAGTCAAGTGTCTCCCAGAAAAACAAGTCAAAGGTAAATAACATGGAGATATATTTGCAAGATATTTGATAAAGATCTAATTTATTTATTAAAGAGGTCTTATGATCAGTAAGAAAAAAAGACCAACAACGCTATAGAAGAATGGACAAAGGTTATCAGGGGAGCAGTTCACATACACACAAAAGAATTTCAAAAGACTCATAAATACATCTATGAAAAGATGCTCTACCTTACTCTTAACAATAAATAAAAATGAAATGCCATTTTCACCTTAGATTGGGAAAGATCAAAAGGTTCGAAAATACAATATTGGTGATGATGTTGGTGAGTGTGTAAACACAGAAGGTGGTGTTGCAATATCTATTAAAAGCACACAGAGCTTAAATGTGACATTCTTAGACTTTCCTTGACCACTATATCAAAAGAGTTCCCCCAATACTGTCTCTAGCCCCTTACTTTCTTCACATCATACTGTAATTTGTAATTTTTGTCTATTGGCTTTTATAAGTCTGTCTCCCTCAGTAAAATGTAAAATTCTATGATGGCAAGGAGCAAGTCTAACTTGTTTCTTGGTTTATCCCCAGTACCAGCCATAGTGCCTAATACGTAGGAAGCACCTGATATTTTCCCTTTGTTTAATACTTCTATTTTGAGGTTAGCATTTCTAGATGACCAAAAGGATTCTTTTTGAGCTAATATTCATCTATTTTCAGATGAATATGCTACAGATATATTGTCCCATATCCACAGAGGCTTTCACCATAGTGCTCTGTGATAGCAAAATATAGAAAAACATCCTAACCATCCAACAAAATATGGTGCTTTCATATAATGGAATACTATAAGGTTATTTAAAAGAAAGGAAGATTCATATGTATTGATATAAAACATCTCCAGGATGTATTAATTGAAAAGAGCAAGGTGTCAATCCTTGTGTATAATGTGGTATAGTTTGTTCTAAAAATCGAAATATGCACATGTAACAGCATGTCTATCACCAACATGCCACAACCCCCTTTGGCAAAAATCTCAAGGTGGTGTGCTCCAGTGTCAGCCATGTCACATCCTGTGGAAGGGTAAAGGTGCCCTTCCACATCACACTGCCCTGCCAGATTCTAGAACCCCATTTCCTCACCTTCATGTCTCTGGGGGCTAATCAGTATTTTGAACTTTGAAATGGGGGTTATTAAAATGAGATAGTTTGGCTAGTGTTGAACTAAAGTCTCAGGGGCCAGGCACATATCAGTGAATGACAACAAAGACCTTTTAATATACCATGAATGGAGCTCACTCTGAAGTTTCCCCAAGACTGGTGCTAGCCAGTCTCTCGATGCTAATTCTTCTGTCCTTGTGGTCCTTCCTGACCTGGTCTCCTCCTCATGAGTTCTACCAACTACCTTATTCTTCTTCTAGTTCTCTCTCTCGTTAGTTCAAATTGCATCATGTTTTAAGTCTCCCACAATTTCTCAGGCCTTGATCAAAGTAAAACATTCCACGGGGGTTCGGGCTGTGAGAAATAGCCTGCCTTTTATCATATTCTGCTGGGAAAAAGTGCAAGGAATATCACATTCTGCGGGAACAAGAGCCAAACTGCCTCATCATGGGAACGTCTTATCAACACATAGTAGTACGTAGCAGCAAGCCACACTGCCCAGACCCCTCCCACCTAGGCCTATAAGTACCCCAGCCTGTAAGCGGTGGTGGGCACTGGCATTAGGCTGCTTCCCCACCTCTGTGAGTGTTATGCTGGATGTAAAGCCTGCATTTCCTGTTGAACTGACCTCTGTGTGTATGTCTTTCTTTAACCCTTGCCTTCCCTTCACAACCTAACATCTGTGTGTGTGTGTGTGAGAGAGAGAGAGAGAGAGAGAGAGCAGGTCTCGCTGTAGATCTCGCTATGTTATTCAGGCTGTTCTTGAACTTCTAGACGTAAGCAATTCTCCCACCTCAGCCTCTGAAAGTGCTGGGATTACAGGCAAGCCATCATGCCTGGGTCTTCTTTTTTTATACCTTATCATTTTCTCTTTCTCTTGCTAGTCTAGGTGGCCCTAATCTACTCAAGCGCTCTGATCGTCATCTTTTATATCTCTTTTCATGAATAAACCCTATATTCTCTTAAATCAGAATTTGGCTAATAGTCAAAGCCAAGCTTTTCTTCAAAATTTTCACTTTTAGCACATGTACTTTTATTATATGTTTTTAAAAAATCATTCAAAACTGTAGTAGGCATTTATTCGTTGTCTATCCCCCTTGCCCAAAATTACCCTGATTTTCAGTCAAGAATCCATTCCTCTACAACTGGTCTATGACTCCAGAGATAAGCCATTCCATTTCCTAAGCAATAACACTTGTTTTGAGTGGGCATGTGACCTGAGCTTATCCCATTATGGTGAATCTCTGGATTCTTGCTTGGATTGGCAACTAAGAAATGTTCTCTCTTCAGAGGTGGACCAGAAAAAAGATAACCAAACTCAGGAGCCTTGTCAGCCCTTTTGTTATATAAGGGAAACCAGCCCAAGGAAAATGACCCTTGGAAAAAAAAGTGGAGAAGAAAGCCAAAGTCCAATTAAAGCCATGCAGAAAATCCATCCTTTGTCTAGACTTTGCCTTTGTAAGAGCCACTAAATCTTTTCTATTTTCCAAGCCAGTCTGTTAACTGAAAGTAGAGGTGTACACTTGGTTGAATCCTTTGTTCTTTCTGGGCTTCTTTTGGTTCCCCTGGGACAAATGAATGGCAAAACAGTCAGAGTAACAGGCAAAAAAAACTTTAATAGCTGTTAACCTTTATGCTGCAACATATACCCTTGTATAAGCACAGAACGTATATTCTGTATATAAGACGCCAAAAAGATATTTTTGGGGGGAAAGGTGTCAGGGGTTAAAGTGAAAGATTCACTTTTTACGAACTATCCTCCTGTAATGGTTGAATATTTTTAAAACCATGTGCACATATTACTTTTTAAAGTTAAAATAACAAAAAAATAAGCTGCTAAAGGTATCTCAAAAGAAGCTTTTCCTGAGGGACTTAGTAATATGGTAAGTACAGTAGCACTGTAAAGCCTTTTAACACTTTCGGTCACATAAAACTTTGTTAAAAGTCCTGCTGCACAACAAACAAGTTCTTACTTGTCATCTTTCCCTTTTGTCTTTTTGTACACCATCTCTCGGAAACTGGCTAAAATTTTATTTTCTCTCTTTCGTCTCTCTTCTTGGTTAAAGGATGCAAGAGCTCTCTTCTCATCAGCACTGTAGATCTGGTTCTCCTTACGCAGTCGTACAGCCTCCATTCTGCGATGCCTGCTGCCACTCATGACATAACCTGAGCATTCAAAAGAAGCGATCTCTTCACTTGTCAACCCAATTTCACCTCTTCGTGGGATTCGCTTTCCAGCTTTTACATACTCAGCCATAGCTGCACCTTCACCGGGGAGCAAAGCATGGCCATAGTTTAAAGGTTTCTCATCTTGAGAGGTATGTATTATAGGTGCTTCTGGCCCTATTAAATCCATAGTATCTGCCATATTTGGCTGCTCCATCCAGGTATCTTCTGACAACTCTTCTGAGTCTTTACAGCTTGAGTCACTGGATTCTTTTTTGGTCTTCTTCTTCTTCATTTTCTTGTATTTTTTTGTTTTGTGTTTCCTTTTCTTCTCTTTCTTCTTGGCTTTAACTCTCTTCTTATCATCAACAGAGTTAGAATTTGTGTCAGAGTCTGAGTTACTGTCACTAACAGAATACTTCCTATGTTTTCTTTTAGACGACTTTTTATTTCTTGTTTTCTTGTTTCTTGAACGACTGGTCTTCTTTTTCCTATGTTCTTCCGAATTGGAATCTGAACCGCTCCTTTTCTGATGCATTATCTCTTCTTCATCCTCACCTGGGTTATGTTCGTCAGAATCTGGCTCAGGGAACTTTGGAGACGGCCCCCACACCTCAGGCGCTCCCAACTCCCCAATCCTCTCTCTCTCCTTCAGCCTCCTCTGCCGATAGTTCTCTTCCTTCTCCTTCTCATAGTCTTCCGCCCACTGCCGTTCTTCTGCATAGTAGTGGTGATGGTAGCGATATCCGCTATACGAGGTCGACGAAGAAGGCGGGTAGGCGTAGTTGCGGAGCCCTGGGGGCAGCTCTCGCGACCCAGAGCGACTAAAGGGGTAAAGAGCGCCCACGTCCGATTCACTCCAAGGAGGCCTGAGGCCCTCACGGCCGCGGGAGTGAGAACGGGAACGACCATCCCCAGAGGAACATCTGCTCCGCGGGGATGGTGGGCTCCCTGAGGAGCTGCGTCGCCGCTTCCGAGAGCCCAGGATGTCCTCGGAATAGCTGGACCGGGATACTGGGGGCATGAGCCGCGCCTCACAGATAGGCGGTTACTACAGACACAGACGCTAGCTGGTGCTTCGCGGCCACGCAGGCGCACTAGAATCGGCCTCCCGTGCACGGCTTCCGCTTCCTGTCACTTACCAAACGGAAAACGAATCCGCGCGTGTGCTGTGAGGCGCGGGCCTTGGCTGCGTGAAGGCTTCTTGTGGGAGGTGGGTAGGATTAGGGCGCACCTGTTTTTAGGGCTTATATTCCCCAACTTGAGCCGTGTGGGAACATAAAAGAACGAATTTGCGTCAATGATTCCCTCTGCTGTTGAAACAACCACTGCTCTTTTTCAATTTCGCCTTTTACCATTTTGCTTATCACGCTTTGTTCTTCCCTTTCATTTTTGCCTCCTTAACTTTACCCCTCTGTGGAAGATCCGTACTACCTACACTCCTCATTTTTTCCTTCCTAAAAAAGGAAGTTGTCCACCCTCTTCATGGAGGAAATATATTTAATCACTTTCCAACCCCCCTTGTTACCACTGGAAGCAAGAAGCAGAACTTCTTTTGGAATCAGTTTGAGCTCACCCTCTAAGCTAGGTGAAGGCCAGGCCAGAGTTGTACTTTTTTTTTTTTTTTTTTTTTTTTTGAGACAGGATCTCACTCTGTCGCCCAGGTTGGGGTGCAGTGGCACGATCATGGCTCAGGGCCAACTTGACTTCCCAGGTTCAAGTGATCCTCCCAACTCAGCCTCCTGAGGAGCTGAGACTGCAGGTGCCTGCCACCACGCCAGGTTGACTTTTTAATAATTATCTGTAGAGACGGTTGTCACTTTGTTTCTGAGTCTGGTCTCAAACTCCTGGGTTCAAGTGATCCTCCCACCTCAGCCTTCCAAAGTGCTGGAATTACAGGTGTGAGCCACCATGCCCGGCCCATAGTCATGATTTTAATTATTAAATTCACAGACTTTTCCACACTAGAAACACACAGAAGCATCCCACTCGATCTTGTAGACAGATGTCTTTCTATCTAGGGAGATTTCTTCAGAAACTGTAGTTTGGAAACCACTTTCTCAATACACATTAGATCTCACTCTTAGAAATGACAAACATTTTATGCAAGATCATTTATCCCTCATCTTAAAATGTAAATAGGCATTAACATCATCTTGGTTCTCTCTAATTAAGTTGATCTGCTCAGTTGTTTGACAGCCAGGTCAAAACTTAAGAATGATGTCTTCCTGATGCTAGAACTCTAAACAACAAAATCAGGGAAATTAAACTGAATAAGACCAAATTATATCATTTGCTCTAAGTAGAATTTTAGTAAATTTGATTGAAGGGGATAAGAATTGGTTCCATGCATAAATTTAGGAACTGGTAAACAGCAGGGAGTATTATATGTGAATGGTCACATGTATAGTGAAAATACATGGATAGGGTGAGTACTATAGAGTTTGTGTAAGTAAAGAAAATTTTCTTTTGGAGTTATAAACTACTCGATAGGCCAATGAAATGGATATGTCTTACTTGGATAATTGTAAATTTAAGCCATTTCATATCTGTTGTAGACTTGAATTAACAAGCTGATTGATGAAATACTTCTTTCAGGTAGCACACAGGAAAATTAAAGTTAGAATATATTTTTGATCTTTAGAAAAGTTATGACCTAGACTAGGGGCTGGCAACCCTTTTCTGCAAAAGGCCAATAGTAAATATTTTAGGCATTGTGGGCCAAGAGGCAAAATCGAGGATATTATTACATACTTTTTTAAAAAACAAAATGTACATTTATTTTAAAGGATAAAGTATAATCAACAATTTGTTCAAATTTTCCAAGGAATAGATAACTTTTTAATTTTTATTTTTAAGTTCTGGGATACATGTATAGAGAGTGCAGGTTTGTTACATAGGTATACACATGCCATGGTGGTTTGCTGCACCTATCAACCCATCATCTAGTTTTAAGCCCCACATGCATTAGCTATTTGTTCTGCTGGTCTCCCTCCCCTCCTCCACCCTCCACAGGCCCTGGTGTGTGTTGTTCCCCTCCCTCTGTCTTGCGTTCTCATTGTTCAACTCCCACTTACGAGAACATGCAGTGTTTGGTTTTCTGTTCCAGTGTTAGTTTGCTGAGGATAATGACTTCTAGTTTCATCTGTGTCCCTGAAAAGGATATGATCTCATTCCCTTTTTATGGCTATGTAGTATTCCATGGTGTATATTACATACATATAACAAAAGAAAAAGGACATTTTTTTGATGCAATATAATTATATTATTATTCAAACTATAATTGAGAATTTTGTAATGCATATTCTTTTTTCTTTCTTTCTTTTTTTAAATTATGCTTTAAGTTCTAGGGTACATGTTCACAACGTGCAGGTTTCTTACATATGTATACCTGTGCCATGTTGGTGTGCTGCACCCCTTAACTCATCATTTACATTACATATATCTCCTAATGGTATCCCTCCCCCCTCCCCCCACCCCATGACAGGCCCTGGTGTGAGATGTTCACCACCCTGTGTCCAAGTGTTCTCATTGTTCA
>NW_012104165.1:1309219-1310531 GCF_000951045.1 Mandrillus leucophaeus | reverse complement strand
GTGGTTTGTAGTTCTCCTTGAAGAGGTCCTTCACATCCCTTGTAAGTTGGATTCCTAGGTATTTTATTCTCTTTGAAGCAGTTGTGAATGGGAGTCCACTCATGATTTGGCTCTCTGTTTGTCTGTTCTTAGTGTATAAGAATGTTTGTGATTTTTGCACATTGATTTTGTATCCTGAGACTTTGCTGAAGTTGCTTATCAGCTTAAAGAGATTTGAGGCTGAGATAATGGGGTTTTCTAAATATACAGTCATGTCATCTGCAAACGGGGACAATTTGACTTCCTCTTTTCCTAATTGAATACCCTTTATTTCTTTCTCCTGCCTGATTGCCCCAGTCAGAACTTCCAACACTATGTTGAATAGGAGTGGTGAGAGAGGGCATCCCTGTCTTGTGCCAGTTTTCAAAGGGAATGTTTCCAGTTTTGCCCATTCAGTATGATATTGGCTGTGGGTTTGTCATAAATAGCTCTTACTATTTTGAGACACATCCCATCAATACCAAATTTATTGAGAGTTTTTAGCATGAAGGGCTGTTGAATTTTGTTGAAGGCCTTTTCTGCATCTATTGAGATATTCATGTGGTTTTTGTCTTTGGTTCTGTTTATATGATGGATTACGTTTATTGATTTGCGTATGTTAAACCAGCCTTGCATCCCAGGGATGAAGCCAACTTGATTGTGCTGGATAAGCTTTTTGATGTGCTGCTGGATTTGATTTGCCAGTATTTTATTGATTTTTGCATTGATGTTCATCAGGGATATTGGTCTAAAATTCTCTTTTTTTGTTGTCTCTGCTTTGGTATAAGGATGATACTGGCCTCATAAAATGAGTTAGGGAGGATTCCCTCTTTTTCTATTGATTGGAATAGTTTCAGAAGGAATGGTACCAGCTCCTCCTTGTGCCTCTCGTAGAATTCGACTGTGAATCCATCTGGTCCTGGACTTTTTTTGGTTATTGCTGCAATTTTAGAGCCTGTTATTGGTCTATTCAGGGATTCAGCTTCTTCCTGGTTTAGTCTTGGGAGGGTGTATGTGTCCAGGAATTTATCCATTTCTTGTAGATATTCTAGCTTATTTGCATAGAGGTGTTTATAGTATTTTCTGATGGTAGTTTGTATTTCTGTGGGATCGGTGGTGATATATCCTTTATCATTTTTTATTGTGTCTATTTGATTCTTCTCTCTTTTTTTCCTTTTTAATCTTGATAGTGGTCTATCAATTTGTTGATCTTTTCAAAAAACCAGCTCCTGGATTCATTGATTTTTTGAAGGGTTTTTTGTGTCTCTATCTCCTTCAGTTCTGCTCTGATCTT
>NW_012104165.1:1262728-1309033 GCF_000951045.1 Mandrillus leucophaeus | reverse complement strand
AGGTTGTTCAATTTCCATGTAGTTGAACAATTTTGAGTCAGTTTCTTAATCCTGAGTTCTAGTTTGATTGCACTGTGGTCTGAGAGACAGTTTGCTATAATTTCTGTTCTTTTACATTTGCTGAGGTGTGCTTTACTTCCAATTATGTGGTCAGTTTTGGAATAAGTGTGATGTGGTGCTGAAAAGAGTATATATTCTGTTGGTTTGGGGTGGAGAGTTCTATAGATGTCTATTGGGTCCACTTGGTGCAGAACTGAGTTCAATTCCTGGATATCCTTGTTAACTTTCTGTCTCATGGATCTGTCTAATGTTGCCAGTGGGGTGTTAAAGTCTCCCATTATTATTGTGTGGGAGTCTAAGTCTCTTTGTAGGTCTCTAAGGACTTGCTTTATGAATCTGGGTGCTCTTGTATTGGGTGCATATATATTTAGGATAGTCAGCTCTTCTTGTTGAATTGATCCCTTTACCATTATGTAATGGCCTTCTTTGTCTCTTTTGATCTTTGTTGGTTTAAAGTCTGTTTTATCAGAGACTAGGATTGCAACCCCTACTTTTTTTTTGTTTTTCCATTTGCTTGGTAGATCTTCCTCCATCCCTTTATTTTGAGCCTATGTGTGTCTCTGCATGTGAGATGGGTCTCCTGAATACAGCAAACTGATGGGTCTTGACTCTTTATCCAATTTGCCAGTTTGTGTCTTTTAATTGGACCCATTTAGTCCATTTACATTTAAGGTTAATATTGTTATGTGTGAACTTGATCCTGTCATTCTGATATTAGCTGGTTATTTTGCTCGTTAGTTGATGCAGTTTCTTCCTAGCATCGATGGACTTTACATTTGGGCATGTTTTTGTAATGGCTGGTACTGGTTGTTCCTTTGCATGTTTAGTACTTCCTTCAGGATCTCTTGTAGGAAAGCCTGGTGGTTACAAAATCTCTAAGCATTTGCTTGTCTATAAAGGATTTTATTTCTCCTTCACTTATGAAACTTAGTTTGGCTGGATATAAAATTCTGGGTTGAAAATTCTTTTCTTTAAGAATGTTGAATATTGGCCCCCACTCTCTTCTGGCTTGTAGAGTTTCTGCCGAGAGATCTGCTCTTAGTCTGATGGGCTTCTCTTTGTGGGTAACCCGATCTTTCTGTCTGGCTGCCCTTAACATTTTTTTCTTCATTTCAACTCTGGTGAATCTGACAATTATGTGTCTTGGAGTTGCTCTTCTCAAGAAGTATCTTTGTGGCATACTTTGTATTTCCTGAATTTGAATGATGGCCTGCCTTGCTAGGTTGGGGAAGTTCTCCTGGAAAATATCCTGAAGAGTATTTTCCAACTTGGTTCCATTCTCCCTGTCACTTTCAGGTACACCAACCAGATGTAGATTTGGTCTTTTCACATAGTCCCGTATTTCTTGGAGGCTTTGTTCATTTCTTTTTACTCTGTTTTCTCTAAACTTCTCTTCCTGCTTCATTTCATTCACTTGATCTTTAATCACTGATACCCTTTCTTCCACTTGATCAGATCAGCTACTGAAGCTTGTGCATGCATCATGTAGTTCTCATGCCATGGTTTTCAGCTCCAGCAGGTCATTTAAGGTCTTCTCTACATTGTTTATTCTAGTTAGCCATTCATCTAATCTTGTTTCAAGGTTTTTAGCTTCTTTGCAATGGGTTCGAACATCTTCCTTTAGCTCGGAGAAGTTTGTTATTACCAATCATCTGAAGCCTTCTTCTGTCAACTGGTCAAAGTCATGCTCCGTCCAGCTTTGTTCCATTGCTGGTGAGGAGCTGCATTCCTCTGGAGGAGAAGAGGTGCTCTGATTTTTGGAATTTTCAGCTTTTCTGCTCTGGTTTCTCCCCATCTTTGTGGTTTTATCTACCTTTGGTCTTTGATGATGGTGATGTACAGATGGGGTTTCGGTGTGGATGTCCTTTCTGTTTGTTAGTTTTCCTTCTAACAGTCAGGACCCTCCGCTGCAAGTCTGTTGGAGTTTGCTGGAGGCCCACTCCCGACTCTGTTTGCCTGGGTATCACCAGTGGAGGCTGCAGAACAGCAAATATTGCAGAATGGCAAAGGATGAACCCACTCACTTAAATTTTGTGCCTAAATTCCTCTCTTGCCTTATCCTTCTTCCAGCACTGTTTAAAGATAAGTGATAGACAAAAGATCGTCCCATTTTCCCCCCATTTAACATATAAAGGAAATTCCATGAGTCATCTATAGTCCCACAAAGAACATACAGAACTAGAAAAAAATGCTGTGGATTGTTGGAACAATATCCAGCTTGTATTGTAACAGTTTGGTAAGATCTGTATGATTTGTACTAAGTGAGTCAAAAATACCTGAAGAATTAGACATCTTTAAAGTTTCTGTGGAATTGGGAGAATTGTTTCCCTCTATGTTGTTCTGAAGACTTATATATACTGATCCCTAGAAGGATCAGACGCCCTCTAACATTTATAGCCAACATCTCAACTGTTACTTGGACAATTAATTTGATCATAATATTAGGATGTGTCAGAATTAAGTTTTTTATACTTTTAAGCACAAGACAAGAAGAAATGTACCCCTTGTGGGACTTTTAGAGACCTCAGTGTTTAATCAAAGATCTTGTGTAATATTCAATATAATGATGAATGTCATGAACACAAGTGGCAGAAAATATGAATGAAAAAAGGATGAGAAGCTGTGGGAAAAGGCAGAAGCTCTTAACACCCATAATCAATTATGCAGGGTTTAAACACCAACAACGAATAGTTTGCTCCTTAGCAAATTTAATTATGGGATTTTTAGAAACATTTCTAGAAAGTTTAATTATGGGCTTTCTAGGACATTTAAAATTGGCTTTCTAGAAACTTTGATTCAAGGCTGGGTACAGTGGCTCATGCCTGTAATCTCAGCATTTTGGGAGGCTGAGGTGGGAGGATTGTTTGAGCCCAGGAGTTTGAGACCATCCTGGACAGCATAGTGAGATCCCATCTCTACAAAAAATTTAAAAATCAGGTGGGCATGGTGGGATGTGCCTGTAGTCTCAGTTACTTGGGAGGCTGAGGTGGGAGGATTGCCTGAGCTCAGGAAATCAAGGCTGCAGTAAGCCATGATCACACCACTACACTCTAGCCTGAGAAGTAGAGTGAGACTCTATCTCAAAAAAAAAAAAAAAAGTGTAAAAAGAAAGTTTTATTCCCAAGAAACTGCCTCAGAGGTATGGAATTTAACTCTCCTCTTCAGTAGTAGGTTGTATTGCCTGCATTTTGGAGCCTCTGGTATTAGCTCATCTTCTGTTCATTTTCAGTGCTTCAACACCTGAGTTTTTGTAGAAGACATGTAGATGTCTAGAAGACATCTAGACATCTTTTTTCTAAAAGACAGAGTTTCCTGTTGAGAACACTCTGATGTTGAATGATGCTTGACCTCTTCATGGAGGCCTTCCCCATTCTTTACATGGATAAGATGTATCTCTACTGTGGAGTCTCTGATACAGAACAAAACTGATAACCCCCCTGAAAGCATTCCCACACTAATCACATTTTTAAGGTCTAAATCCAGAGTGTATTTTCTGGTGATAACAGAATACCAAGTATGAAGAGAAAGCTTCTCTGTCCACTTCACATTTAAGAAGTTTCTCTCCCAGGTGAATTCTGTAGTGGTAAATGAGGCTTGTATTTTGGATGAAGCTTTTCCCAAATTCATTAGATTTGTGTCATTTTTTTAAATGTAAAAGTCGCCTGCTGATGTTCTAATCTGATCCATTTTTTTTTCCACACTCAGAATCCTGGTACATGCTCCCATTGAGTGTTCCACATACCTTCCCATATAATTCTGTTTTCTGTAATTTCCTTAATTGGAGCTGCTGTCCTTTTCTCAGTCTTCACCTTACCATTGGAAACAATAATCCAATGAAAAGAAGGGGCTTATTATAGGAGAGAAAAATCTTCCTAATAAAATATGAGTATGAGGTTTGTGTTTATCTGAAAAGTATATGAAGAAGGCATAATATGAGGAGAACATGAGAAAGGTGACATATGTGGTGCCAGTGGCCAAAAGAGGAAACACTGGCAAAAAGGCAGTAAGCATATAAGTAGGATAAGGAAAAGAGCGAAAAGAACAGAATGAGAATCAGTTCAAAAAAGAACTGGCTGGGGTGTTATGAGAATGTGGAATGTGGAATGTGAATGAAGTGGATTTGTTTTGAGGTGATCATTCATTGATCAACTCAAATTCCTGATTAATTCGTTCAACAAATGTTTACCTTGTGTGTACCATGTGCAGTATTGGAGCCGTCAGTATTAGAACAATAAACAAAACAGCAGAAAAAATTCCTGCATTCACGCTCACATAACTTCTATGGGATGTTGGCCAATTAACAAACAACTAAAAAATAAAGTACATAGGTGGTAATAAGTGCTATGGAAAAGAGGACAGGGACTTCCATCAGGCAACAGGGGGTGAAGATTTTAAATAGAGTGATGAGGAAGACCTCACTGATAACCTGAAGGAGGTGAGAGAGCCAGTCATGTGGTTATCGGGGGCATAGAATCCCAGGCAGAGCAAACAGCAACTGCTAAAGCTCTGAGGCGAGAATATGTCTAGATTCAAGGAACAACTCACTGGCTGTAGCTGGAGCAAAGTGAATGAGGGAGAGCAATGGAAAATCTGGTCAGAGAGGAGGCAAGTAGCCAGGTTATATAGAGGTTCAAAAACTACTGTAAGAACTTTGGTTTTTATTCTGAGTAAATGAGAAACCATTCGATATTTTTCGATAGAGGAGAGTTAAGATCTGGCTTGGGGTTTGAAATGATCACTGTAGTTGTTGTGTTGAGAATAAACTATATGAGAGACAAACGTGCAAGCAAGAAAACTCAGTAGCGGGCTACTGCAGTAATCCTGGGAACATACAATGGTAACGAAAAACAGTGGTAGCAGTGGAGATGGTGAGAAGTGATTTAGTTTGTGGATATATTGGGAAAGTAGTTCTAATGGGATTTCCTGATTAATTGGATGAGACATGAGAGAAGAGTAAAAGACAAGAGTCAAAAAAGCAGATGAGCAGTTTATAAACAAGGCAACTACTACTCAAGGGGCAAAAGCTGTGCAGAAGTTAAAATATGTCTATAGTGAGTACTGGCCTACTATCCCTGTACATGTTTATGCCTTAAGGGAATTATAATTATAAAAAAAATAGTTAGGCATGCAAGCTTTATCATCATAAGACTGAAAGGGAGTGAATGAGTCTAAGGAAAATTCATAAATAGTGCTCCCAATTGTGAAATATATGTGTATGCATAATCAGAGTAATGGATACAAGAACAAGCAAGACCAGAGGAGGTTCAACAAGAACTGGTAGGTGCAGTCTTAGGTTTTGGGGGTCTGAGATTTGATTTTACTCTACTAACAAGGCAATAGCTTAGCCTGTTATTGGAATCTGGCATATAACACAAATTGCCTAAGTCAGAAACAAAATAATTTTATGATTACAAGGAGGCCCTATGACTTTTACACTTCGCCTTCAGAATTTAATTGCCTTTTTCTACTGCATTAATAACCCACCCCAAACAGTCCTACTATTTCAAAGTTATAATTGTTATTTTTTTCCCAATTAGGATAGTCTAGGCCCAGTGGCTCATGCCTGTATTCCAGCACTTTGGGAGACTGAAGCAGGAGTATCACTTGAGGCCAGGAGTTTGAGACCAGTCTTGGAAACATAGCTAGACTCCATCTCTATAAAAAACAAAACCAAAAAAACCTTATTAGGAGAGACAGTCCCCCTTGGGCCTTTTGTGCTTCTGCACATCTTGCTGTATGTGCCAAGGATATAAGTCTCTGATCATTTTTTACCAGTCTATTTCCCATAGATAGCAAGTCTACTATTTGTTACTCATAGATATCAAGCAGCTATCATATTTGCATCAGTTGCCACTGCCACCAAGTCTCAAGAAGGTGACATGATGGGCCCAGATGGATGCTATGCACACA
This sequence comes from Mandrillus leucophaeus, assembly GCF_000951045.1. Classification (NCBI taxonomy): domain Eukaryota; kingdom Metazoa; phylum Chordata; class Mammalia; order Primates; family Cercopithecidae; genus Mandrillus; species Mandrillus leucophaeus. The sequence goes on along the minus strand of NW_012104165.1, from coordinate 1,303,063 downwards.
GTGGGGTTGTGTTGCATCCAGAGAAGCCTGAGCTTAGGGAATCTGCAGCTTTTATAGCAAGGGGTTGAGTAAGCCTGGTAATTGTACAAGGGAAGACATTATCTTTCAAGGTAACCAGCTACATAAACAGTCTGAGGAATAGACTGGTTTAAAAAAAATGACTAGGGTCTTGTATCCTGATTTTCTTTTTTTTAAACCATCATTCTCGTAACTTTCTATTAAAGTTTATGTATGCATTCTGCTTATGGTTTATTCTATTGTCAATCTCCACTGGAATATTAACACTATGAGGGCACAGACGTTTGTCCTTTTTGCCACTGTTGTATCCTGAACACCTAAAATAGTGTCCAGCCCAGAAGAGTAACTCAACATTCTTGTTCTGTACAAGGTTAAATAATTTAAACCTTATTGAGTCCTAATGTGTAATATGTATATCATTTTCAACTTTACCATATCGCTTTTTAAGATAAATGTATGAATTTATACACCCATCAGCTGTGTAAGAGTTTTTTCACACATTTACTAGCAAATATTATTGAAACACTTTTACATTTTGCTAAGGTATAGGTATGAACTGGCTTAAAATTTGCCTTTTCTAATAACAAGGTTAAGGATCTTTGCTTATGTTAATTGGCCATTTAAGATTCCTCCTCTGTGAATTGCCTGTGTGTATTCCTTGTTATTTTTTTCTGTTTGATTCTTGGCTTTTTTCTTGTTCATACATAGAAGTTCATTATATATTCTGGCTATTGATCTTTGTTAATTATATGGGTTGCAAATATCTTCTTTCAGTCTTTTGGGTTTTCCACATGTTTCTGGTGTCTTTTGATATAGCTTTAAATTTTAATGAGGTCAAATTTACTAATTTTTTTCCTTCACAGTATGTGCTATGTATTTTAAAAGAATTCCTGCTTTACTTAAGATCATAAAGAAATACTCCTAATTTTCTTCTGAAAGTGTCAAAATTTTTCTATTTAAATTTTTTTTGAGAAAGGGTCTCACTCTGTCATCCAGGCTGGAGTGTAATGGTGCAATCATAGCTCACAGCAACCTCAAACTCCTGGGCTTAAGGGATCCTCCTGCCTCAGCTTCCCAAGTAGCTGAGATTATAGGTGCACACCACTGCACCTGGCTAATTTTTTCCTTTTTTGTAGAGATGGGGTTTTGCCATGTTGCTGTGGCTGGTCTCAAACTCATGAGCTCAAGCAATCTAGTCACCTTGGCCTCCCAAAGTGCCAGGATTACAAGCATGAGCCACGACACCTGGCCAGTTTTGCTTTTTGACTTTTAAGTCTTCATAGAAATTAATTGTTGTGCATGTATGAACCAAACTTTTTTTTTCTATTTGGATATCTTTTATCAAGTAGCCCTTTTTTTCCCACTGATTTTTAATGCTACTTCTGTTACATATCAAGCATCCATACATGCCTAATTGCTTCTCAGCCTTTAGTTCTGTTCTATTGGTCTACTTGTCTATAATTGTGCTGATGCCACACTGGCTTAACTACCTAACTACTGTACATATATAATAAATCCTAATATCAGGTAGGGCAAGTTACAGCACCTCCTTTGCTCAAAAAATTCCTTGGGTCTTTTTCACTCTTTTGTTCTTCCTTATGAGTCTAGGATCAGCTAGTCAAATTCCATGGAACGGCTCACTGGGATTTTGATTAGCATTACATTTAATTTGTGTATCAATTAGGAAGGAATGAAATCTTTCCCATATTGGATTTTCCTATGCATAAACATGGTATGTATTGCCATTATTTATCCTTTTCTTAATAAAATTTTATGTTTTCGTTAAGGTGTCTTTTTATTTCATTGCTCCTGTAGTTACTGTCTTTTAAAAATTACATTTTCGAACTCTTGTTGGTAGACCAGAAGAGCAATTGTGAATACTGATGTTTTTCATCCAGCAACCTTGCTAAACTCTCTTACTAATCAAAATAATTCAAGTGTTAGATTATCTTGGGCTTTCTGTGTAAAAACTACAACACATTTTTTAAAGCATGGTTTATTCATTTATATTGAATGTTTTAATTAGATAATGCACTCATTTACATCAAAATATATTAAAAGGTGTAATCATTCTTTGTTTTAATTAGATAATGCAATCACCTCAAAATATATTAAAAAGTGTACAGTAATCATTCTTCCTCCTACCTATATCCCCTAGTCTACCCAGTTTCTAATCCTCATAGGTAACCACCGTTATTAATTTAATGTATCCCTCATAGATAACCACCGTTATTAATGTAATGTATCTCTCTGGGGTTTCTTCTAAATATACAAGATCGAAACAAATATATATTAAAGTCTTATTAATCTCTTCTATCTTCACAAAAATCTAGCAAAATATAGACATATCTCTGATCCTTTTCTCCCTTTGCTGAAAGAATCATTTTTAAAAGTCATTTTAACAGCGACACTGGAGGGAAGACGACGCGTTGGGGGCTGGCAAACCACAGAGTCTGTCAGGTAGGTGGCTAGAGAGGAACGGAAGTGGCCTTTGTGTTCCGCCCTGTGTGTATGGTTTGTTAGTTTCCGACACTGTCAGTGTGTGGTCTATGGCAGAAGCCGGTTGGGAACCCGCTTACAGATGTGGGCTCACGCGGAATCTGCTTATAGATGTGCGGTCACGCCTCCTTCTGTTGCTCTTCTCTGACCTGTCATGCAGTTCTTAGGGTCCGTGTGTGTGTGTGTGTGTGTGTGTGTGTGTGTGTGTGTGTTTGTGTGTGGTGGTGATGGGGGGGCGGGAATCCCTCCCTCACCAATTCCGCCCCCCGCCTCCGACCCTCCCCAACTCCCTGAACCCTGTCTTCCCAGGAAGCCTTTGGGCCGTGGTCTCCACAAAGGGCTCACTAGAAGAGCCTTTTTGTTCAGGGCCGTGTTGTGGACTGCCTTTCCGTTCTCTGGGTTGGTGCCTTAATTCGTTAGGAGACAGGATTCTTGGGTTATAGTCACAGGCCTTAAAAAATGAGAGCCTTTAAATCTTTGCTGCTCTTAGAGACAAGTTCAGTATTAAAAGCCCTTTAAATTACTGTTGGCATTACTGGTCAGGAGCCTGGATTTTAGAGTTGGCCTGTCAGGTTGGGTCCTGCTAACTGTGTGACTTCTGGCTGATCCGTAACCTCTCTGTGCTGCATTTTACATCTTTGTAAATGGAGATAATGTATATCACCTAACCCATTAGATAAGGCTGTGAGGATTGTGTCCGCGAGGATTAAATGAATATATGTAAAGCACCTAAAATAGTACCTTGCATGGAGTAAGCATGATGTAATAATGATCTCCTATTATTATTTATTATTTTTTTCCTATAAGGAGCACCTTACCTTTAGTGTCTTGATGACTGGCTTTTGTTACCTTTCTTTAAATTTTTAGGCCTTTTATCAATTCTGTTGGTAATGGACGATTTCTTACATGGGAGTGAGAGGAGTGGGGAGAAGAGATATTCTTAGGAAGAGCCTCTCTCAAATAGTTTGTGTTGTTTGTTGTGATGCTCAAACCCACAGTAGCTCCAAGAGTTGGAAATGCCTCTCCTTGACTCCTCTGATTTAGGAGAAGGAAAAGAGATTTTTGTCAGTGGAAGGCTGAGATACACCGACCCTGATCAGTGCTAAAAAGGTGTCATCTTTTTAGAGTCTTGTCTCTGTGATCTGAGAGACCAAAATAGACACACCTCTATCAACTAAGATGAACCTTAAAGTTAAGGAAACAATCTTAACCTTACCTGCATGTGTTCATGTATACCTGCTTGTGTTCGATGGTTCAGGGCCTTGCTGGTAAAGTAAATTTCTAAATTCCGACGGCTACAAGAAAAGCCATATTCTTACTAAACGCCCTAATAACAGGAGCTATCAGGCAAATCCCAACTCCAATTTATAACCCAGAGCACTACAACTCCGACTGAATAGAGGACCAGCCTTACAAGCATTATTTTCTGATTAGCAATTGTAGATGTTAAGCCAGTTTCAGCCGGCTCATAGGGGCTGCATATAAATTGTCTTTGTGTCCTGTAGTTCACCTTTAGACATGAAGAGCCAAATTCTCCCTCATTTTAATGCTACCCACCCCACGCCACCCCAAAGTGAACATGGGATGTATGTTGCATCTATGTTTACTTACTGCACATGAACTCTGCTCCCCTCATAAATATATCCAGCTTTCCCCCAAACCTGCTGAATATGTATGACTTTATTGTCATACACTGTGAAGCATAAAGCCCAACTTGTTCTTTCCTTCCTGGAAGAGGGTACCTTTGGTCCACGCAAGAGACAGTCTCTTCCCAGTTTGAAAACTAGTATAACCAATAAAACCCTCTTTTCTACCATTTAGCCATTCTAGTGGTCTTTTGGATAACATTTCCAAGAGACCTGTGGCTCATGTGGGAATTACATATGTGTGAGTATATGTGTGTGTGTGTATATATATATATTACACACACCTACATACCTATGTCTGTATTTATTTCTATAAGTAACTACAGATAGTGGAACATTGAGTTCACACCAACACCTTTAATTTTAATCCAATACTGCAGGATTCATTTTGACCTTTTATTTTTTATGTTTGTAACTCCCTTCTCTGACAGTGAGAAACCTGGATGCTAATATGACCAGTGGGCTGTCTGTATCTTGGGTTCAACCAATTACAGATAAAAAAAACATTTAAAATAAAAAAACTGAAAATAACAATGCAATGTCGACCTAACAGGAAGAAGCTGAGGCACAAAATACTATTTTAAAGAGATCACTTAAGCCAAAATGAGGACAGTTATGCAGAGCCCACATAAGCAAGTGCCTTTAAGAGGAATTTATTTAGCTCAAGAGGGGAGTGTGACATGAGTGCTATTGCATATTAGTGCTTCTCTGGGTCTGATCATTTAAAGGGGCTTGCAGTCCTCAGATAAAAAGGGTTTTTTTTTCTTGACAATGATGAAAAAGATAATGCAAATAGAGAAATACATTGTAACAAATATTTACATGGCATTTACATTGTATTAGATATTATAAGTACATCTGGAAACTACTTAAAGTATACTGGGTATAGATTACATGAAAATACTATACTCTTCCATTTTATATTAGGGAAAAGAGCATCCTCAGATTTTGGTACCTGAGAGAGTCCTGGAGCCAATCCCCCAAGGATACCAAAGGATGACTGTAACTAATTATTTAATAAATCTTTCATGTATATAATCAATTTCCCCATGCCTTCTCACTTATCTCAGTTGGGCTCAGACCTCAAATGTTACAACTTGGTGAAATTGGAATGAGGCCTATGGAATAGATGGTAGCAATGTATGTGTCAATTTTTCTACCATAGTTTCCTCCTCTCACCCATGTGACACTCTCCTCACTCCACTTGGGGTCCAAGTTCACTCTAGGCTGGACTGCCACCTCCTCCTCCATCTCCTGTGGCCCCACCTAATGGTTTTTGGACTGAATTATTCAGGAATGAAGGAAGGTAGGATTTTTTAAATTTAAAAGAAAATTGCTATGGACAATGTCAGATATATGTAAGTGTAGAAAGAATATTATGACAAACTCCCATATGTGTCTCACCTAACTTCAACAATTATCATGTTTGTGCTGTTTTCTTTTTTTCTTCCTCTTTTATTTTCTGAGTATTGTAAAGCAAAATCCCAGACATTATATCAGCTTACAAGGACAAGTACTTCAGCGTGAATTTCTAACAAATAAGGACTTTTCAAAAACATAACCATAGTATCCTTATGACAACTAAATTGACAGTAATTCATGAATATCATTGTGTTTTAATTTTCCCAATTGTCTCAAATATGTCTTTTTGCAATTGTTTTGTTCTTATCAGGGTCCAAATAAGGTTTACCATTACCATTACATTTGGTTGATAAGTCTATTCAGTGTCTTTTAATCTATAGTTCCCCTTTCTCCTCTGAATGTTTATTAATGCCATTTATTTGTTGAAGAATCTAGGTCTTCCTGAGGTAGGAGTCTTCACTCGACTCCAGAAGTGGGGCTGACACCAGACCAAATTGAGAATTAGCCAAAACAGAGTAGAAGCAAAAGCACGTCTCTGTAGGACATGCTCAGCAATGTGCCATGTCAGTTTACCATTGCCATGCTACCCCTTTCCATGGCAACAACCTGATGACCAGGAAGTTACCACCCTTTCTCTAGAAATTTCTGCATAATCTGCCCCTTAATTTGAATATAATTAAAAGTGGGTATAAATATGGCTGCAGAACAGATTCTGAGATACTACTCTGTTCATGCTGCCTATTGGTTAGCCCTGCTCTGCAAAGGAGCAGTACCTCTGCTGCTGCTGTACATTACTGCTTCAATAAAAGCTGTTGTCTAATACCACTAGCTCACCTTTGAATTCTTTCCTGAATTAAGCTGAGAACCATTGATTCATTCATTTTATGAAACAAGCAAAAAGAAATAAAAAAGAAATTAAAAAAAAGGACCCTCCTGATCTAAGCCCCAGTTTGGGGGCTCACCTGTCCTGCATCATCTGGCAACCCAGATGGGATGAAGACAGCAGAGACAGTGGAGAAAGAGGCAATCAGCATGAAGGCAAGATAGTAGTAAGGCAGCGAGACAAAAGAGATGATCAGTGATCAGCAGAGAAGTGGTAATTGGCAAGAGATGATGAGAGATGGTAGTCAGCAAGACAGCAAGAGACCAGTGAGAGATGGCGATTGGTGAGAAGGTAAATGGAGAGATGGCAAAGCAGTCTGTGACTGAGGCTGCAAGAGCTCTAACAATAAAGAGCTGCCAACACTACAGAGCTATAACAGTAACCAGAGGTTCTTTTCAGAGCCATCATTTTCCCTGACAGGTGGAGCCAAGTGGATGTGTAAGGGGTCATAATGCTGCTGCCTCATATGGAACCCACTGCTCCAACCAGCAGGCCGGTGGGTTACCAGCCCCATCCTGGTCCCCCATGTGACAGCTGAGCCCACCTAAGCTGAGGAAATCGGGAGAGACTTTCACCTGGGTCCCATGTGAAAGATTGGTGAGATTGGTGAGAGCCATTTTGACTCTTGAGGATAAGTGAATGTTCCTTGTGTTCCCCTACCTCACCCCCTAATATCGGGTAAGATAGGAAGTAAAAGTCTTTGGGTAAGTGGTCAGGTAAAAGTACCCTGTTGTTTGAGTGCCTTGAAGCACATCCTTGCCACATCTTCCCCCAGTTCTTTCTCCTCTGACTCCATTTGATTGCTCCACCAGTCATTTTCAGTCCTAACATATATGTTTTGTTTTCAGTTTTTTTTTTTCTTTTGAGACCGAGCCTTGCTGTCACCCAGGCTGGAGTGCAGTGGCATGATCTTGGCTTGCTGCTACCTATGCCTCCCAGGTTCAAGTGATTCTTCTGCCTCAGCCTCCCGAGTAGCTGGGACTACAGGCATGCACCACCAGGCCCAGCAAATTTTTGTGTTTTTAGTAGAGAAGGGGTTTCACTATGTTGGCCAGGCTGGTCTTGAACTCCTGACCTCAGGTGATCCACCCATCTTGGCCTCCCAAAGTGCTGGGATTACAGGCGTGAGCCACCATGTCCAGCCTCCATGGGGTTTTCAGTATTTGGTGAGGAGACCCTCGCTGGCTGAAACTCAGGCACTCTGGGTTTTGGTATTTTCGGCTGCCCCAGCAGATGCTCTGGGGTTTTCAGCATTGACATTCCCTCTAGGATTGTGGATTACAGTCCCTACCTCTAGGAAAATATTGGTCTCGCCTTTGTCTGCCCTAAAGTTAGAAGTTACTTCCCTAATAGCCAGTTGCAGTCCCCTTCCTTTGTGCTAGCTTATAACTGCCTTGCTCAGCCCTCTTGGTTGAAGAAGCTGGGACTACCCAATCCCCTGGCATGACAGCCAAGCACCTACAGCAGTAAACAAGTGGCCACCCAAACATTTTTTTTCAGTGTCTCTGCTGGTAGGTAGGTTCTCCAGCAAGTCAGGGCCTCCGAGATTTCCCCCTGGGCAACCCCTTTTCCTTTCTCCCTTCCATTGTCACCATTTGTTTAGCCTCTCTCCGCATAACACTTGCTGTCTGCAAAATTTAGGTTCAACATTCTACTGCCCATTCATAGCTCAGCTCATAATGCACCTTCGTAACACTTTGCTCCCTCAATTATGCCTTCTCTGTAGAATAAAGTGAGAAATTAAAAGGGAAAAGTAACTAGGCATTTGCTAAACTTAGGCTAACTAGGCCAGGCGTGGTGGCTCATGCCTGTTATCCCGGCACCTTAGTAGGCTGACGTGGGTGAATCGCTTGAGCCCAGGAGTTTGAGACCAGCCTGGGCAACATGGCGAAACCCTATTTCTACTAAAAACACAAAAATTAGCAGGGCATGGTGGCGGGCACCTGTAATCCCAGCTACTTGGAAGGCTGAGGCATGAGAATCACTTGAACCTGGGAGGTGGAGGTTGCAGTGAGCCAAGATCGTGCCATTGCACTCCAGCCTGGGTGACAGAGTGAGACTCGTTCTTAAAAAGTAAGATAAAATAAACTTAGGGTAATTGAAACCCCTGTAGATATTTTTATTAAACATGGGGACAACGGTGAGCATCCCAAGAGACTCGCCACTAGGGTGGCTTGTAGACAACTGGAGTAAATTTAAACTAGAGAAAGAACCTAGGCAGGGTTCTTTACATCATAGTGATATTTAACAAGTAGATTTGCTCTCTAAAAAGAAAGGAAAATAGAGATCTCTTATGCACAGGCTTCTGTGGCTCTATAGTGGTTCACATTACTTCCAGACACCAGAAAGCCACACCTAAGGGATGCTCTCCAAGCAGCTCCCCTGTAGGAGGCCTATGCCCTGTCTGAAGTCTCCTCAGTCCTATTCTGAGGGTAGTCCCATTAGTTTTCTAATGAAGGATTCTAACTCAAGGTCATCAGGCACCCCTTCCCCTTATCCAACTAGCCCAAGCCCTTACCCCCCAGGGCCCAAAAAAGTAAGCCCAACCAGGACCACCAGGAGTAGGGCCCCATATAAGCCCCTAAAGTCAAACCTACGTCCATTGCAGGAGGTAGCTGATGGAAATGGAGGAACACTTAGAGTACAAGGGGCATTGTCTATCTATAATTTGGTTTTATACAAGGAAAAATTTGGCCAGTTTTCAGAGAATCAAAAAAAAAAAAAAAAGGTTTATACATTTTACCATATTCTTTGATTTCACTTGTCATGACTTGCAAGTATTGCCATTTGCTTGCTGTGCCATGAAAAGAAAAAAACTGAAGGAAAATTGTGTGGTTAAGCCAGTCATTTACGACAAGGTTATAGAAATAACTCAGGGAAAATGAGAAAATCCCACTCTATTTCAGGGTCATTTTGGTGAAACACTCAGAAAATATACTAATGCAGACCCAGACTCCCAAAAAGGACAAGCTCTCCTAGGTATGCATTTTATTACTCAATCTGCCCCTTACACTAGGAGGAAGTTACAAAAAGCAGCAATAGGACCTCAAACCCCTATGAGCCTTTTAAATGTGGCCTTTAAAGTTTACAACAATAGGGACAGGGCAAAAGCGGTTTAACAATAGCCAAAAGTGCAATTATTAGCAAATGCTTTAAGTAACCTGACCCTTCAGGGTTACCCATCCTGAAAAAGTGTCATAAGATGGGTATCTGGAATGCCCAGAGAAGACCCCCTGACTTGCCAGCCCCAGTGTATAGATTATTTACTAGCCAAACAAGATGTAGTCTGTCCAGTTATTAATAAAACCTGCTGCACATGTATTAACAACTCTGAACAGGTTGAGTTTAACTTTCACAAGATCTATAAGCAAGCTACCCGGTTACATATCTATAATCAGGGCACTGACTCCAACTATATCTGGTCAATTATCAAAAGTGCCGTTCAAAGTCTCACCTAGTTTTTCTCTCTCCTAGGACCTTTAATAGCCATCTTGTTATTACTAATCTTTGGCCCTTGCTTGTTTAACCTCTTTATAAAATCTGTGTCTTCTAAATTACAACAGTTCCAGATAAAGAAAATGCTGTCAAAAGGCTTCCAACCCATCCCATCTACTGATCCAGAAAATAAAAGCATCCTGCCCTTAGATATGGTATCCAGAGATTTGTACTCTTCCAGTGCTAGGCAAGGCCTATACCCATAAACTAAGCAGGAAGCAGTTACAGAAGATGGACCACTGCCCTTCTGCAGCCTGCTTAAAATTAAGAAGGCATATCTAATCTCTGAGGGAGGAATGAGGTAGGAGGCAGAATTCAACTCCAGAAGTGGGGCTCCAACACCTGACCAAATTGAAGACTAGCTAAGAGGGAAGAGGCAAAATCACCTCTCCACAAGACACACCCACCAATGTGCAATGTCAGTTTACCATTGCCATGGCAACACAAAGAAGTTGCCACCCCTTTCCATGGCAATGACCAGGTGTCTCAGAAGTTAACACCCCTTTTCTAGAAATTTCTGCATAATTGGATGCTTAATTTGCATATAATTAAATGTAGGTATAAATGTAACTGCAGAACTGCTTCTGAGCTGCTACTCTGGGCACACTGCCTAGGGGGTAGCCCTGCTCTGTAAGGAGCAGTACCTCTGCTGCTGCTGTACACTGACACTTCAATAAAAGTTGTTGCCTCATACCACTGGCTTGCCCTTGAACTCTTCCCTGGGCAAAGCAAAGCACCCTCTTGAGCTAAGCCCTAATTTTGGGGCTCACTTGTCCTGCATCATTCTGTTCTATAGAATATCCCACATGCTGGATTTGGCTGATTGATTTTTTAAAGTGTCATTTAATTCCTTAACTCTCAAACTCACCTGCATGTTGGAATCATCTAGGAAAGTTGGCCAGGCATGGTGACTCACACCTGTAATCCCAGCACTTTGGGAGGCTGAGGTGGGTGGATCACTTGAGGCCAGGAGTTCGAGACAAGCATGGTGATGCATGTCTGTAATCCTAGCTATTCAGGTGGCTGGGGCACTAGAATCACTTGAACCCAGGAAGCAGAGGTTGCAGTGAGCCAAGATTGTGCCACTGCACTCCATCTCTGGGTGACACAGGAAGACTCTGTCGCAAAACAAACAAAAACAACAAAAAGATGTTATTCATGCCTGAGTCCCATCCTGTGACACTCTGATTTAATTGATCCTGCTTGCAGTCTAGGTATCAGGATGTTTTAAAAGCTCCCCAGTGATTTTCTGTGACAGAGTGTGAAAACTGCTAACTTAACTTGTTTCTGTAAATATTAGGATCTAGAAACTTACTTATATTCAAGTTTACTTATAAGGATACTTCAGGGGCACTGCCCTCTACCTTCTGTGGTAGCTCATCAAGAGAAAGATATTTTGTAGCAGTTTTCATTTGCAACAGTCTTTGGGACCTCTCATTTTCTGAAGTTCTTTCCCTTCCTAATCCTTGGAACACAGAGGCATAGGCAGAGAAAGAAAAACTCAGGGAAGTACTGACATGGTATTTTTTCCCCTAATAAATTACTGAACTTGCATTTTGTAGCTTCTCCATTCCACTGGGCAGAAAGGGGCTTACTGAAGTGTCCAGCCAAATAACTTACAGTCAATTACGGCTTAAAATCGAGTCCCATCTAGTTCAAAGAATTCTCAAGGCTTTCTCCTATTATAGGATAGGCCTAGTTTATCACATGCCAGGCATTGTTCTAAGCAGTTTACACAAGAGTGCTCTCAATATTATCTAATCCCTACTAATGCCTGTAACATCCCTATCTACTATTACTTTCCCTATTTACAGATTGGAAAAGTCGGGCACAGGGAGGGTAAATAATTTACCAAGCTCACCCAGCCAGTTAGTGGTAAAACCAGGATTACACAGGTAACCTGGCTATCTGTGTATCTAGCCACTGTGCTTGACTGTGAATGGGGGCTGGGAAGAAACAGGAAGGAAGAAAGCAGAAGAGAATGGGGTCCCTCAAGCCAGAGACTAGAGAGTTTCTGAAGGTGGAGAGAAGCATAAGCCTGATTGCCAGAGAAGCAGTCACAGGATGTGCAAAGTGGTGAGGGGGGAGTGGGACACTGTGTTAAGGATTAGTGGGAGGTGAAGGCTACAGTTGGGGTGGGGGGGGCTTTCTTTCAAGTAGTTTGACCTTAATGAGGAGGAAAAAAAGTGACAGATTAAGGGGGTGAGTGGGGAAGGACCAAGGGCAGCCACTGCTCACTCCAGGCAAGTGCCTGGTGATGTGTTCCGCTGCTTTGATGTTTCTGGTCCTCTTGCCAGAGTTTTTAGGGCTCTGGGGAACCCCTGCTTTCCAGCTCAATTTTAGTGTTAATTTTATGCCAGCTGCTTAAGCAAGCTTTACATAGGAAAGAAATATGAGCCACAGCGGCATCCTTCCAGGATTTAAAGGCTCAGTCCTATTTCTTATGATCCAGTGTATGTCATCCTTTCCTTCTCTTTCCCTTAACTGCCTTCCCTTGTGTGGTGGTAAGGACAGGGTAGCTAAAGGGTTAACTCGGAGACAACCACTGAGAGAAGCTTCCTAGAGAGCCCAGGAAGTTGCCTTAGTTGCCAGCGAGGCTTCCTGTGCTCCAGCTTCAACTTCCCTCCTGTGTCTGGAGAGTGAGCACTTTCACTTCCAGACATCCTTTGGGGATACTTACTGTGGGATTCAGAGTGAAGTGCAGAGGACAACCCTGCAAGGGCACGGACTATAAGAGAGATCTGTGCAGCTGCGCCTCAGGAGTGTCCTGGGCCTCTGGGCATGAGAGGAGGGGGACCACTTGCAGTTTTACTGGACAATTTACCACCTTTCCAGAATCCTCTGAAGATATACAGGTCGCAACTAGAGTGAGACCTGAGTACTGCCTTGGGTCAGAATGGCTAGAGAACCGAGAAAAAACGCAGCCCTGGACGCCCAGTCTGCAGAAGACCAGACGGGGCTTCTGACCGTGAAGGTAGAGAAGGAGGAAGCTTCCGCCTTGACGGCGGAGGTGAGCGCATCCTGCAGCCCTGCTCGGGGCCCCGAACGCTCCCGCCAGCGCTTCCGAGGCTTCCGCTACCCGGAGGCTGCGGGTCCCCGCGAGGCGCTGAGCCGGCTCCGAGAGCTCTGCCGACAATGGCTGCAGCCTGAGATGCACAGCAAGGAGCAGATCCTGGAGCTGCTGGTGCTGGAGCAGTTCCTGACCATCCTGCCTGGGAATCTGCAGAGCTGGGTGCGGGAGCAGCATCCAGAGAGCGGGGAGGAGGTGGTGGTGCTATTGGAGTATTTGGAGAGGCAGCTGGATGAACCGGCGCCGCAGGTAGAAAGAACAGGTTTAGTATCTGAGCGCTGTGGTCTGTTTCCTCCTGAAATCCCAGATCGGAGTGAGGGGCATTCCTTTAAGATCCAGGAGTTCTCCATCTCTTTTTGTACTGTGAACGTCCTTGGCAGTAAGGTGAAGTCCCTGGACTCCTTCTCAGAATTATGTTTTTAAATATATAAAGAAACTATAAAGGATTACAAAAGAACACAACCATAATGACATACAGTTAGCAAAGAGTTAAATTTGTATTAAAGTAATATATGTGGATTTTTATTAGTGCACTAAATAATAAGACCTAGGGACAGGGCTTATAATTGGCAATTTCAGAATGGTGATAAGCATCTATTTGCCTGGTTGTAATGTGATGTGAAAACATGTGCAGGTTCTATTGGTGACAAAGTCCTGGGTACTGCTTATGCTACCTTGATTTGTTGCTTCCATTCATAGTTGAAGGAAATGTTAACTCTCTCTTAAAGACCAGTAAAAATAAGATTAGTTTTTGTCCTGTCTAAGTTCATGGACCACTTGGGAGAAAGTCCATGGACCACTGGTTATGAACCTCTGGTAGAAAGTGGGCCGATTTTTACCTCCATGTTCTTCCCTGTTTTATGAGGGACTATTTCCTCTTCGCATTGTCCTGTGTCCCTGTGCACATACCCTCAGAGGACCTGTGTGGCCAAAGCCTTCTAACTGGTGAGCTGGATACCGAGGTTCTTGACTTAGGTCTATTGCACCCGAGCCCTGTAGCAGTGGGAAGTCATTATAAATCTCTTAGCTTCATTCTTCATAAAAGATGTGGGAAATTCTGAGCTGCACATGAGACAGCAACTTGAAAACTGTAATTTAGCTATAAATGTCTGGAGGAAACTTGCTTTTAATGAGGACATAACTATGTGCCAGGCCCTATGTTAGGTGATTTCACATACTGTGATCTTATTTACTGGTCTCCAAAACCCCATAAAGTAGAAATTATTATCCTCATTTTTCAGATTAGAAAATATATTAGTATTCTTTGGGAATTTAGCACCAGTGTCCAAAGGGTTTTCGTAAACACACAGATGTATATGATGAGGGAGCCTAGAGTAATGGTAAGACCACAGGATCTGGAGTCATTCTGTCTGAGCTCCCATCCTAGCATTGCCACTTATTGAAGCAGCTTGCTTAAAAGCACCTTGCCCAGGCTGGGTGACAAGGGCAAGCTGCTTAAACACTGTCCACCCTTGGCTGGGCACAGTGGCTCATGCCTGTAATCCCAGCACTTTGGGAGGCCGAGGCAGATGGATCACCTGAGATCGGGAGTTCAAGACCAGCCTGACCAACATGGAGAAACCCCATCTCTACTAAAAATACAAAAAGTAGCGGGGTGTGGTGGCACATGCCTGTAATCCCAGCTACTAGGGAGGCTGAGGCAGGAGTATCACTTGAACCCCGGAGGCAGAGGTTGCGGTGAGGCGAGATCATGCCATTACATTCCAGCCTGACCAACATGGAGAAACCCCGTCTCTACTAAAAATACAAAAAGTAGCTGGGTGTGGTGGCACATGCCTGTAATCCCAACTACTGGGGAGGCTGAGGCAGGAGAATCGCTTGAACCCTGGAGGTGGAGGTTGTGGAGAGGCGAGATCATGCCATTACATTCCAGCCTGGGCAACAAGAGTGAAATTCCATCTCAAAAAAAAAAAAGAAAAGACACAACAACAACAAAAATGCTGTCCACTCAAGAGAGAGGATCAGGGCCACATCTCCGTTTTCAGCAACTTATCACAAAAATCCAAAATAATAGCTCATAGGGTTGTTGTCTATATGAATTGTGTTAATATCATAAGGCTTTCAGAAACAGTGCCTAGAAAATAGAAATCACTTGCACATGGAAAACATAGAAATGTTGGGTAGATAACTAAAAATAATGACTTATAGGTTCCAGTTGGTGACCAAGGGCAAGAAATGCTCTGTTGCAAGATGGCACTGTTGACACAAACTCAAGGGTCTCAAAGTAACCAATGCCAACCAGTGAAGGCTCTGTTCAAGCATGAATCTCTGGGATCCCAGCCCTTACAAGACAGAGGTGAGTATTCTCTTCTGGGTTGTATGAATTCTATAGACTTCATCCAATTTCATTTAAGGATCACTCAAAAGATCCATTTACAGTTTATATGCTCTTTACAGAGAGACTCTATTTTAAGACTGAGTCTAAAAGAGAAATTTCAAACCAAACTAGGACATAGTAAATCCTATTTTATTAAAATTGATGTCTAGAAATAATCAGTTTTTTAAACAACATGGTGATCTCCGTTCATTAAAGATATATTTAGGGAGCCCTCATCTGTGGTAGCCAGTGTTGTAGGTACTGGAGAGAGAGCCACCAATAAGACAGAATTCTTGCTTTGATGGAGCTTACATTCTAGCAGGGAGGATAGCAAATAATAATATAATTTTTGATATTGGTAAGTGCTATGAAGAAAGTAAGGCAGAATTTGTAAAGCCAGCCAGAACATTCCAGAGATAGTAGGACTACTACAAATAGAAGAGTGTAAATCTAAACCCTGTAAAATCTATAACTAGAAGAGTGAAAATCACTTAACAGGAAGCAGCTGTGTGTTCCATGCTGTTCCTCACGTGCTGTGAATATCTGGGTCGATTCCTAAGACATACAACACTTGGACATGCCATCCAACATGCAATCTTTGTTTCTCAGCAGAGTTCCTTGCCTAAACCAACTTGTTTTCTGCCCCTTGTGAATTGACTTATTGTAGGGAAACCTAAGGTTTCTTCTACTTCTCTTTTGAGTCTGAGCAAGTTCTATTTAAGCAGTCTTCCATTTCCTCCTTTCTGGACCAAGCCTTATTTGACTCCTCCTAGTTTTTCCTTTTTCTTTTTCTTTTCTTTTCTTTCTTTCTTTTTTTTTTTTTTTTTTGAGATGGGGGTCTCACTCTGTTACCCAGGCTAGAGTGCAGTGGTGAGACCTTGGCTCACTGCAACCTGTATCCCAGGCTCAAGCAGTCCTCCCACCTCAGCCTCCTGAGTAGCTGGGACCGCAGGCCCAGGCCACTACACCCACCAATTTTTTGTAATTTTGGTTCAGACAGGTTTCTCCAGGTTGCCTAGGATGGTCTCAAACTCCAGAACTCAGGCAACCCACCTGTCTCAGCCTCCCAAAGTGCTGGGATTACAGGGATGAGCCACTGTGCCTGGCCTCCTCCTAGTTTTTCATACCTGAAGTAGAAAGCATCCTAATGTCTACTAAAGACATTTTAACCAAAACAAAACAAAAACAAAAAACCCTCTTTACTCCCCATCTCCTAGCAAAATTCAAAACCCAAAGGTCTTCAAATGGAAAGCTTTGTTATGTTGCTTTCATTTCACCACTCCTACCAAGGATTCTGCACGTGGTTTTTGTATATCTGCAGAGCACACCAGATTTCTTTCGGCCCTAGGGCTTAAGCTGGTGGGAATCAGGCATTTTTGGAAGGAACACATTCTGTATAAACTTATTGGCAATAACTTACTGCCCCAGTTTCTGAACTTGGATTTTGCAAGGCAGGGAGGCTGAATACTAGGGTAGTTCTCATCCAGAGCTTCTTTCCTTCTTAGTTCTCCAGGTTCCTGGGCTTGCCCAGGGAGGGTGCTGCAGAGAAGATGCAATGGTAGCTTCCAGGCTCACTCCAGGGTCCCAGGTGAGCTGGAGCTCCTCTCCCTCCCCAGCACCCCATACCTTTCACTACTGTTGGGCTCCGCATTAGGTTCCTCCCTCCCCGGTCCTACCCCACCCCTATCCTAGATCTATATGGATTTGAGTTTTCTCATCTATCCCAAAGTTGCCTATTATTGTCTACCATCATTTTGGTGCCCACCTAAGAGGATTTTCCTGTTTCACAACAACCTTGGAATGTTATTTGTGCTTCTCAGATCTTTCCTACTACATTTCTTAGGTCAGCCTCTTCCTCAATGTGATTTTTCTTCTTCAACAAGGGCAGTTCCGCAAAAGCAAATGGAAGGTTTTGTTGGGATGGTCATTCTGTTTTGCTTTTTAAAATATAATAAGCTGTGCTGTTGGTGGGGGATATAAAGGCCTGGCCCTTGCCCTCAAAGAACTTATACCTGAAAGGTCAGATAAGGCATAGTCTCTTAAAGTTATTTATATTACAATATGAACAATCTTTTCTCAACCTAGATTTCAATTTACTATGCAGCCTTTCATGTCCTGCTTGAAGATCTCAGTGTTTAAGGCTCTGTAGTATCCTTTTTTCCCCTAATTTTTCTCCCTTCAGTCCTAGATTTCATTGTATTTTTAAAACTATTAATGTAAATGAACCTCTACCCTCACTTTGCCAAAGCATACTGCGAATCTTTTGAAAATTTTCAACATAGTTCCATTCCTTTTGCTGCATTGACCCTTGTTTTCCAAACCTTTTCACTTTCTGGACTGTTTCGATATTTATTGAAAGTACTTATTCTAAAATGTGTGTAATATTTCTTTCATTTGGCAGGTGTTTTTGGTAATGTTATTAGAGATAAAGCTAAATCGGTGTAGGTGTGCCACACTTGCTCTTTAAAGGTGATGTTCATTCTTTGCTTTGGGAGTAATTTTAGGCTAGAGGAGCTAGTTAGGACTACCTATTGTTTTAGGGGTTGCTGAAAATGGAAGATGTGGCTCTGACCCTCTCTCCTGGGTGGACACAGCTGGATTCATCTCAGGTGAACATCTACAGAGATGAAAAGCAGGAGAACCATAGCAGCCTGGTCTCCCTTGGTAAGACTGAGACACTAATTTGTCTTAAGATTGCTTGGCATTCTTTTGTGTATTAGAACCTATTGGGCTGTTAGAAGCTGTTGAGTCCCCATTATGTTTGGATTCAGAATCACCATTCCTGAAAGTCTGTTACTGACTACTAGCTTCTTACTCCTTCTGACCTTGCTTTCTCCTCTGCTATGCCATTGTTCTAGTTAGGATAAGTGGGGTGAAATTGACACAACTCCTAGCACAGGTCTGGCTCATAGGAGATGCTCAGTAAATGTTGATGTCCTCTTGTTCTTATCCCTGACTGAAGAGGAAAGCTGGGGGGCCTCTTCAGGAAATGAGCCATGGATTCAGAATGTGAGAGTCAGAAGCAACCTTAGACATCAACTACAGACCCTGACCTTAGGGTTGAGGGTGCAGAGGCGTAAATTACCTCAATTGTTTGAAATTTCATAGCTTATTGGTGGCATGGTGGGGATTCTAACTCAGAACTCCTAGTGCCAGTGCCAGCTCTGTTTGAGAACTTTGCCTCTGCCTGGGGCACAGTTAGAGACGACAGCCCATGTCATTGATCCATCACCAGTTTCTAGTCTTTGCTTTTGTCATTTCTGGCAGATGCTTCAGAAATCCTTCTCCTTGCCCTGTTACTATCACCCTCTGCTCAGCCCTTTCAAAATCTAATCCTAGGTGCATGGCCCTGCCTTACTATTCTTAGAGCTTAGAACCACCACATATGTCCCCTGCATAGTCCTGGGTCCTCACCACTTTCCCTCCATTCCCAGTTTGAACCCTTCCAGTGGCCCCATTCTCATTCTTAGGTCTCCCTCCTCCCCAGCACCCCTGTTCTCCCCTTTTATTCCCATCCTTATTCTAGCACTTAAATCCTCATCCTGGGCATATATAGACTTCTGTAATTCTTGCTTCCCTGGTGCTCATCACAGAGCTTTCCTTCCATGGCAGGGCATAACCCACGGTTGCTGGCCATTTGTTGTTTCAGGTGGTGAAATACAGACTGAGAGCAGGGGCTTGCCTCCAGTCAAGAAGCTTTCAAAAAAGGAGCATGGGAAGATATGCCACCTGAGGGAAGACATTGCCCAGAATCCTACATGTGCAGAAGCTGGTGAACAGGAGGGCAGGTTACAAAGAAAACAGAAAAATGCTGTAGGGAGTAAGCGACATTATTGCCATGAATGTGGAAAGAGTTTTGCTCAAAGTTCAGGCCTGACTAAACACAGGAGGATCCACACTGGCGAGAAACCATATGAATGTGAAGACTGTGGGAAGACCTTCATTGGGAGCTCTGCCCTTGTCATTCATCAGAGAGTTCACACTGGTGAGAAACCATATGAGTGTGAAGAATGTGGTAAGGTCTTCAGTCACAGCTCAAATCTTATCAAACACCAGAGAACCCACACTGGGGAGAAGCCCTATGAGTGTGATGACTGTGGGAAGACCTTCAGCCAGAGCTGCAGCCTCCTTGAACATCACAAAATTCATACTGGGGAGAAGCCATATCAGTGCAATATGTGTGGCAAAACCTTTAGGCGGAATTCACATCTCCTGAGACATCAGAGGATTCATGGTGATAAAAATGTTCAGAATCCTGAGCATGGGGAGTCCTGGGAAAGGCAGGGTAGGACAGAAAGCCAGTGGGAAAATATTGAGGCTCCCATGTCTTATAAATGTAATGAGTGTGAGAGAAGTTTCACCCGGAATAGAAGTCTTATTGAACATCAAAAAATCCACACTGGTGAGAAACCCTATCAGTGTGATACATGTGGAAAAGGTTTCACTCGAACTTCATACCTTGTTCAACATCAGAGAAGCCATGTAGGGAAAAAAATTATTTCACAGTGACCCATAGTATTCATGCCAACACTGGTGCTCATTTGTCACTGAACTGAAGCCACCCTGGAGCCCTTAATGGTTACAGAAGTTGTGGACCAGGGCTTTATTTACCACTATACATCATTGGGTATGGGAAAATGTTGTCTGGCTGAGATGATGAGTTATCTTCTACATTCTAGAAAGTGATTGGAAGAAGAAGTCATTTGATAGGAGGCCATGGGAGAGTCGTCTGAAAGTTGTAGGACCTAAAATAGTTTGTTCTCACCCAGTGGATTTAAATGGCCTTCTGGACTTGTTAATTGCCCTCAGCTAGCACTTTTGGACATCTGGTTGGATGGCTCTGATCTGGGGGGCTGCTGCTCTGACCATTCATTTTGCCTCTAATGAATCTTTCACATATTGGTCAGATCAATGAGGTCTTTTACTCTTCATTGTGCCTTGTATGATAGGTGCTAATAAACATCTATTAAATGTACCAGTAAAATGACCTTTGTAGCTCCAAAAATTTGATGTCTGTATTTCTGAGAAATTTCTAACTTATGCCATTTTTGTTTATGTATTCTTCTCTGAGGTTCTAGATTCTGGGTCAATCTAGTGTATTTGTTGCCATGTACATATTGTTTTCAGAATTGGGGTGGGGGAATCCATATTTCTCTACCATGATAGTACAGATGAGAAGAATGCCTTAAACAGCTTCTTTATCATTAAGACATTGTGAAATTGCTCCATCCATAGAACTCCACTGTTTAGTCAATGTTAATTATGTTAGTTTACATTAATTTTGCTACGCTTTAGGGGGAATCTTTCACATTCAGGTAAATAAAAATCAACCTATCAAGTTAGATCAAAATGATTATTATGAATTTTGAAGACATTCTGTAAGACTTACCATCTTGTTTCTTACCTTTTAGTTATCTTGGTCCTAACAAAGTGCTAAGACGTCATCTGTGTCCGTCTTCCCCAGTTTATAGCTGACTGTGCATCAAGGCTTATGCCAGCTAAGCTTAAACTTTCTCCAGGTCCGAAGATTCATACCAAATATTTATAATTATTATTCATGGTTTCAAAACTGCACTATCAGTTGGGGACAGGAAGATCAGGTTAGAGGCAGCCTACAAGGAGAGAAACTCACGTCTTGAGTGGTAGGAGAAAATGTATCTGTTCAGGCTGGGTGCCATGGCTTACACCTGTAATCCCAGCACTTTGGGAGGCTGAGGCGGGCAGATCACATGAAGTCAGAAGTTTAAGAGACCAGCCTGGCCAAGATGGTGAAACCCCATCTCTTCAAAAAATACAAAAATTAGCTAGGCATGGTGACACATGCCTGTAATCCCTGCTACTTGGGAGGCCAATGTAGGAGAATTGCTTGAACCTGGGAGATTGAAGTTGCAGTGAGCCGAGATGGTGCCACTGCACTTCAGCCTGGGTTTCAGAGTGAGACTCTGTCTCAAAAAGAAAAAAAAGAAAATGTGTCTGTTCAGAAGCACATTGGGAATCCTAGGTATCTGATGAAAAGGATTTCACAATATCCAAAGTGTTGATATGTGATGTCAAGGCTCAATGCTGTGAGTTATTCACAGGAAATAAGAATGTTTTGATATCTTCTGTTTTCATCCAAATCACCTGTGTGCTTAAAGACTGATTTCTGAAGTGCTCAAGTGCCTATTACCATCTTCCAGCATTGCCAGATTTTCATGAATGGATTCTGCTTCTGATGAATTACCTGACCATGTTTTATTCAGTCACCAGCATAGTGTTCTTGTCTATTCTCAAATACCCTTTCTGGATTTCTGCTCTGAAATACCACAGGCTGACCAGAGACTTTCAAAACCATAAAGCTCTGCCTTTATTAGTTCCCTACAATCATTAATTGCCTTCATTATCTCCTTCTTTTCAGTCTAATTTAAAACTTCTTTAGCATTCGAAAGTTCTGTAGACTTTCTCCACTCAATCTTTTCTAGCTTTTTAATTTCTTTAAAATCAGCTTTATTTATGTTATTTCCACAAAGCTAGCCACTTTCTTTTCTCCTTTTTTACTTTTCCTAAATATTTGCTAATAGCTCTGATTTTACACACTCAAACTCATTACAGACAACTCTATTCACTTTTCTGTGGTATTTGTTTCTGATGTTACATGAAGAGATACATGTGAAAGCTTTTTACAAACCAGAAAGTATTATACGAATATAACTTCCTGAGATTAACTAAGGACCACTGTGCCTCCTTTCACTCCTGCGCCTCCAAGCCTAAAAGTCTTCTCTGTAGCGGAGGGAAATATTGTTGAAAAGTACTTTTCAGTGTCTGCTATGCTAGACAAGGGAAGAAATAAAGCCTCTATTTGTGTGTGTGTGTATATACACACTTGGGCTTAGGCCTTTAGTACAATCAGGTTGGTAAGATTTGCACACAAATAAGGCAGTGCAATGATAAATGCCTTATGAGTGGTAAACTGAGGCTTGTAGAAATTCGGAGAAGGAAAATGATACTTCCAGCTGTGCAAGCTGTTATTATTATATGGACAGCTTTACATGTTAGAAAGCTGAATGGACTCACAACTTTGTCTAATTGAGTAAATAAAGCAAATTTTAAGAGATAGGGACATTGTAGGAGCCTTCAGTGCCAGAGCAAAAAGTTTAAATTTTATTCAGTAAGCACTAGGGAGCCATGATATTTCATAATCAAAATATTATCTAGGAAACTTTATCTGGTATATTATATGATATCAAGTAAGAAAATTATTTTGCTTACAGTCTTTTAGATACTCCACTTTTGTATAAAACAGAGGTATGTGTTTATAAATAGCTGAACTATAAAATGGGTTTATCTGTAGCCTATTGAAAAGGATGGCCAAAAAAGTTTATTTTCCAGTGAAATCAGATCCAGTAAAATAAACTATTTAGTTAAGATATAAGCAGTATATAAAGCACAATAAAATGTCACTTTTCATATTTTCTTAAATTGTTTTTAGGAATTTTAGTGGTGACTAGTCTGCCATTCTATTTCATTTCTGTAACCGAAGCAGTGCAGAAATCCTCTATTTTCTTTTTTCTCCCTTTGCTTGAATAGTAACTGGTTATAGCGTTTTTTTCTACTTTGAAAGAATGAATGGTTATAATGAAAAAAGCTTTTGATGAATGGCACTCTTGGATTTGTTCTTAATTTTGGCAAAGATGTATATAATTCTGCAAAAGACTTTCTCTGCCTCTTCCTTTAGTGGAAAAAAAAAAAAAAAAAGTAGGAGTGACAACTTACCTCACAGGATTCTGAGGATCTGCTTATACAAATAAGAAGTGCTATGTAAAAACTCTGGAAATGTTGCTAATTGGTAGAGAAGCTGAGATTGAACACTTTGTTAATGGAAACCTCCATATAAAGGAATTATAATTATTTAATAGTAAAAACTATATTTTAAAAATATCCTGTAACTGTTTGACAGTAATGGTCTTCTTATCTTCTAATAATTTCCCAAACCTACATGGTACCATTTCCTCAATTATTCATAAGAACTTTAACCACTAAGTAAATTCAATTTATCTACTTTTCTCTAAATACCTGTTTTAGTCCATTTTTTGTTTTTCCTCATAATAGTCAAAATTGGGTCTGATAGATTTAAATGAGGAAGCTTTATTTTTCAGTCAGCTTTGTATAAGTAGTTTCTCTTTTGTACATTTCAAAGGGAGTTCCTATGACAGAACTTTTTTGGGATGAGTACTTTCCACGACTACTTTCTTGTGAACTTTTTTTTTATATGTATCTTGTTCTCTTATTATAGAAATATCCTTTCATTGTTGTATTTACCCAGATTTCTTACTTGGTTTCTGGCATTTGCGGTCCCCTTCTATTTACAATATCAACCAATGACCCTGGAATTTGAATGCAGTAAGATTTCCTGGACTCCTTTCTGAATTAATGGTTGAACACTGGGGTATATTCCTGCCTGTTCTGTGTATGTTGTTGAATTGGAAGATTACCCAAAATCCTCTGCACATTTTTTCAAATTCCTGTTTTTATTGCCATTTCTAAGGTTGGTACTTCAAGGTTTTCAGGGATCTAGGAAAGCAATCCTAATGTAACTTACTTGTATACAAGTAATAAACCATATGATTATTCCTTTCCTCTGAATGAATTATTAAATAAGACAACAGACTGCATAATTTCCAAACTGTCAGAATAATAACTATCATTTCAGGTATTAACTAAAGCATTAAAACCTTTAACAATTTTCTCCCTTTTTTTCTCTCCCACCAGTTCTGCCCATAAGCATTGGGAGCCTGGGAAATGGAGTTTGTAGCCTTACAGACCCACTTATAGCACAGGGTATACAAGGCCTGCTGAAGGGCTGAGAGATACGAGGGACACATGAGATATATGAGATATATGACTGGCTTTTCATTGTAACCTCAGCACCTAAAAGAGTTCCTCTTAGATCAGTGAATGTGGAAATTGGCTGACTCAACTTCTTCTTTTGTATTATTTAAGTAAATCAAGATTTCTTGACAGCCAAAGTATTTGCATATCTGCTTCCAGAAATACTAGGCTTTCCCTATTTCTAAATAAGTTATGTATTCCTAACCATTCATTCAACAACCCCCATTTGCTTATGTCATGTCTATGCTCAGGCACTAAGGAAATAAAGATGAACAAGATGTTGTCTTTGCCTTGGAAAAGCTTGAGAGCTACTCTCTATTTTAACCTGCTAGGTTTTGATTTGTAACTCACTTTTAAGGTAGATTCAGAAGCTGATCATTTCTCACCACCTCCACTGCTACCATCCTGGTCTGAGCCACTCTTGCTCTCCCATGATTATTACTATGGAAGCCTACAAATGAGTCCCCCCTACAGTTTCTTCTCAATATATCAGTCAGAGTAACCCTTTTTAAATCCCTGCATAATCTAAGTCGGATCACACACATCATTCTTCCACTCAAAACCCTGCAATGGTTTCCATTTTCACCAAAATTAACAGCCCAAGCCCTTACAGAAATGGGCAAGGCTCTTCACAGTCTGGCTTCACATTATCTCTCTGACCTCAGCGTTTTTTTTTTTTTTTTTTTTTTTTTTTTTTTGAGGTGGGGGTCTCACTCTGTTGCAATTTACCTATATAATAAACCTGTGCATGTACCCCTGAACCTAAAATAAAAGTCTAAAAAGAAGTACTTAAAGTGTTGAAGAATACAACTGTCAACCTGAGCAGACTGAGTTAATGAGGGCTCTCTAACTTACTGCAGACACATGGAAACTACCATTCAGGGGTAAAGGTTAAATAAAAACATGTTAACACAAAGCATGAGAGAATTTGCAGTTGCTATACAAACCACTGAAACATATGCTTCAGGGAGAAGAAAAACGAATCTTCAAGAAAGCCCCAGTGAGTAAAACCAATTTGTTAAAATGTATACATGGAAACCTAGTTAATCATTGATGATAAAAATCCAATAGTAACAACAATGATAATAACAATCATCACTTTGGGGAAAGGAAAGCTTAAAAACAAGAAGAAATAAAGTATTAATCAATAACATTATATAATATTGGGGGGGTTGATAGGAGGCATTCCAAGTTTTGTATAATATGGAGAAGGGTGGGGAAAGAGATTAGTTTCATAATCTCACAAGCTAGGTGGGTATATGGACACTTTATGCTCATGTGTAAATGTATGGTTTTCAAACATGTAAATGGGGGAAAAGAAGAAAATATAAATTAATCAACACAAGACAGGAACTAAAAACTCAAAGAAAGATCATGAAAAATAGAATGACAAAATCAGGTGGTGGAAATAAATCAATAATCATAAAAATATCTATGGATGAAAAGGATTCATAGTTAAAAGATAAGATTTGGACATAAAAATATTGTAAAAGGATATTAAAATCAATTAAAAAAACATACTGCTTAGGAATGCATATATACGCAATAAAATTATATATAAAAAAGGAAAGCAAGAAATGATAAAATTGGGATTCAGGATGATGTTCCCTCAATTGGAAGAAGTCAGGTGGCTGAAATAAGGAGTACCAAATGATTAGATATACATGTGGTTTTCAAGGTCTTTTGTTTTGAATGGCAGGTTAAAGAGTGCTAATTTAATTATTTAAAATAACTACTTAAATTAAGAAAGTAATAATCAAAAGCATGCCATTCATGGGCTGACATGGGCTGGATCTGTGTCCCCATGAAATTTCATGTCAAATTGTAATCCCCAATATCGGCAGCAAGTCCTAGTGAGAGGTGATTGGATCATGAGGGTGGGTTTCTCATGAATGGTTTAGCACCATCCTCCCTGGTTCTGTCCTTGCAATAGTGAGTTCTCGTGAGACTGGGCTGTTTAAAAGTGTATGGCATCTTCCCCCTCTCTTTCTTACATCTGCTGTGGCTATGTGACATGCCCACTCCCTTTTTGCCTTTCACCACAATTGTAAGCTTCCTGAGACCTCCCCAGAAGCCAAGCAGAGCCAATATCATGCTTCTTGTACAGGATACAGAACCATGAGCCAAGTAAACCTCTTTTCTTTATAAATTACCTAGTCTCGGGTATTTCTTTAGAGCAATGAGAGAATAGACTAATACATGGACCAGTGATATCAGTGTGTTATTAATCACATAAAGGAATATGAATAATACAATTCTGTGCACTTGATGTCCAAAGGAAATCATTTTTTTAAAATGCGAAGGGATGAGAAAGAGATACGAAGCTAATAATCTCTAAAAGATTTTGGCCTAGTTACATTCATATCAGACCACACAAGCATTGTTAGCAATAAAAACATCATGATTAAAGGAATAATTCCTCAAGATTTATTTGCATGTCAAGAAGACATGCAATTCCTGAACTTCTGTATACCTCAACTCATAACCTTAGAATATGCAAAGCAAAATTGACATAATACAAGGAGAAATTGACAAGTCTTTTCCCCACAGCAAAGTATTAACAAATCTCTCCCAATAATCAACAGATTAGGCCAGGTGGGGTGGCTCACACCTGTAATCCCAGCACTTTGGGATGCCAAGGCAGGCGGATCACTTGAGGCCAAGAGTTCAAGACCAATCTGGCCAACATGATGAAACCCCAATTCTACTAAAAATACAAAAATTAGCCAGGCATGGTGGCACAGGCCTGTATTCCCAGCCACTCAGGAGGCTGAGGTTGCAGTGAGCTGAGATCATGCCACTGCATTCCAGCCTGGTTGACAGAGCAAGTTTCTGTCCCCCCACAAAAAAAAAAAAAAAATTCAGAGGGCAAACAAAAACTTAGGCTATAGAAAAATTTGAATAGTTAACAAACTCGAAAAACTGATATTTTAACAACAGAAAATCTGTTAGTTCACATTAAGATCAAAGGAGGAAACACTATACCATCATTTTAACAGATGCAGAAACATTATTTGATAAAATTCAATACCCATTTGTGAGAAAGACTTTTAGTAAATGAGGACTAAATGGGAATGTTCTTAATATTATGGAGGATAATTATCAGAAACTCACAACAAATATGATATGAATCATAGATGAATCCATTCAAAATCAGGAATAAGATGACTATTAGTATGATTTCTACCCAACATTGTCCAGGAGAGATTGGCCACTGCATCAAGACAAGAAAGGGAAATAAGGAAGGGAAGAAATAAAACTCTCCTTATTCACAACAATGTTATTTTTAAAATTCAATGTTAGTTCTCAAACAGAGCTAAAGAAACAATTGAGGGAGATGTTTTGAGAGCAGAATAGAGGTAGTGAGGCGGGGTGGGAAGAGCAGGGAAGGAAAGAAGTTAGGATCAAAGAACATTTAGATGGATTAGTTGAGAGACTGTTGCAGAACAAATGGAATTTACGTATGATTAAATGATTAGGTTGGGTAGAGACATATATAAAAAATGGAGAATTTCATTCAATACAGAAACCTTTACTTTTTAATATTAATTTACTTTTAAAACCCATGTGAGTACAGTCTGTAATACACTTTTTAAAAAAATGAGGCAAAGGAAAAAGTCTCACAAAAACTTCAACTTAAAACTCTCTCACCAGTATGTCAGATACTCCTTTTACCTTGGCATATTATATGCAAAATTGATCTCCTTCTATTTGTTTGATGCAGCATTTTATAGATTGCATTGTCCTTTCATATAGTCATGTGCCACATAACGTTTCAGTCACCTAGTGACATTGTAGCTATCTTAACAGCTTAGCGCAATGCATTATTCATGTGTTTGTAGTGATGGTGTCAACAAATATTTTAAAAATAAATTTGGTATAGTTAAAGTGTACAATGTTTATAAAGTCTAGAGTAGTATAATGTCTTCACATTCACTCTTCACTCACTCACTGACTCATCCTGAGCAACTTCCAGTCCTACAGACTGCATTCATGGTGTCCTATACAGGTATACGGTTTTATCTTTCATACTGCATTTTTACTACATTTTTCTATGTTTAGATACACAAGTACAGCATTGTGCTACAAATGTCTGCTGTATTCAACACAGTAGCATGCTGTACAGGTTTGCAGCCTAGGGGCAACAGACTATACCACCTACCCTACGTGCGTAGTAGGGTATATCATCTAGGTTGTGTAAGTACATTCTATGATGCTTGCACAGTGACAAAAATCATACAACAGCACATTTCTCAGGATGTATCCCTGTCATTTATAGGACTGTAATTGCTAGCTGCTGTTTTTCAAAAACAATCCTGCAAATAGGAGGATAAGTGAAGAAACTGGGGCCTGAGAGGTTAAGTGTGGTGATGGATGCCAGTGGTATCCTGCCCAGGTCCCCTTTTCCAAGTCAGTACACCCATTCTCCATTTGCCAGGAAGGTCAGTGCACCCATTCCCTGATTATCAGGAGCACTGGCTGCTACTGGCTCACAGTCTTCACCTTCTCTGAAGAATTGTCCTTGGAAAAGGGAGATAATCTCTTATCTCCAGGAAGTCCCCAATCCACAAGGCACTGATCGAGGTACAAAAGGCTGGCCCCTTTTGTATCTTACAAGGGTAAGGTTTGTTCCAAAGATCCTTCTTCCAAATTACACTAAACTAGACTTAAGCTCAGACCACATCTTGCTCAGCTCATTTCCTCTTCCATATCTTGCTTCCCTCTCTGCCTTGCAGTTTTTTTTCTGCAGCTTTTTTTGCCTCAATAAATTCTCTAGACTTGAATCCATGCCTAGGCTCTGCTTCTAGGAAACCCAACCCAAGTGACTTATCCAAGGTCCAAACTCTAGAATTGATTAGGCATAGACTCCATCTCAGGGGTCCCAACTCCTGGTCCACTCCTTTTTTTTAACTATACTATGTGGTATTAAGACATAACAAAAAAAAAGAGAAGAGGCTACTTTAACATTTAAATTTTTGAATTTTAACTCACTCAAGACGATTAATGTCATCATTAATAAGTAATTCCCATACCATTTGTTTGGTATAGGAAGGTATTATATTTAACATTTCTGTCAGATGATCCTGGAGTTTATCCTTTAAACCTACTATGACACAAAAATTCTTCTTAGGCTTCCCTACAATGTGTAAAACTTTTTCCTGATGCAAAAGGAGAAACGAGTATCTTAGTTTAAGCTGATATTTTGTGGCATTTTTATGTGATGCTAAGTATTGGTAATTTATTTTCCCTCTGATGGGAAAGTGTTGCTAAGGGTTTTGACTTAAAATCCAACTTCCTTGGCCACTCATTCAGTGGAGAAACAAGAAAAAAGAAACATTTACAACCTGCTCTCTCTCTGAAGTCTGCTACCTGAGAGATTCCTCTGTATGATAAAACTTAAAATCTCCACAATCCTTTCTCTTAGCCTAAACATTCCTTTCCATTAATCCCAGGTCTTCGGATAAACTCAACCAATTGTCAACCAGAAAATGTTTAAATTTACCTATAGCCTGGAAGCCCATGCTTTGAGTTATCCCGCCTTTCTGAACCAAACCAATCTATTTCTTAAATGTATTTGATTGATGTTTCATGCCTCCCTAAAATATATAAAACCAAGCTGTACCCTGACCACCTTGGGCACATGTTCTCAGGACCCCCTTGAGGGCTGTGTCACAGGCCATGGTCACTTGCATTTGGCTCAGAATAAGTCTCTTCAAATATTTTAGAGAGTTTGACTCTTTTCGTCAACAAGTTCATGGGGTTCACTATGCTATTCCACTTCTGTTTGAATCTTATATAAAAAAGTTAAATTATACAATCCCCAATTCAAGAGTTGGCTGCTCTGCAAAACATTTAGCAGTTACTGAAAACAGTGCAAAACTCAACTGTGTATGGACTCATCCTAAGCAAATTGCAGCATTTTTCCTTTTCCATCTGTCAGGAAACCTCTGAACATTTAAATCAAATAGATGAAAGGACAGAGATGGGGTTGCAGCCTTAGTAATCATAAAAGGGAGTAAGGGAGGGCAGGCAAAGGACCTTGGAAAACCTCAAGTCTCAAGTCTTTAGTCCTAAGAAGGGGAGATTCCTCTTCTCCATGAGTAAACTTCACTGAGAGAGTCTCCTCTGGGGCAGAACACTTAAGGCTACATAAGTCTTCTCCGGTTTTTAAAAAAATTGTCTTCCTTTTTACATTTTCTGATGGAGGCAGCATAACTGAATTTTTTTTTTTTTTTTTTGAGACAAGGTTTCTGGGTTTTTGTTTTGTTTTGTTTTGAGACAGGGTCTCTCTCTGTGGCCAGGCTGGAGTGCAGTGGCATGATCACTGCCATCTCAAACTCCTGGGTTCAAGTGATCCTGTCACCTCAACCTCCTATCTGGGGACTACAGGCACATACCACCACACCCAGCCAATTTGATTTTTTTTTTTTTTTTTGTAGAAACAGGGTCTCACTATGTTGCACAGACTGGTCTCGAACTCCTGGCCTCAAGCAATGCTGCTGCCTTGGCCTCCGAAAGCTCTGGGATTATAGGCTTGTACCACCACGCCTGGCATACAATCGATTTTCTTAAAGATCTATACAGGGAAGAAATTTTTTTCTCTAGCCTTAAGCCAAGCAAACAGAAGAGAAAGACTGACAACATTTCGGACAGTAGCTAGCATCTTATCTGGATTAATCCAGTTCTCTGATGTGGCCTGGTACTCAGGATACAGATCACTTTCTAACACTGAAGTTGTGATAGAAAAACTCTGAGGGAGTTCCAGGTAACTAAAATGTAGAAATCTGATATCAGTATGAAGCATGACTTCGTAAAGAAATTGAGATTTGGAGTTAAAAGACAAGGTTTAACTAAAAAGATGTGATGTTTTAAGTTAACGTTAGGGGAATCTAGGTGAAGGGAATATGAGAACTCTATCTTTGCAACATTTCTATAAGTCTAAAATTATTCCAAAATTAAAGCATTACTAAAAACAAAAGTTCAGGGTTTCAGCCTTGGCTCTGATGCCTGGATTTTCTGAGCCTTAGAGTCCTCATCTGTAAAATGGGATAATGATAACGCTCATTTCCCTGTATGGCTGTTGTGAGGACCAACTATGGTTAAGTAAGTGGACACACACTGCAGACACTGAAACACACAGCCCATGCTGGTCACTTTCCAAGGGAGAGTCACATAGGTATCAGAGAGAAGCAGTAAGGTGGAAAAGGTGTTTATAGTGTAGACCCTGGTCACGGGGAACACCAAAGACCCAATTGTTATAAACCATCAGTAGAACTCTGTTATCCTTTGTAATTAAACACAGACACCAAATCTTTCAGGCATGCTGGCTCTGGCAGTGCCATTTATTATATTATTAGAAGGGTTTAGCAGCCGTCTCAAAAAAATAATAATAATAAATAATAAATAAGAGGGACACAATTAGTAAGAATAAGAAAGAGGTAAAACGAACAAAAGGGAAAACAGTAGCTTCAAACACCCAACTTTCCTTTTAGGAAGTCCCTGGGCCGTAAGTCATTATTTGTTTCAAACACACTTAATGGAGAAAGGAAGAGAGAGGTATTTTCTAACCTCAAGCTACCCCACATGACTTGGCTGGTGATCTGGAAAACTTGCTCATAGCAAGCCCTAGACCAGCTCAGCCAGTGTGTGGATCTTCTGATGGCGAATGAGGTTGCAGTGTCGATTAAAGCTTTTCCCACATTCAATGCACTGGTGAGGTCGCTCCCCTGTGTGGCTTCTCTGATGTTCAATGAGAAATGAACGCCGACTGTAGCTCTTACTGCACTGGCTGCACTGATACGGCTTTTCTCCTTTGTGGATTCTCTGATGCTGGATAAGACCTGCACTCTGACTGAAGGCCTTCCCACACTCCTTACAGTGATACCGTTTCTGTATATTGTGGATTCCTCGGTGATTAAAAAGACCAGAACTTCGACTGAAGGCTTTCCCACACTCATTACATTCATAAGGTCTTTCTCCAGTGTGAATTCTTTGATGTCGAATGAGACCTGAGCTCTGAGTAAAGCTCTTCCCACATTCATCACATTTGTGTTGCCCCTCTCCTAAGAGGTTTCCCCACTGCCTCTCTATCCTATCCGTATGTTCACCAACTTCTCCATGTGGGGGATCCTGCTGTGATAGCTCCCAGGTCTGCTCATTAAACATTTTCCCATGTGGTTCCACTATCTTAGGACAGTCTTTCCTTAGCACCAACTGTCTGTCCTCAGTCTTGGTTATTTCATCTGAAACAAAGAAAAAGGCTAGGTAAACGTCACTTGTTCCCTGAGCATATGGGAAGGTGACTATGTCTATAAAAATATATCAAAGGAAAGTAAGTGGGCTAGAAACAGAAGGGCTAGTGTGGTAACACCTTCCCCTAGGTAAGGAGGAAAGTTTGCCCTCTTTGGCAAAATGCAGGTCAGTCCATCCCCACGTAGACTTCAACTGGGGACTTGTTTTTTTGTTTTGTTTTGTTTTTTTGAGACAGAGTGTTGCTGTGGAGCCCAGGCTGGAGTGCAATGGTGTGATCTCAGCTCACTGCGGCCTCCACTTCCCGGGTTCAAGCGATTCTCCTGCCTCAGCCTCCCAAGTAGTTGAAACTACAGGCACGCACCCCCATGCCCAACTAATTTTGTATTTTTAGTACAGACGGGGTTTTGCCATGTTGGATATCCTGGTCTCGAACTCCTGACCTCAGGTGGTCCACCCACCTCGGCCTCCCAAAATGCTGGAATTAAAGGCATGAGCCACTGCACCCAGTTGGCAGTATTTTTTTATACTTTTTCATGGGGAGGGATGGGTAAAGATCAGGGTGGCTTCTCTGGAGTCTTCCCTTAGACCTCTCTCTCCTTTCTGAGATAACCTCAAAGTGACCCTTTCCAAGGAAAGTTACTTAATGTATTCATTCATTCATTTTCAGAACAAGTATTAAACTTCTACTATTCTAGGTGCTTCAGGCAGCACAGTAGTCCCCACTTATCTGTGGTTTTACCCTACAAAGTTTCAGCTACCCACAGTCAACCACAGTTCACATATATTAAATGGAAGATTCCAGAAGCAAACAATTCTTTTCTTTTTTTTTTTGAGACGAAGCCTCACTCTGTCGCCCAGGCTGCAGTGCAGTGGTGTGATCTTGGCTCACTGCAACCTCCGCTTCCTGGGTTCAAGCGATTCTCCTGCCTCAGCCTCCTGAGTAGCTGGGACTACAGGCACATGTCACCATGCCTGGCTAATTTTTTTTTTTTGCATTTTTAGTAGAGATGAGATTTCACCATGCTGGCCAGGCTGGTCTTGAACTCCTGGCCTCATGATCCATCTGCCTTGGCCTCCCAAAGTGCTGACACTACAGGCATGAGCCACCGTGCCTGGCACAAACAATTCTTAAGTTTTAAATTTGGCACCATTCTGACTAGTATGATGAAATCTCATGCCATCTGGCTCTGTCTCACCCAGGACATTGAGTCTTCCTTTTGTCCAGCATATTCGCTCTGTACATGCTGCCTGCCTGTTGCACACCTAGTAGCCATCTTGGTTATCAGATTGACTGTTGCAGTGTCACAGTGCTTGTGTTGAAATACCCCTTATTTTACTTAATAATGGCCCCAAAGTGTAAAACTAGTGAGGCTGGCATATTATTATAATTGTTCCATTTTATTATTATTGTTGTTAATCTCTTACTATGCCTAATTTATAAATTAAACTTTATCTTAGGTATGTATAGGAAAAAAATAGTATTACAGAGTTCATTCAGTGTTTGCTTTGGTTTCAGGCATCTACTGGGGGTCTTGGAATGTATCCCCTTAAATAGTAGGGACTACCATATTATATGACTTTCAAATCCACAACTATCCAAGGTGCATTCCCATCATAAGACCTTTGCTCTAGTGCTTCTCTCTTCCTGGAAACTTCTCACCTCAAATGAAAGCAAGGCCCACTCTCTCGCTTCCTTCAAGTCTTTGTTCAACTCACCTTTTCAATGAGGTCTATCTTAATTCTTCTATTTAATATCATGATCTGTTTGCCTTATCCATAGCACTCTTAATCTCCCTTATCCTGTTCTATTTTTGCCTTATTCCATAGTCTCATCACCTTCTAACACACTGTATCATCTCTTTACCTTTATATTTATTATTGTCTCCCTCTTGCTATAATCTAATCTCTATGAGAGGAGGATCCTTCTGTTTTATCCCTGAGAATCATGCCTGGCACACAGTAGTTGCTCAAAAAATATTTGTTGAATGATTGAACAAATAAAAGGGAAAAGATTGAAACCAATTCTACTACTATGGCCTCAACCGACTGGCCCAGGAACTGGCATCTGGAGCAAAGGCTGCCACACAGGACTGGTCCATAATGAACAGTGTCCAGCCAACCCAATCAAACCCTTTCTGCTTGGAGGAATTGAAGGTAAGAATGGAGAGAAACAGACCCAAACTGTCTAAACACTAAAGAGCAGATGCTATGGTATCCTTAGATGTCTTGGGTTCCCCAGGTCTGATTTCACTTTGCAACCCAGAAAAAGGCCAAGGACAACACAACAGAGCCAGACCTCCTCTTTTGACCAAAATATTTGCCTCTTTCTCCCACATCTAACTGTCCTGTCTCTCACACACAAGAATAAGTACCTCTTAGGACTCCTCTGTTGTTAGGCTGTGGTTCTCCTCCTCCTTTTAGCTGGGGGATCACAACAGGTTTGGAAAATAAAAATGTGTCTGTAGAGAAGAGATGGGCCCCAAGTGGGATCAGTAGTGCCCTTTTGCTCAAACTTCATATTAAATGTGAAATCCATAAGGGAGCTGGGTAGAATATAAAAACTCGGACATTTCCCACCTTTTAATGATTACCATTTATATAACTTTCATGACTTATGAAGCACTTTCAAATATATTATCAAACTGACTCACCACAAAACTCCTTGATGTTATTATCTCTTTAAAGAACTATAGAAAAATATGGCAAGATACCTATATATGGGTAGACAGACTATAGAGAGAAACATCTGGAAAATATGCAGTAAAATGACAAGAGTAGTTACCTCTAGGGAGTAGGATGTGCAGAACTTTCATTTTTTACTATATAAACTTTTGTATTATTTGGATTTTTAAATAATCAGCATTACTTAAAAAGAAACTCAAACTTACCTATTAAATATTGCTTGACTAAGAATTTGAAAAGCTGGAACTTGAATTTGGTCCTTGTAATTTCAAACACTATGTTGTTTTATAATATTGGCTTTACCTAAATTTGTAACACATACCTGCACTGATATTCTACAAGGAGAACTCTACAATCTCTAGATGCCCTCTGGATACTCTCCTACAGCCATAGTAGATGCGTAATAAACACTTGTTGAATGATAGATGGATAGATGAGTGGACAGATGGAAAATGTAGACGTGCTTCTTGGAAAAGGGGGTTCTCAGCAGGGTTCTAGATGCAGTTTGGAAGGTAGAAGAAAAGAAGTGGCTAGAAAATAAAAGGTCCAAGTTCATAGAGAGAGGAAGAAGAAAGAAATTAATTGACTGGAAAGATGCTCATAAAGAGGAAAAATGATATCAGAAGCAATTTTAATCTGATAAAGTCATGGGAGCTACAGGAAGGTCTGCACAGAATTTACTCAACACATACACTTTAATTTAAATCGAGAGATGTGTTCCATGTAACAGAAATCCATAACTGCTACGGTAAATGAAATAAATAGAAGCTAGAGACAAAGAGGCAAGGGAATTTGCAGCTTTGATACATATGGGGGTAATATGAAACTGAAAACAGCAGAACCTTGCTACAGATTGATTGTCAGAAGATTAACAAAAAGTCAGTAAGAGGGTATGATTTTGTGTGTGGGAAACCAGACAAGCTGGAGATAATTCCTGCAGGGAGGGCTAGAATGGGGAAGCAGCTGACTCAGTCCCAAGTGCTCAGATCTATATCCACAAGGGTGGCCACTGCCACCATTCAGAAGATTACAGAGAAGGAAATGGTAAAGTCTGATTTCACTGGATTCTCTCATACAGTCTGCCACTTACTAAGCATATCTCATATCTTTCTACTGCAACTATGAACCCAAATCAGCAAGGGTGGCAGCGGTGATTTGTGGCAATAGCGACCATGTATTAAGCATAATGCATGCCAGGTGCTTTTCAGAAATTGTTTGTATTTGATGCTCACAATGACTTTCTGAGGTACATACTGGTTATGGACTAAATTGTATTCCCTCACATATGTTGAGGTCCTAACCCTCAATATGATTATAGTTGAAGATAGGGTCTTGAGGGAGGTACTAAAAGTTAAATGAGGTTATAAGGTAGGGCTCTATCTGGTAGGAATAGTATCTGTCCTTATAAGAAGATGAGAGAGCTTGCTCTCTCTCTGTATGCACACAAAGAAAGGCCATGTGAGGATACAGCAAGAAGATGGCCATCTATAAGCCAGGAAGAGGCCTCACCAGAAACCAAACCTGAAAGCATCTTGATCTTGGACTACTAGCCTTCAGAAATGTGAGAAAATAAATTTCTGTTAAAGACAACCAGTCTGTGGTATTCTCTTCAGGCAGCGCAAGTAGACTAAACCAAAGCTATTATCAACCCCATTTTGTAGAAGAGGGATCTGAGGTCAAGTGGTTAAGTAATCTGCCCAATACAAGCAGCTTCCATGAGGCGATGCCAGGATCTGAACCCGTCTGTCAAACCTTGAAGTCCATTCTCTGAAGCTGTGCTCCACAGCGATCCCTGAAAGCCTTCCTCATGTACCATGCATCAGAAGACCAGAGAGCTTCCAGGATGGTACTCAGAGAGAAGTCTGCACACAGGGAGAAGGGTCAAAGATGAGCACACTAGGGTCTAAGAAGCACTGAACATTGCTGCTATCTGGTAAGGAGTCTTTGGATCTCCTGTTTTCCCAGCTCTGGGTTTATTGTTTGTTTTTGCTTGACCAGGCGAGATTCGTTCAACATCAAATAAATGCTGTCCCTCACCTGTCTCTCCAATAGAATGGTACTTCTGAGCAGAGTCACGTGTGGGCTGGGACTGAAGGCTCAGTGGTGTCTGCTCTGCTAGAGGCACCATCTCTTTAGAGAGGACTTCTTGTCTGTGTCTGTGGGCTACCACCTGGAGACAAAAAGACAAGATTTGACTTTTGAAGAAATTAACTATCTGAAATAAACACTTCCAAAAAAGAAGGAAACAGGAAGGAGAGTATTTTGTCACCAATGTCAAGGAGACACAAAGCAGAGGATACAAGGATTCTTGGCATGCCAAAATACACTTTTTTCTCTAGCAAATCTCCCTTCCTACCTCATGTTGTGGTTCATCGAGCTCTCTCTCCAGATCCTCCAGCAAAATCACAGCCTCTTCTCCACTCTCTGGACAGTGTTCCCTCACCCAGCCCTGGAGCTCCTTGGGCAGGATGGACAGAAACTGCTCCAGCACCAGCAGATCCAAAATCTGCTCCTTTGTGCTCACATGTGGCCTCAACCACTGGTAGCAAAGTTCCTGGAGTCGGGTAAGAGCCTCCCTTGGTCCAGGGGTCTCTTGGTAGCACAGCTGTCGAAAGTGCCTTCGGAAGATTTCCCTTGCCAGTGGATTATTGCGTTTCAGTCTGGATTCCTGCCTTTGGAGGTGACTTTTTGCTTCCACTTTCATTGTCAGAAGTTCTTCCCATGCCTGGGGAACTTGAACACCCAGGGATAAAATCTCCTTTGAGTTTGTATTCATCTTGACCTTGAACAGCTTAAAAGGCACCCTCCAACTGCAGCTATGCTTCAAGACAAACTTTGGAGGCGCCTGCCTAAGCAGTAAAAATAAATTATTTATATGGTAAAATGACAATAACTGATGACAGAAACTGATAATATAAGCATTTATCATAGGCCCTAAAGCTCTCCTCTGAAAAGTGATTTGGGATGGAAATAATGGAAATATATATATATTCATAATGTGCAAAGAGTATAGGCTTTTAAGTTACCCAGATATGGGTTTTCTTTCTTTCTTTCTTTTTTAAAAATGGGGAATTTCACTCTGTTTCCCAGGCTGGAGTGCAGTGGCATAGTCACAGCTCACTGCAACCTCAAACTCCTGGGTTTAAGCGATCCTCCCACCTTGGCTTCCCAAAGTGCTGGGATTACAGGTGTCAGCCACCACACCTGACCCAGACCTAGGTTTTATTCTGATCCTAACATTTACTAATTGTGTGACCTTGTGCCAAGTTTTTAAATCTTCTTTCAGTCTTTGTTTCTTTATGTGAAAAAGAAATAGCAATAATACTTTACAGAGTTCGTGGAGGAAAACAGCCCATGAATTAGGGACTGCACAGATCACTCAGAAAGTCTGAATAAAAAGTTTGAGCTCACTGTATAAACATCAAATTAGAGAAAGAATAAATGGAAATACTATTACTGTCGACTAAATGAATGAACCAACATTTACTTTACTATTTACTTCAGTTTTCTTAAATTAATCTTCAAAACAACCATTTAAAGTTGGTATTATTTACACTAAATTTACAGAAAGAAAGGCTTGGGTGGATTCCAAGCCCTGGAGCTTTCCACACCGCCCTGCTGCTACTTAAGAGTAACAGTCAACATTGCACAAGTCTACAATATGCTTTCAGATACAAGAGCATATTTCATCCTCACAATTACCCACTGAGGTTTTATTGTAATAATTATTTCATTAGATAAGAAATGGAAGCCAGGGAAAGTTAAGTAGATTGCCCAAGGTCAACTTCTTTGTGAGGACAATCCTAAGAAGCCTAAGAAGCCAAAGAAGCCCAAGGGAGAAGTTTTCTCCAGAGACCCGGGCAGCGCCTGAAACCCCCGGGGTGTTCCCAAAATGTGGGTCTCCAAAATGTCAGAAAGCACAGCGCAGCAGCTTAACTGCAGCTTGACAGGCTCTGTGGCAGACATCTGGGGAATCTGAATTGGGAGGTGGAGAGAAGTACAGGGAGCCCCAGAATATGCACCTTTAACGGGCTCCTCAGTGATTTGTATGTATTATAAGGTTTGAGAATCAAAGAACTAAGGAAATCGGGAACTGTCACATTCTGCCCTTTAAAACCAGTCCATTCAACGCCCCTTAATTTGCTTTTAGAATCTAGAGGTGAGAGGGTATACGGGCTCTCCATCTTGAAGGCTGCCAAAGTCTTAACTGTCCTTAACTTCCTCTCCCGGGGGTTTCTTTCCCCGAGTCCTAAGCCTGTTGTCGTTATTCACCGAGGTGACCCTTCCGCCTCGCAGTCCTCCTACAACCCTTTCTTGTACAATGTCCCCACAGCTGGGGATGACCACCCTGGTCTAGGGGACGCCTGAAGCCGGCCGGCACTGACCGCCGCCCCCTCCTCCGTCTCCCACTTCCCAGAGGCTGAGGTTCACTTTCCACACCCCTTTCCCAACCCCACCCTCCCCAACACTCCTCCATTCCCGGCTCCCACAGCCAACTCACGAGACCCGGAACGCGCGAGGAGGGAGAGGGGGTTACCGGCCTGTGGTTGCTAGGCGCGCTGCACGAACAATAGTCGGGCGGGGAAGATGCCCACCCCTCCTCGAAGGCGGACGAGCAGAGGCACTTCCGGGCCGGTCTAGGATTCCGTGTCTCGTTGTCCGGCGTCCACCTTGGCTCGGACTCAACCCCTAATTTCCTGGCGTCCAGTTCTTTTTCAGCAGTGAATTACATAAACAGAATGTCATACGTGTATGGGCCGCACACAGGTTTTAAACGGAAAACGTTGATGAAGCATAGACCGTTAACTATTGAAAATGCTGATTTTAAAAGCATTTTTAAAATTAATACATTATTTATGGTTTAAAAAACCCTCAGACAATACCAAAATTAATAAAGTAAAATGTCAAACCCCACCTACCCCTCCTTAGTCCCATTCCCTGAGGCAGCCACTTGCCACCGTTAGCCTGGAATTTGCATATCATTGTGATCCTCTCACACACGGTGGCGTTATTTTATATTTAGCCTTTTCTCCCCCGCTTATTTTAACGTTTTCACTTCATATATCCTAAACAGTTTTACTCATCATGTAGGTCTAACTTATTCTATGGGTGCATAATAGTCCATAAAGCAATTTATTTGTCCAGGCCCCTACGTATTCTTTATTTAGGCATCTGCTTGCCTGCCTGCCTGCCTTCTTTCCTCCCTCCCTTCCTCTTTTCC